>NC_138305.1:41585000-42185000 GCF_965601325.2 Salmo salar | reverse complement strand
CAGGGCGGGACTTCCGTTCAGCAAGGCGGAGGATTTACAATGTGGCACAAAACAAAATGGCTGTTTTCCCTTTTGTTAGCTTAGCATCTCGAGCAAGCTAATGCTACTTTATGCCTGAAAAATGCACAACATAGGATTCCCTTGGCAAGGGAAAGGTTTTACTTATAACGTATTATGTTCAAACCCTTTTCGGCGATATTTGACGATGTTTTAACCGGAACTCGAGGCAAACAACGAAATGCACCGTGGTCTACTCGCATCGAAACGCGAGAGAGACAGAGAGATACTTATCGCTGGTCAAGCTAATCTCTCCTAAATTTCAATCGGCTGGCTCTTTGTCCTCGCTCGAGAAATTAATAATGACCTAGCCAACACGCGTCTGAAACGCGCGAGGCAGAAATAGCCCAGCGTTTGGCCAAACGCGCTATTTCTCAGATAGCTTTATCAGCCCTCATACAGAACTGTATAGCTTATGCTCGCCACTGACTACCTCAGAGCACAACACGGAGGCGATTCTCCAGAGCACACACGCACCAATAATTCCGGTCTACAATTCCCATAATGTATATAATAAACTTGGTATATTATGTAATCTGCTTTTCAATTTTATATAGGCTGAATCAAAATGAAAGCGTCATCCTATTTTAGATTCCTCGCACGGGGGCTCCAATATGTTATTATCAAATTGACCCAACGTCCGTCTTAGTTTTAGAGGCCTCACAGGGTGCGCCAAATATGTCTGTTCAGACCCTTTCGGATCATTGAACAATGTTAAATTCTTCGGAAGCAGAGTATACTCTTGCTAACAAGTTGAATCAGCAATACAAAATTGGGTTTAATTATTTATTTATTAAATACCTAAACTAATCACAAAGAATTACATATACACAGAATACAAATGATGTCATACAGAAAACATCCTGGTGGACGGAACCTGTATGATATCTGGTTACACAAAGAAAAAGGGGTTGGGCTTGAATGAAAGAGCGGGAAGACTTAGGAACGAAGAAACAGCAGCTATGCTATCGTAAATACATTATCTTATGCATTCTAAATTACCGCCCATTTGGAAAAGGAAAATGCAATAAATATTTACTCTGAGCTGCGCTTCGGTAGATTGGTCGTAGATGCTGGCCGGGTTGGCCAACAGATCTTCCGGTCCTCGGAAGAATGTCTCTGGTGGTAAATTGGATACGTGGTGGTATCTTCGTCTGTTCGTTGTTAGACTGGATCCGTCGTCCGTCCTTTCCTAGCCCACGTCTACAGCGGCCGCTGCTAACTCAATAACTCAACGGCTAGGAAGTATCACTTCTGTTGTAAATAAGCTCAAAGTTCATACCATTCGCCACCAAAGCTCACGCCGAGGTTGGCTTAGTTCTGTACTTGACGTGTGTCCTTCTAACCTCTCTGGGCTAGGCGGGACGAATTCGTCCCACCTACGCAACAGCCAGTGTAATCCAGTGGCGCGATTTTCAAATACCTTAAAAATCCTATTACTTCAATTTCTCAAACATATGACTATTTTACAGCTATTTAAAGACAAGACTCTCGTTAATCTAACCACACTGTCCGATTTCAAAAAGGCTAATCCAGGCACTTGTCATCTCCCGTCTGGATTACTGCAACTCGCTGTTGGCTGGGCTCCCTGCCTGTGCCATTAAACCCCTACAACTCATCCAGAACGCCGCAGCCCGTCTGGTGTTCAACCTTCCCAAGTTCTCTCACGTCACCCCGCTCCTCCGCTCTCTCCACTGGCTTCCAGTTGAAGCTCGCATCCGCTACAAGACCATGGTGATTGCCTACGGAGCTGTGAAGGGAACGGCACCTCCATACCTTCAGGCTCTGATCAGGCCCTACACCCAAACAAGGGCACTGCGTTCATCCACCTCTGGCCTGCTGGCCCCCCTACCTCTGAGGAAGCACAGTTCCCGCTCAGCCCAGTCAAAACTGTTCGCTGCTCTGGCACCCCAATGGTGGAACAAGCTCCCTCACGACGCCAGGACAGCGGAGTCAATCACCACCTTCCGGAGACACCTGAAACCCCACCTCTTTAAGGAATACCTAGGATAGGATAAAGTAATCCTTCTAACCCCCCCCCCCCCCCCCCCCCCCTTAAAAGATTTAGATGCACTATTGTAAAGTGGTTGTTCCACTGGATATCATAAGGTGAATGCACCAATTTGTAAGTCGCTCTGGATAAGAGCGTCTGCTAAATGACTTAAGTGTAAATGTAAATATATTATCAGATGTGCTATTAGCAATAAGCATTATCACCTGTAGCCCAACTGATGCAGCATAGTGGCTAGAAAATGTACCTAGGCTGAAGCAGGGGTTTGGCCATCTGCATTTTCTATTACAAAGTATATCATTTCCCTTTTAAAACGAAAATGCCCCTTTAAAAGTTCTGTTGCAACTGAGCCTAAAAACCATGCTTGAATCTCCGGTTGTAAAACTGCACTTGTAAAACAATGCCACAACTGAAGAAGTAAAGATTTTTTTGATAATTGAGATTTTTCATGGGGTTGTTTCATCACCCTTACTTCCCGTGGCTATGAACGTGGTAGCAACGTAAAACTGGGATCCCCCTCTTTTTACAACAAAGGCCAAAACTGCTTTCAAAATAAATTTGCAAAACTGCTTTCAAAAGTGTTGAATTAAGAATAGTTGTGCATTGAATGCTAGTTGTCAGAATACATGTTTCCCTCCTATGGCTCTCGTAACTTGAATGCGCCTCGAGAGGAATATTTATCTCACATAGAAAAACCAGAGATGCAAACTCGAGTCTGAGCCTCGGACTCGAGTCGCAAAGATTGTAAATTGTATTTCTGTTAAGTGTCGAGGTCAGTAAGTATATTTTAGGGATAAAGGTCATTACGTTTGATATATAGGATACTTTAGTAGTGCAGTTATTGAACAGTTGTCAGTCATTTTGGTTTACATTCATACTTGTCATTTATCTTCCTTCACCTACAGATTTTCTGTTTGTGTGACAGAATGAAGTGAAATATAGACATGTCTGCCACAAAATACCACGCACTTTAAAATGTTATGTTTGCTTTTTTCCATATCCGGTACAATTACTTTTATTAATGTAAACTGTCTACATTTTAAAAGGAAATGTATTTTGATTTAAATAGTGCCTGATGTGCTTTCTTTCATACAAGTATAGACTAATGAACAAGGGAATCTCTTCAAATAATTTACAAGGTTTATAGACCTAACCCACAGCAGGCAGAAAGCCATTGCCAAAAGCAATTTGAGACTTGACTTCGACTTGGCCCTAAAGGACTTGAGACTTGATTCTACCTCAAAGACTTGTGAACATCTCTGCATAGAACACACAACAAGTCGACTAGGTAAACAGGTCAACTATTATAACATGGTGTTGCCTGATTTTGTTTTAGTAACAACATTACATGGAAAAAATAGTAGTTCTGGAAAGTTATATCCTGAGGGATGAAGTAAATGCTTTGAATTACTTTACCAGCAGCTACGAAAGGCTATACACCACTGTCTGAGTTGAGCGCTGCGGCGCATTATAGACTATTTCATTCCTTTAATTTGAACATCGGAGTGCCAGAAACCATCATGCATGCCAGTTCAGTGCATACAGCGTAACAGAGGAAATTAAATATTTCAGAATACATTTATTTTGGAATTTCATAGAGCAGACATGCTTCTATCCGTAATGGACTAGGTCATCTCCAAACCAGCGCCCCCAGCACCCTACTCTAAGGCAGACCTGTTATCTATGTTCACGAGCACATTCACTTACGTGCCCTGTCAAAACAAGGGAGGGCTGTGGTGATAAATGTGGGATTAGCATGAAGAACATTCTACTTAATGGAGTGACATTTCTTCCTGCTCCTTCCTGTTCCAAGTTGATAATGGCAATCTTTGTATGAAAAGCCACCCATATGACCAATATAATTTCCCTGAGTCTTTATCACTTGTCATCCAGAAAAGAGCTGTAAACACCATCAAATGTGCAAAAAGTGAAGAGTGAACAGATAAGAATTCATACAGCAAGTTAGGTATACCAACTGTACTGTAGCCTTGCTCCTATTGTTACTGTTAGAGAGAAGCAGGGACGGGATAGAACATTTAGGAATGCACTTTAGAAAATATCTCAGAGCAGATAGTTGGCTGAGAACCTTTGGCAGCATTGTGTAGTGACAGGCAATTTCTTTTGAATTTTGAGTAACAAAGAGAGGCTTTACTTACCATTTGATTCATGTAGCATTTGAGTCACCGGCAATGCTTTTTTACACTCTGTCTTCCACCGTATCGAGCTGCAGACTGACATCCAGAACAATTGTAACAAGTAATTTCCATTTAAATGTTTAATTGAGATGAAATATAGATGTACTAAGCAGCTGCGGATACATACAAAACCCAACGAACCCATCCGACTGGCTGTCTAAAACGGATCCCCTATTTTTCAAAGTGTGAACTGAACCTCAATGAACATTTATAAAGTAGCATGCTTCAGACTGTCCAAGTTGAACCAAGGACAATGAGGAAATTGCGTAAGCATGTTTCTGTCTAGCTGTATTTGAGGCAAAATGCATGCTACAATTCATCACAAGAATATCTCCAGATAAGGCCATGATATAATATTTTAGTCAAACTGCTAACAGTCTGTTGATGGAGCTGGGACTCAGTTGTTATCTCTTGTGGACAAATTCACTAGCTCTAGCTGTATGAAAACAACTGTACTCTATGGAGAGTGTCTCAGTGTTTCAGGGCTTTGCGGTGCTGCAGGTAGTGTGACTGACAGCCAGCCAGACTCACCTTAAGGAAGACCTGAAGGTCCTGGATCTGTGTGTGTTGCAGGTGTTCCAGCACGGCCACACACATGTACACCTGGTAGTTCAGCCGCATCACCACACAGGTGGACACGTAGTGGCAGATCTCAGGCCAGTCCAGGTAGTTCCAGAAACATTGACTCAGCCAGTGCAGATACATCTGGAAAAACACCTACCCACACTAAGAATGTAAACCAGAAAATGACACAGATGAAGGGATGATATTAAGGGTTATGAATGTTTTAATCTAATCCACATGACTTGGAGAAATAAGTACTGAGGCTTTGAGACAGTGGTGTTGTGGAGCATGCTGAGTGGTTGTATGATGTCTATCATGTGCTTTACCTACTGGGGCTACAAAATTAACTGGAGAGCTTGACTCTAACCATATTTAACTGTCTTGTTTCTCTACCCAAGATACTGAACCACACAGAGGACAATTATTATTTTGAATGCATAATGTATTGTAATCAAACTCCTATCCTGCGTAAATTAAAACAATGACAACTTCTAATTCGTTTCTGTAAGAACAGATTCATCTGTAAAATCAACAGTACACTTGACACCCTTTATAGGTCTTTCTAACTGTCTTTTCAAGGTCTTCTCAATAACTGTCTTTTGAAGGGAAAGAAGTGACATTCAACTTGAACTATTCAGTCAGACAGAGCTAAGGCCAGTCCCAGACTGATCTGCTAGCTCCTCCACCCACTCACTCCACACTGCAATTTACTCTGTATGTTTACCACAGGAGGCTGGTGAAGGGAGGATGGCTCATAATAATGACAGGAATTAAGTGAATGGAATCAAACACAAGGAAACCATGTGTTTGATGTGTCGAGACCATTCAATTAATTCCATTACAGCCATTACTATGCACCTGTCCTCCTGAATTAAGGTGCCACCAGCCGCCTGTGATGTTTACAGTCTCTGAAGATCTCTCCTAGCAACCCCAGATGATGTGGCATAGCTGCAGGTGCACAATAATATCTTGCCATTCCTGATGGAGGTGTCCTCATCTGAAGGTCAGTTTCATTAGTGATTCCTGCTTTGTCATGTTATTAAAACGTATTAGGGCATAATTTCATTCATGGCAAGAACATACTGGATTGATATATAGAGGTTGATTGGGAAGGTGGATGCAATAGTTTGCACCCAATGACTTTAAATCTATACTGTAAACTCTTTAGCTTAAGATACTCAGTCCCTGTTGACACATACAAGATGACAGTCAGCTTGGAACACTGAGCCAAAAGAAGATGAGATCAAAAACAAGACTTTCAAGGTGAACTCTTTGTTTGGACATGAACATTTACGTCAAGGGAATCAAGTGTGGCAAGCCGAACAGTAGAGGGATTTTGCAGCCTCAGTTCTGAACTTCTTTATAGAGAATATGTGTGGCTGTGACCTTGAAGAAAACGTATTACATTGTTTCATGAAAAATCCTTTCTATTCCATTTCAATGGTTGAAACCAAGGTCAAAATCATAATTAAGGGTATCCATTTGATTATAATATAATCCTGTGAAAACAGTGGAAAGTGAAAGGACATAGGGTGATATTGTACCTGGGAGGGGTAAAACCGGACATCCTGAAGGTAGAGAAGACCAGTGGCATTTCAGGCTTCAGCAGCATCTCTACATAGTGTGTTGTACATGAGTAGACTGGATAGATGCCAGACTGAGCAATCTCCATGTGGAGGTGAACCTAAAAGGCAAATAAAATAAAACATTAACAGAGCAGAGAACTTTAACTACAAAAGCCCAGCTCTGTAGGTTAATAGGTAAACGTGTGAAAGTAAAATTCAGACAGACAGCTGCTTTGTCTGATTTTCACTCCTCATTTTCCTCAAAATAACAGAATTGTCAGAGCCTGAATGCTTTCGAAGAATGCAGTATGTGTGTATGTTCACAGTCAATTTGCTACTACTACTTAATTACTTGTCCCTGTTTTCTTAGGTATTGACAGGATCAATCGCATCAAATTAATAGAGGATTTTGCCACCTCTGTTTAGAAATTGTCCTCCATTGGCGACATGGTGTGCATAATCCCATCTGTCTGCATACATCCCGATTTGCATGCACTGCTGCTCAGATGGCAGAGCTATGAAGAACTATAATAATTTGTGCAAACTCGTCCATGGTGGCATTACCATTTCCAAGACATATTCTTACCCCTGAAACTCTATTAACTTCAGCGTATTCACCAACATCTGCAGAGAGAGATTGCCGTTTCCACATTTTATGGGGACAATGGTAATGACTATGCCACCATAATCTCATCATATTCACCATTTCCATCAAGAAAACATGACGCATTAAGAATCCCTAGTCTACAAAGATACAAACGATAACATAACTCAAAACATGTACGATTTGGCTCGTGTTGCATAAATTGGGGCGAGAATATTTAGTATTAAAATGAAACTCATCTTTCCAATGCACTGCCATACAAATGACAGTATTTCATAATAATCCAATTGCAGCAGGATTCAGTAGAAGGTCCCACCAAATGAAAGAAGTACTTATCTCCTTACATACTTTTCACATCCTCTTCCTTGATTACTCCTTAAGCTGCATGCAAATGGAAGGCAGAGAGAGACAGAGAAGAGACAGCAGAGACAACTAAGTTCTATTCGTCAGACTGGAGGCCTCTTGGTATTCAGTCCCTTCCTGGGAGAGCGAGGGGTGGGCTGCTGGACTCATCGATCCGTGGAGCCTAGTGGGCCAGAGGAAGGCCGATGTGAGCAGGGTTATATTTTTTTTATTCAACTAGGCAAGTCAGTTAAGAACAAATTCTTATTTACAATGATGGCCTACCAAAAGGCAAAAGGCCTCCAGCGGGGACGGGGGCTGGGAATAAAAAATCTAATAAAAACACACATCATGACAAGAGAGACACCACAACATAAAGAGAGACCTAAGACAACATAGCATGGCAGCAACACATGACAGTACAGCATGGTAGCAACACAACATGGCAGTTGCACAACATGGTAGCAGCACAAAACATTGTACAAACATTATTGGGCAACAGCACAAAGCGCAAGAAGGTAGAGACAACAATACATCACGTGAAGCAGCCACAACTGTCAGTAAGAGTGTCCATGATTGAGTCTTTGAATGAGAGATGGAGATAAAACTGTCCAGTTTGAGTGTTTGTTGCAGCTCGTTCCAGTCGCTAGCTGCAGCGAACTGAAAAGAGGAGCGACCCAGGAATGTGTGCGCTTTGGGGATCTTTAACAGAATGTGACTGGCAGAACTGGTGTTGTATGTGGAGGATGAGGGCTGCAGTTGATATCTCAGATGGGGGGGAGTGAGGCCTAAGAGGGCTTTATAAATAAGCATCAACCAGTGGGTCTTGCGACGGGTATACAGATTTACAGTTTACAGAGGAGCATAGAGTGCAGTGATGTGTTCTATAAGGAGCATTGGTAGCAAATCTGATGGCCGAATGGTAAAGAACATCTAGCCGTTCGAGAGCACCCTTACAAATCAGGACAGGTCATTTCACTGAGCAGCCATTACGAACACAGGCTGCAAAACAGTGATCACTAAGGTCATTACAGAAAACACCAGACTGATACACATCAGGATTATTTGTGAAGATAACATCAAGGAGAGTAGCCTTTTCTGGGTGTTTGGAGTCATACCTTGTGGGATTGGTAATAATCTGAGAAAGATTTAGGGAGTCCCATTGCTTTAGGACTTGGTCAGGAGGTTTAAAACGTTTAGAAGGTTAGGAGGTTTAGAACGCCGCAGCCCGTCTGGTGTTTAACCTTCCCAAGTTCTCTCACGTCACCCCGCTCCTCCGCTCTCTCCACTGGCTTCCAGTTGAAGCTCGCATCCGCTACAAGACCATGGTGATTGCCTACGGAGCTGTGAAGGGAACGGCACCTCCATACTTTCAGGCTCTGATCAGGCCCTACACCCAAACAAGGGCACTGCGTTCATCCACCTCTGGCCTGCTGGCCCCCCTACCTCTGAGGAAGCACAGTTCCCGCTCAGCCCAGTCAAAACTGTTCGCTGCTCTGGCACCCCAATGGTGGAACAAGCTCCCTCATGACGCCAGGACAGCGGAGTCAATCACCACCTTCCGGAGACACCTGAAACCCCACCTCTTGTAAATGTAAATGTTTAAGCATGTCCCTGTTTAGGTCACCTAGCAGGACAAATTCAGACTTAGTGTAAGGGGCCAGGAGAGAGCTTAGGGCAGGTACGGTACAGGCCGGTGCAGATGGAGGACGATAACACCCAGCAACAGTCAACAAAGAGCTAAGTTTAATGCTTAAAACCAGCAAATCAAATTGTTTGGGGGCAGACTTGGTGGAGACAACCGAGCACGGAAGGTTTTCCTTTGTAAAGATTGCTACACCCACCACCTTTGAAAGATCTGTTTAGCAGACAAAGGTTATAACCAGAAAGGTTAACATCAGTCTGCATAAACACTCTTCCTTAACCATGTCTCAGTAATGACCAACACATCTGGATTGGAGCTGTGAACCCACACTTTCAAATGATAAATTTTAGGTAATAAACTTCTAGTGTTAATGTGCAGAAATCAGGCTTTTACGAGAGCAGAAATCAGTGAAGCAGATATCAAGTCAAAATTGGGGTTAGCAACACTAGATGGGCCAGGGTGCACATGCACATTTCCAGATATCATCAGCAGTAATACAATCAGGGCACGGCAGAGGACAAGGAGAGCTCTGCAGTGTTGATTTATGACATTTGAATGTGCATTAGACGGCAACAAGCAGAAAATGCCAGGGGATGGTCTCTGAACAGCAGGAGGGGGCTTCAAAGGCCTCTGGATTTAGGTGGGGTAGGCTGTGAGAATCTCCTGCCATTTTTGGGCTCAAAGGATTTGACACCTCTCACTTCACACCTCAGTGCTAATTGAAGTTGTATCTGTTCTGTCCTAGCAAGCTTGGTAGCCTTAACTTAGCATTCAGTCCTTATAAAGTAAAATATACTGCTCAAAAAAATAAAGGGAACACTTAAACAACACATCCTAGATCTGAATGAAAGAAATAATCTTATTAAATACTTTTTTCTTTACATAGCTGAATGTGCTGACAACTAAATCACACAAAAATAATCAATGGAAATCCAATTTATCAACCCATGGAGGTCTGGATTTGGAGTCACACTCAAAATTAAAGTGGAAAACCACACTACAGGCTGATCCAACTTTGATGTAATGTCCTTAAAACAAGTCAAAATGAGGCTCAGTGGTGTGTGTGGCCTCCACGTGCCTGTATGACCTCCCTACAACGCCTGGGCATGCTCCTGATGAGGTGGCGGATGGTCTCCTGAGGGATCTCCTCCCAGACCTGGACTAAAGCATCCGCCAACTCCTGGACAGTCTGTGGTGCAACGTGGAGTTGGTGGATGGAGCGAGACATGATGTCCCAGATGTGCTCAATTGGATTCAGGTCTGGGGAACGGGCGGGCCAGTTCATAGCATCAATGCCTCCCTCTTGCAGGAACTGCTGACACACTCCAGCCACATGAGGTCTAGCATTGTCTTGCATTAGGAGGAACCCAGGGCCAACTGCACCAGCATATGGTCTCACAAGGGGTCTGAGGATCTCATCTCGGTACCTAATGGCAGTCAGGCTACCTCTGGCGAGCACATGGAGGGCTGTGCGGCCCCCCAAAGAAATGCCACCCCACACCATGACTGACCCACCGCCAAACCGGTCATGCTGGAGGATGTTGCAGGCAGCAGAACGTTCTCCACGGCGTCTCCAGACTCTGTCACGTCTGTCACGTGCTCAATGTGAACCTGCTTTCATATGTGAAGAGCACAGGGCGCCAGTGGCGAATTTGCCAATCTTGGTGTTCTCTGGCAAATGCCAAACGCCCTGCACGGTGTTGGGCTGTAAGCACAACCCCCACCTGTGGACGTCGGGCCCTCATACCACCCTTATGGAGTCTGTTTCTGACCGTTTGAGCAGCCACATGCACATTTGTGGCCTACTGGAGGTCATTTTGCAGGGCTCTGGCAGTGCTCCTCCTGCTCCTCCTTGCACAAAAGCGGAGGTAGCGGTCATGCTGCTGGGTTGTTGCCCTCCTACGGCCTCCTCCATGTCTCCTGATGTACTGGCCTGTCTCCTGGTAGCGCCTCCATGCTCTGGACACTACGCTGACAGACACAGCAAACCTTCTTGCCACAGCTCGCATTGATGTGCCATCCTGGATGAGCTGCACTACCTGAGCCACTTGTGTGGGTTGTAGACTCCGTCTCATGCTACCACTAGAGTGAAAGCACCGCCAGCATTCAAAAGTGACCAAAACATCAGCCAGGAAGCACAGGAACTGAGAAGTGGTCTGTGGTCACCACCTGCTGAACCACTCCTTTATTGGGGGTGTCTTGCTTATTGCCTATAATTTCCACCTGTTGTCTATTCCATTTGCACAACAGCATGTGAAATGTATTGTCAATCAGTGTTGCTTCCTAAGTGGACAGTTTGATTTCACAGAAGTGTGATTGACTTGGAGTTACATTGTGTTGTTTAAGTGTTCCCTTTATTTTTTTGAGCAGTGTATATCATTGTATTTTCAAAATAGCTTCAGACTAAACATTACTCACTCAGTTCCAGGTTGGATGGTGTTTTCAGGTTTATGTTGTTTGTTTGCCAGAGTATATGCTGTATAGCTTGGAAATAGGCATCTTTGGTAGTAGGAATCTTTCCAGGTAATTTTGTCCAAAATCAGGTTGTAGGTTTGGAGTTTTGATTTGGAGTGAAGGTTATGTTGTGGAGGGTAGTATCCTGTATATGTCCTTGCCAAAAAATCCAAGTTTATCTAACTCTAAATCTATCTTTTTGAAAAAACATGCAGAAAAATGTGTCTCTCTCTCTCTCTCTTTCCATTTCTCCAGCCATGTTAGGGAGAGGTCCACTATAACAACCACAGCATCTTACCTAGCGCACCACAGGTCAGTCTCAGTAGGCAGCAGGAGAGAAGGGTTACAGATTGAGGGGGCTGAGGCTGGACGCAGTGGGCCTTCTCAATGTGATTGACAGGCACGTACAGCAGGGGAGTGGAAGCGGCCAGTCATGATGCTAAACAGAGAAGTATGAATCTGAATTTAAAACAGAGCATAACCATGAGAGGTTCTTACCAGGGAATAAAGAGAGGAGTCTCGGCAGAACTACAGGTGTCACTCTGTTAAGGAAAAGGTCAGTTTCTAAAAGCCTGAGTGTTCATGATGAGTCCTTGAAAAAAGACAGGTGTAAAATATCTCTTCTACCTCTGAGGGAGAATAATAGAGTTATCACTTTACTGACCCTGGAATTGTCTGTGGAGGCTAAGTCAGTCCCTTTGTGATTCGTGCGGGTGTCAAACATAGATAGCTGATAAGGATACAAAGCTCCGATGTGAGTTTAGCTCTCTGTTGAGAGAGGAGCTCTTGGCAACACTTCACCAAAAGACAGAGGTCCTGCTCGAATTCATTGCTCAATAACTTCAGATATCTCCCATACCTACAAATACAAACTGACACAAATTCAACAGGGCTCTACTGATCTTATGGTGGCCGTTGTCACAAAGACATCACAAAGTACGTTAGAAAATATTCAGGATTCTAGATCACACTTTGACTCATGTACTCAACAAATTATGAGGTGTGTAATCAGAACAATTAGGGTTAATAGAAGGGTATAATTAGCCCAAATGAGCCTTGTTTTAATGCTTTTCTGTTCATTAGCATATTGCCCAAAGACAGTATGACATATCTTAAAGGAGTTCATAGAAAGTTGACCTATTGTTCTAGAATGTCTCTGTAATACCGCTGATCACCGTATAATTCTGTAATCATTTTAGTTATCTTTATTGGTCGCTGAGTACCCTCTCTGAGAAAATGGCTGGTGCTTACTGTGGGGATTGAAACAAAGCTGCGAGGTTCAGTCAGACTTTGAGGATGCAGACGGCGTACCTGAGAGAGGCCTGAATCCCCAGCTGGTCCACAGATGACAGGCTGCCAGCCTTTACGCCGCTCTCCGATGCTATAAAACAGGCAATAAAGGAACGGGAAATTACCAGGGGTTTACACAATCGTGCTCCCCAGCCATGAATAAAATTTTTAATTCAATGACTGCAGCAAAGCAAAGAGAACGTGGCTTTGCCAAAGCTCGCTCATCTGGCGAAATGACACGAACCCTAATCACACCTATATGTGATACACTGCAGAAACGATCAGACGAGCGATCTGTATTCATCATAGAAACCAATGCATGCTTTAATTGAGAAAATGACCTTGATGAGAGTGAAGTAAACCCAGACTGACTGCTGCAGTTCTGTGGAAACTACTCTCCCCTCCTTATTAATGTCAGCGAACCCCACTTCCTGATTGCAATTACAATCTAATGGAGATGAATGACTTCTCTCTCCCGTCTGCCATTGTTGCCTCTTGATAGATGAGCCTGTGAGAAATGCCTGGGAGAAATGTGGAGGAGCTCACAGGGTTAAGGCTCCAGAAAATGGCTCTGCTCCGCATAATGGCAGCCCCTCAACTTGAGCAAATCTCTGAGCCTATTGTTGATGTCAATCACAAGCCATGACAAGAGAGGGAAAGAGAGTCAAACCACACTGGCTATGACAGCTGCTCCCCTGATGGACCATTTTGTGAGAGGAATAACTTGACAGAGGAAAGGAGAAAACAGGGCATGGGAGTGTGTGTGACTGAGGGGGAGATGGAGAGTTTCTTTTGCCTTTTTCTATGACTCACCGTCCATTGTGAGCTACAGCCCAAGAGTACAGCTCCGTTCTGATGAGCATATCTCACACAAAGACTCCAGTGTTCGTTTGGCCCGAGTTAAGCAAGCGAAGCAGAGAAAGAATACATTCTGAACATATATGGTATTGATCCAGACGTCAGGACTAAAACACCTACAGGTCTCAATGAAACACTGACTGACCTCTACACCTACAGTATGTTACCAAGTCAACCATGTATTATTTCTCATTGACTAACAGAATTGTACAGGAACACATAAAGGAACATACATAAGGGAAGGGGTCTCAGGTTATAAAGGTATGCTATTAGCCTCTAGGTTTCAGGGAAACCATAAAACTAAGCTCCACAAAAACAAGAAAATAAAGATTTAAAATCAACACCAATGCCTTAGAAATTACAGAACATCATTGACTGGACTGAAGTTACTAAAGCTAGCTCCCATCAATAAATAATGGGCAACATTGAGGTCTCAGTGGATCCTGGAAACGTTAGTGTGTGTTGATAGCATTATGAGGCCAGTTCGGGATGAAAGAGCACCAAGGCACTGAGGATCCTTTGAGCTTCAAGGGAAAGTTAAATACTGTAACTAGTGATGAGATGGAGAGAATGTGCTTACAGTTTTCCTGAGTGAGGCCTCCACTGAACAGTAAATAACCTGCCTTTGGATTTCTGGACAAAGAGCCAGATGTCATGATGGAGCACTTTGTACAAGATAAATAATACATGCAAAATGATTATAACACTGGGGAAAATAACAATATTTGAGTTGCATTTAAAAAGGTTTGGTTCTATTTAAGTGGTGGATGCTGATTTGTCCTGTCATTAGATGTCCACACAGATGAGTGACTCATCACTAATTAAAACACAGTTAATTATAGATAACAAAGCTGCGAAAGTGACAGGGATGGGAGTGTTTGTTCTATCATTTGCTCTTTACTTGTAATTAATAAAAGTGTCACCACTGGAATAACTTCAAGCCAAAATTCATACAAATTTAAGATGTGATGAATTTTGAAGTAGTTTATGAATAATGAACAGAAAGTCTCCATGAAGGACTGGGATGTCTACTGACATTTCAGTAAGGCACTTTGGGTGGGAGACTGGGAGTGGCTGTCAGGGTAATATCTCCATTGTCATTCCTTTACAAGATAAAAGGGCCCGGCGCAGGACACGCACCTTTCCATATCAATTAAATGTAAAGGTCAGAGGGAGATAGTTTTCTGACATGGTATGAAAGCATGTCAACGTCATAGGGCAGCAGCATGTTCCTGCCAGGCCTGTCTTTCCTCTATGTTCCACAGACACGCCCAATGGCAGACAGTCTCTCTCTCTCTCGCCCACTAGGCCCAGGTAGACCCTGAGGGGCTGGGAGGGAGACAGTAAGCTCCTCAGCTCACACTGACCTTTGTATTGTGCAGGCGGGAAGAAATGCTCTGACAGCGAAGCAGAGAGGTGCAACACAGCCTTCTCCAGTAGATCAGCCAGGACTGGTGAGGAGACAGGAAACACATAGTGGATCAGCCAGGACTGGGCGGAGACAGGAAACACACAGTGGATCAGCCAGGACTGGGGCGGAGACAGAAAACACACAGTCAATCAGCCAGGACTGGGGGCGGAGACAGGAAACACACAGTGGATCAGCCAGGACTGGGGCGGAGACAGGAAACACACAGTAGGTTTTAGGAACATCACAGAGACCTTGGAAAAGCCATTTATCTTCAATGCAACATCAGGCAAGTACAAATTGTGCTGCCTTTACTATACACACAGCAGGGAAAATCGTAAGGTAATCAAGCATCTTGTTTATCTATTATACAAAGAAAGGAAGCTCTGTGTAGACATTTTTTCTTATTTCTAAGATACATCAAAAGCCTTTGTCCTGGGTGCTTCTTTGTCTCTGAATGAAATAAGCAATCATGAAGTCTCTTACTCTGTACACCGCAATCCCTTCACAACCAATAACTCAAAATGGAACTCTTAAGAGTGACATTCAGAGGAAGCAATTGAACACACAATGACACCTAATCATGACGGTTTCAATGAATAGCAACCAATCAATGACATAAACACCCTCAGAGAGTGCAACAGTACAGTATATGTACAGTAAATTAAAATCTTATGTGGGTAAATTAGTCATCTTTACCATTATTTACTGTTACCCAGGCAAAGTGATCATCTATACATTTGCAGTTGTAGGCAGATATTGGTTCTTCATTATCTAGTAGTCTAGCAGCACACCCAATATGGGCCTATCATTTCATCCACTGACAAATCTATCATCCATTTATTCATGGCAATGTAATGGACTATCAAATGTTAACAAACTCTGGTCCCTGTCTGTAGTTTGAATATAAAACAGATGAGTTAACCCAACAGTGCTATAATTCTCAAATACAGTGTGGATTGTAGCATATCGGAATGGCAAGAACAGTGAAATATGGATTCACAGGTTTTATTGATAAACTATTCAAAGCAATTTTTTTTTTCCTCGCTCTGACCATGTGACCTGACCAGGAATATATTTTTTTATACATAACATCATAATATATCACCCCCATTTGCTGAGACAAAGTTGGACTTGGTGGTCATGACTTTACAGTATTGTCTCCTGCAGGTATCCATCCAGCTCCCATCCTTCTCTGTGTCCTTGGTGGAGGCCAGGAAGGCACTTATCTCATAGTCTACAGACAAAACCAAAAGACATCACTCACTCACTGACTACCAAATGCAATCATTCATATCCTAATTTACTTTCAGGAGAGCCTATAGCCTCCATTATGCAATCAGAGCCATCTTTTATTTCAGAAACCCTGACCTTTTAAACAACATTGACATTGTGTCTGAATCTAAAGTGCCACCTCACCTCACAGACATTAGTTTAGAATTTCAATTAGCCTCTCTAGCCTTAATCTCTAATGTCAACTAATGCTTGATGTTCCCATTCAGGCATTACATTTTTAAATGTCTTTTTTTTCAAGGCCTCTACTGACTAAGGGGGTATTGTTTGTATTGAGTGCTTTGAATAGCCTACGTTTATATATTTACACGACAGGCAAAGCAGAACGGTAATGAAAGGAAAGGTTTTAAAGCATTAATGAACCAGTGGAGGATCCTTGGCACCAGGTGGAGATCTTGTGGCTGAATGAACAGCATTGTTCAAGAGACCCTGTCCCTGCACCCAACTCCACAGCTAATGACAGACATGCTCACCCAAACCCTTCATATGAGAACTTCAAACAACACAATCTTGATTCACCTATTGGAAAATTATTGCTGCATAACTAATACCCGTACCATAGTCAGGCAGAAATACACTACATAACCAAAAGTATGTGGACACCTGCTTGTCAAACATCTCATTCCAAAATCATGGGCATTAATATGGAGTTGGTCCCCCCTTTGCTGCTATAATAGCCTCCACTCTTCTGGGAAGGCTTTCCAGTAGATGTTGGAACATTGTTGAGGGGACTTGCTTCCATTCAGCCACAAGAGCATTAGTGAGGTCGGGCACTGATGTTAGGCGATTAGGCCTGGTTCGCAGTCAGCCGACACTTGGCATTGCACATGGTGATCTTAGGCTTGTGTGCGGCTGCACGGCCATAGAATCCCATTTCATAAAGCTCCCGATGAACAGTTATATTGCTGACGTGGCTTCCAGAAGCAGTTTGGAACTCAGTAGTGAGTGTTGCAACCGAGGACAAACGCTTTTTACCGTTCTGTGAGCCGTTGTTGCTCCTAGACGTTTCCACTTCACAATAACAGCACTTACAGTTGACCGGGGCAGCTCTAGCAGGGCATAAATTTGATGAACTGACTTGTAGGGAAGGTGGCATCCTATGACGGTGCCACGTTGAAAGTCACTGAGCTCTTCAGTAAGGCCATTCTACTCCCAATGTTTGTCTATGGAGATTGCATGGCTGTGTGCTCGATTTTATACACCTGTCAGCAACTAGCTTCAGGACTTCCTCTTCTTTACGTTAGGTCAAGGGGTGCGAGTAGAAGAGCACTGACCTTCTGGAGGGCCCTAGGGGGAAGTCTCCTCTCCGATAGTCCTCCAATCACACTCATACGCACCAGGATGTGGTTCCTCTCAACAGACAGACCATCAGTGATGAAGATGGGGGAGGGAATATAAAAATGGGAGGAGAAATTAGGTGATCTCTAATTCAGAAACAAAACTGGCGTGCTTGCAGGCACATTTATTTTGTGACCAGACAATTCACAGCATTTCAATTCATGACCAGTCACAATATCCATTATGGAGGCATTCAAAAGACACTTTTGGAAATGGCCTTTTGTTTACGCTTTATTTCATTTTACTGTGACAAGGCAAATGATCAATTTCTCATTTTGTCGTGATTAGACTAACAGTGGAACCACTGCCTGTCATAACATTATGAGGCACAGGAAAACAAACAGCTTTTCAAATACCCTTCACCAGACAATGTATCGGTGATGTTGTCCTTCTGACACTGCAACAACATGTCGTAAATGTTGTACTGTGACTTCAGATGCAGGAGGGAGTCTAGGTTGCAGCACCTCACACTTAGTAATCTGAAAGTACATGAAAATACATAGATAAACAAATGTCACTTCTCAAGGACATACAATTACAGATCGTACAAACTTAATCCTTATAAAGTTAGTTAACCATTTGATTTAGAGTGCTTGCTCTGAAAACCCATTGGGTCTAGCTGCCTACTGCCTACAGACCTGTAATGGACAGTATGTTGTATTTTTTCCCAGGTCTTATAAAAGTTATTATTCGTTTCCGCTCGCCTGCCTTATTGCCTTGTATATCAGCAGACTCCACAGAGGGCCAAGCCAGAGTGCTTTGCATAATAGGGAGAAAGAATCTCTAACTGAATTGTGGAAATAGATTTCAACATTAACGCAGCAGTTGAGAGTAATACATCATGAAAGCGGATGCAGGAGGGATGTGACGGGGACATAACAACGGTGACATAAAACAGGCAGGTGGAAGTGAGCAGTAAAACAGGACAACCCTGCGTGTCATTGTTAAGTGACAGATATTTCCCTCCCTAATGGCTAATAATGATGGGATTTACTACCGAGCAGTCTGTTCATATCAGCCTTGTCTCTTTGCTGTGACAGTAACACAAGCCCATTGTATAGGGTTTGGGCAGCAACACAACATGCTGAAGCTGTAATCAACCAAAGCAATCTTGGGACACCTGGAAGCAATTCAAGATAGCATTGTTTCAACACAGACACCAAACTGCAGGAATGCAAGTTATTGTAAACAGGAAAAAATACCAGTCCTAGAGCAGAAAGAATTCCACTATTCTAATCATTAACTATAAGTGAAAGATTCCGTAGAAGCCAGTCAGGAGCCAGTAAACATTATACATGTTCGTCCTGCATTCAGGGAGTGAGGAGCTCCATATTTGTTCATACTATTAGAAGGCTCTGATTAGGAGTGCAGTGTGAGGGCAATTCATTATCATTACTTTAAGCATGACAATTGGGAGCCAACGTGCTGCTGAAATGAACACTGAATAAAACCGCTCAAGAAAATTACACAGCCGCACTGTTTTGTCAACAGGAAGCCTTCCTCCTCCAAAACAACAGTCTCTTAATTGATCTATTTAGCATATTTGGTGGAGCTGAGCAGGTCTCTCCAAAGAGGATGTAGCTCAGGCTCTTTCATCTGCAGTCACCGCCACCGCGCCAACCTCCGCGAGACACCAACACTGACTTGCGCTCCCTTTGACTGGGGCGGCCATCGCTAAGGATTCCCTTTGACTTTAACATGAAGATGGAGATGTGATCTGGTTAAGCAAGGAGAGGTGCGAGTCGTTGCCGTGATGGAGCATCCTGTCAAAGCAAAATTATTAATTTCTGTGATGCTGTGAACCGTCATCACGCCCCCAGTGTCATGGGCACCTTCAGTCATTCAATTTGATGTCCACTGGAAGACAGAATGGCTTTGTGAGTTCTGAAGGCCGTCCATTTTCCACCTCATCCTTCACTGTTTACCATTCAGATCAAAATCTAACCTTTATGGTTTCAACTAGTTTCAGCCGGAATGAACTGTCTCTAGATTCTACAGTTCTTTTCAAGATGTAGCTGTTGTGTTCACTTTGGGACATCAGTGCAGAGAAACCCTAACAAACTGTGAGCTAACACCCACTCAAGCCGGTCCTTCTTCCTGTGATGTCCCGCCCGCCACTCCAGCGACACACTGACAGCTGTGACAGTTGTTGGGTGAAATGAGGACGTGAGAAGGGACAGTGGCTCAGTAATGATGACCTCTCCTCAGAGAGACAAGAGAGAGGCAGAGGCCATCCAGTGACATGTCTATAACCTCTGGAAGTGTGGTTAAGTTAAAGCACCAGCTGTGTTTACACTTAGGCAAGTTAGTGTTTGTGGAATACATCGCCCTTTCCAAAAGTATTCTCCGGAGAGGTTAAGCGAACCAAAAATATGTGAGCAATATAAGCAAAATAAATGTTCACATCAAATCATGTTAAGAATGAAGAAATTACAAAAAAATAAGAACATTCTTTGTGGTAGCTTTAATAGCCATGGTGGGGTCTTATCTGTTGTAAATGCATTAGTGTTATATTAATGAGTCTTCTCTGTGTCTAAAAGAGTGACTCAGCACAGCATTACTTAATTCAACTAAGAATGCTTTTCAGAGAAAAATAAAATAGACACGGCTCAATTCTGACAATAGCTCTTTTCATATAGCGGAATTATTATATCAGGCAGTCCATGTGGTTTAATCATAGCATAAAGCAAAGAGTCAATCTCATATTGATCAATGGGTGAAGGATGTATGAATGCGACACAACAGGCTAACCAGACGGTAAACCACACAATGTATGTGCTGCTGTGCCTTTGTGCTCCTGCTCCCCATTCATTCTGAAAGGAAGATCGGAGAACAGAATTCATCTTACCTCAGGCCAAACGTGTGAGATTGCTCATAGTTGAACAGTGAATGAATTTTCACATTGAATTCACAGCAATCAGCCTATCAATCAAATCCTGTGGCAAAGAGGAACAAAACAGAGTGAAAAGGATGGAAAGATTGTGATGATGTGAAAGGTAGATAATGAATTCTTACCTAAACACTGATAACGTGCAGTAGTTATTGATTTGGCTGTCTGTAGAAGCACACGTAGAACTACGTTAAGATAGTCCTGTTTGCACACAGTGTAAGTATACCCTCCTATGGTAGAACCCGGGACTGCAACCACGTTTAAAAGTACCACCTTATCTTTCATATTGGCTGCATAATCTAAACTAAACATTCTTCTCTTTCACATTTTCACATATTTTAAACAACCCATGTTATTTATGGGTAGCATCATCTGAACAAACTGATGTGAAACGCCAGCATGGTGTGTGCAATGCCAGGGTTGTGGGTTCAATTCCCACGGGGGGCCAGTATAAAAAAAATAAAAAATAAATATACAAATAAATTAAAAAAAAGAATGCATGAAATGGTATGAAATGTATGCATTCACTACTGTAAGTCGCTCTGGATAAGAGCGTCTGCTAAATGACTAAAATGTAAAAAAAAAAAAAGTTAAATGTAAACCGTATCCAACCTAGGAGTCATACATATGACAAGTCAAGCATTCTCCTCGTAGTGTGTGAGGGTCAGTGTTGACGTCAAGACTCACTGTGAGGGAGATGGGCATCTCCCTTAGGTTGTACTCAGCCTTATTGGGCAGAGGCTGCTGTCCCAAGAGCTCCCACCAGCATGGGGGGAGGACAGAAGGTTGACCATGGACATGAACGACTGCGGAGCAGGAGGGGTCAGGGCAAAACATTAAGACATAATTGTATTGTTCTGAAAAACTAAGGTCAAGATTACATTAGTTTGGTTTTATGACAAGGTCAGGGTGCAGCAATTGTTTTTGTTTCTTTCCTACATGCTATCTATTCAAACGGATTAAAAATTATCTGGAGTGTGAAAATAAGGAATTTGGACTATAGAGATTTACTCAATCAGTCACTAGAGATTTATTCTGCATGTAAATAACCGATTTCTTCTCAACAAAAGGATGACAATTACATTCACATCTGCTACAGACAGTGTGTATTGCTGTAGGGGTATCAGAGGACTGACATATTGATAGATCACCCTCAAAGTGATGCACAGAACACCAACTGTTAGACTTCAGTGCAGCTTTTGACATTATCGATCATAGTCTGCTGCCGGAAAAACACATGTTATGGCTTTACACCCCCTGCTATAATGTGGATAAAGAGTTACTTGACTAACAGAACACAAAAGGTGTTCTTTAATGGAAGCCTCTCAAATATAATCCAGTTAGAATCAGGAATTCCCCAGGGTAGCTGTTTAGGCCCCTTGCTTTTAAAATTTTTACTAACGACATGCCACTGACTTTGAGTAAAGCTAGTGTCTATGTATGCGGATGACTCAACACTATACACGTCAGCTACTACAGTGACTGAAATGACTGCAACACTCAACAAAGAGCTGCGGTTAGTTTCAGAGTGGGTGCAAGGAATAAGTTAGCCCTAAATATTTCTAAAAGCATTGTATTTGGAACAAAACATTCACTAAACCCTAAACCTCAACAAAATCTTGTAATAAATAATGTGGAAATTGAGCAAGTTGAGATGACTAAACTGTTGGAGTAACCCTAGATTGTAAACTGTCATGGTCAAAACATATTGATGCAGTAGTAGCTAAGATGGGGAGAAGTCTGTCTATAATAAAGCGATGCTCTGCCTTCTTAACAACACTATCAACAAGGCAGGTCCTACAGGCCCTAGTTTTGTTGCACCCTGACTACTGTTCAGTCGTGTGGTCAGGTGCCACAATTGCAATTGGCTCAGAAAATTACAATTGGCTCAGAACAGGGCAGCACGGCTGGCCCTTGGATGTACACAGAGAGCTAATATTAATAATATGCATGTCAATCTCTACTATACATATACATGGATTTAGTACTGTAGATATGTGGTAGTGATGGAGTAGGGGCCTGAGGGCATTGTGAAATCTGTGAATGTATTGTAATGTTTTTAAAATTGTATAAACTGCCTTAGTTTTGATGGAACCCAAGAAGAGTAGCTGCTGCTTTGGCAGCAGCTAATGGGGATCCATAATACATACAAATACAAACTGTGAATACATGAGTAGATTACTTCCTGTAGATTAGTGAATACAAAAGACTGGATTTAAATAAAACATCAGAAAACAAGAGCTAGGATATTTATCTGTCAGATACCATTATTTAATTTAGGGAATAAATCATACCAAAACAGATCTAAAAACCCACATTGTCGTTCTTGCAGGTCTGGTGTCTGTCATTTTTATCTATGGCTGGGCTGGTTCCTATCTTGTCTGAATATGGTATAGACCAAGACTGGGCAATCATTTTATCTCGAGGGCCACATCGAGATTTCACAATTTCTCGGACAGATTTGTTAGTCAAAATAAATTTGCGGTCCAGAAAAAGGGCAATTATTTGAAAACGTATAGTGTAGGTCCATTAGAATTTCTATATACTTTTTGTATCTAGTTTTAGACGTTCAAGTGTGGCCTGGGGTGTTTTTCATCCCAAAATAATAATTTCCCAAACCAGATTGAAAGGGCAGTATGTTGCCCAGCCCTGGTATAGACCTACCATTCACACACAGCCTTTAACCATCAACCATACAGCGCTAACACAACAAGGACAATAGTAGCTAGTACCTGAGCTGTGTAATGCCACCACACCAGGGGCTGTTGCTGCTACCTGTGTCACCCTCACACCGTAGCCAAACTTGTCACATGGTCTTGCCTGCAGGAAAGTAGGCCATGGTTGCTATTAGCCAAAAGCGATTTACTATCTTGCATAATCAAAGGTTTGTGTGTGATTCCTCATTCTTTGTGTGCAGTATATTTGTTTATTATTAAAATGGAAACACATTAGTTAGGCCAAACGCATTATTCTATACTCTGGAATATTGAAATGGCACTCAAGTGTATAAATATATTTATGTTAATTGACTTTATGTAACTCTCTAGCTCAAACAATTGATAGAATATAAAGATAAAAGTAAAACAATATTCCAAGCACATTTTCACCACTATTGTGGATTAATCAAAGTAATGGGAATTTACAAAAAAAATAGGACTAAAAGCTGAAATGGAAGATTTAAAACATTTAGAAATGTAAACACTAATTGATTTAATGTGTAAAGATCCTTAATTAATTACAAAACAAGGGTGTGATTTAAAAATAGATTAGTTTAATTAGAATACAGAGCAAAATAAGGGAGGTAATTAAAAGAGAATGTAAACAATTCTAGTCATTTAAAGCAGCAGGGATTTCTGCCCAGGTTTGCAGTATAAGATGCATATACTGGGCAGTACTTAATGAGAGACTAATAAATCTAATTCAGTGTAATAGTACCAGCATATGATATACATACAGTACATAGCTGAGCGTCATAAATACTAAGTACGGAAGTAGACTTAATTTTGCCTATTCATCCCTACCATGGTGTTGTTTCTCAATGCACATCACCAGTAAGCAATAAGAGTTGACTATAACATGGTAATACCTGTAGTTTCTTGGTGAACCTGGAGTATGCTGGAGGAGCAGCAGGACTTTCGGAGTGGCAGAAAAGTTCAGCAGGTTCAAGTTCAGGAAAGTCTCCTCCCAAACCACTCTGTGTGAACAGACAGCAGAAGGAAAGTATGACGGGAACCTCATTATTTCCCATCTTATTTATCCTTCTTAACAACATGCCAGAAGGGTGACTGAAAATGAAACCATAACATCATTATCATAGATCCACAAGCACCCTTTGCCTGCAGGGGGAGACACTAACAAAACTAACATATTCTGCAGCTCCTGAGAGGACGTGCCAAGGATGGCTCTGGGAACCGGGGGTGGGATCTCTTTCTGACAGGGAGCTCATCTATGATAGGGAGAAAAGAACTTCAGAGTGAGCCTTTGTAATTCTCCCCCGAACCTGTACACTGAACAGCAATAATGAGGAGTTCAGCAGTGATATTAGGGGCTCTGAATCTCATTCCTCCAGTCTTTCTACCTTCCTCCATAAGAGCACAGGGCTCACAGGGATTAGTTATAAGCAGAGTGGAGAAAGTTCTCCTCTGTTCTCCTCCATTGTCTGCCTGACACACTACATCCCTCACATAATAATGAACTTGGACAATATCCCACTGGGCACAAACAGGTTAAATCAAAGTTGTTTTAACGTAATTTGTAAATGTATTGTGATGTGGAATCTACATGGAAAATACATTTGAAAAAAGTCATTAACTGTTGTTTTGAGGGTGAAATTTCAACCACAGGATTATGTCATCATGGTAACCAAATTTTAACAGACAAACCTTGTATAAAATATTTTTAATTCGTACCTTAAAAATGTCAGATCTTAAATGTTATATCCATTATCAGAAGAAGAAAAAAATTGTCTTGGCACCTCCTACTGGAGAATCTACTTACAGCTACCCTTTGGTCTCCCATCCAGGATTTTAACCAAGCCCTGTTTAGCTTTTATAATTGCCACTGACTATTACCAATGTGCTATTATGAAAATGACATTGAGAGATCTCTTAATAACTAAATATATTCAATGTTGCTATCAAACTCATTCCAAAGGGTAAGTTCAACAGAGCAGATCAAATTTAACCATACTTTATCACTCATGTATCATCAATTATACTATTTAGGCCTATATAGCATTTGCAAAGTCATCAACAGCTACTGTTTCAATTCAACACAGGGTTAAACAAAGAATAGACAATACAATAGGCCTAGGGTTTCAAGTTCTGGTTGAATTAAAATGTAATGATATTTAGTGATATTGCAGTGTTTTCCGTTGTCAATGCAACCAAATATCACCATTTGAAGGAGATGTATCTTCTGCTTGAATAGTTCTATTAATTATTAATAATTTATATGTTGGTTTCATGCCTCCATCTCAGCCAGCAGCACAGATTGAAGATAAATCTCCTTCAAATGTTGATATTTGGTTGCGTTGACAACCAAACACAAATCAATATTCCTTTGTAATCCAGTAAATAGCCTACAGTTAAGCCCATTTTACAAACTAATGTAACATTCAACCTTAACATCCTCCCCCTCCCCCCCCCTCCTCCCTCTCTGCGGATGACTTCGTCAACCATTTTGAAAAGAAGGTCGACGACATCCGATCCTCGTTTGTTAAGTCAAACGACACCGCTGGTCCTGCTCACACTGCCCTACCCTGTGCTTTGACCTCTTTCTCCCCCCTCTCTCCAGATGAAATCTCACGTCTTGTGACGGCCGGCCGCCCAACAACCTGCCCGCTTGACCCTATCCCCTCCTCTCTTCTCCAGACCATTTCCGGAGACCTTCTCCCTTACCTCACCTCGCTCATCAACTCATCCTTGACCGCTGGCTACGTCCCTTCCGTCTTCAAGAGAGCGAGAGTTGCACCCCTTCTCAAAAAACCTACACTCGATCCCTTCGATGTCAACAACTACAGACCAGTATCCCTTCTTTCTTTTCTCTCCAAAACTCTTGAACGTGCCGTCCTTGGCCAGCTCTCTTGCTATCTCTCTCAGAATGACCTTCTTGATCCAAATCAGTCAGGTTTCAAGACTGGTCATTCAACTGAGACGGCTCTTCTCTGTGTCACGGAGGCTCTCCGCACTGCTAAAGCTAACTCTCTCTCCTCTGCTCTCATCCTTCTAGACCTATCTGCTGCCTTTGATACTGTGAACCACCAGATCCTCCTCTCCACCCTCTCCGAGTTGGGCATCTCCGGCACGGCCCACGCTTGGATTGCGTTCTACCTGACAGGTCGCTCCTACCAGGTGGCGTGGCGAGAATCTGTCTCTGCACCACGTGCTCTCACCACTGGTGTCCCCCAGGGCTCTGTTCTAGGCCCTCTCCTATTCTCGCTATACACCAACTCACTTGGCTCTGTCATATCCTCACATGGTCTCTCCTATCATTGCTATGCAGACGACACACAATTAATCTTCTCCTTTCCCCCTTCTGATAACCAGGTGGCGAATCGCATCTCTGCATGTCTGGCAGACATATCAGTGTGGATGACGGATCACCACCTCAAGCTGAACCTCGGCAAGACGGAGCTGCTTTTCCTCCCGGGGAAGGACTGCCCATTCCATGATCTCGCCATCACGGTTGACAACTCCATTGTATCCTCCTCCCAGAGTGCTAAGAACCTTGGCGTGACCCTGGACAACACCCTGTCATTCTCCACTAACATCAAGGCGGTGACCCGATCCTGTAGGTTCATGCTCTACAACATTCGCAGAGTACGACCCTGCCTCACACAGGAAGCGGCGCAGGTCCTAATCCAGGCACTTGTCATCTCCCGTCTGGATTACTGCAACTCGCTGTTGGCTGGGCTCCCTGACTGTGCCATTAAACCCCTACAACTCATCCAGAACGCAGCAGCCCGTCTGGTGTTCAACCTTCCCAAGTTCTCTCACGTCACCCCGCTCCTCCGCTCTCTCCACTGGCATCCAGTTGAAGCTCGCATCCGCTACAAGACCATGGTGCTTGCCTACGGAGCCGTGAGGGGAATGGCACCTCCGTACCTTCAGGCTCTGATCAGTCCCTACACCCAAACGAGGGCACTGCGCTCATCCACCTCTGGCCTGCTGGCCCCCCTACCTCTGAGGAAGCACAGTTCCCGCTCAGCCCAGTCAAAACTGTTCGCTGCTCTGGCACCCCTATGGTGGAACAAGCTCCCTCACGACGCCAGGACAGCGGAGTCAATCACCACCTTCCGGAGACACCTGAAACCCCACCTCTTTAAGGAATACCTGGGATAGGATAAAGTAATCCTTCTAACCCCCCCCCCCCCCCCCCCCAAAAGATTTAGATGCATTATTGTAAAGTGGTTGTTCCACTGGATATCATAAGGTGAATGCACCAATTTGTAAGTCGCTCTGGATAAGAGCGTCTGCTAAATGACTTAAATGTAAATGTAAACATCCACGGCCACATTTTGAGGTAACTGTAAATATACACTTCTTATGTAATAATAAAGCGTGCATGTTAAAGATAGAATACATAGGTCGTCGCAGGTCTGTGGAGATCTTCACAATTGCTGTAATAATCTGTGCAGAATCTCGAACGGCATTGATCACTTGCACCATGTACTTTTAATCTAATTTCAACTGCAATCCAGGTAATTTGGTTCTGCTATTAGACGAAGCACAGTGATAACACATTCATCTGTTGTATAAATAAACAAATATCTTTGTATTCCCATTTCAACTTTGCTGTCCTTTTAAATGGCTGAAATCACAGTGATAACGCTTTTAGGTGACAACTAATCCAAACATCTAACATTGTTTTTACATTGGAATTTGGTTGTGCTTTAGATGTTTGAAAGCATAGTTAACACATTACGAATTCAACTAACTTTTGCCTCATTTTGAGTGGGAGAAATTGAATATAGGTTTTCATCTCATTGATGTCACACCCTGATCTGTTTCACCTGTCTTTGTGCTTGTCTCCACCCCCCTCCAGGTGTCGTCCATCTGCCCCATCCCCTGTGTATTTATACCTGTGTTCTCTGCTTGTCTGTTGCCAGTTTGTCTTGTCAAGCGTACCAGCGGCTTTCCCGTTTTCCCAGTTTTGACCATTCTGCCTGTCTGCCGTTATGTACCTTGTGACACTGCCCTGGATTACTGACCTCTGCCTGCCCTGACCCTGCCTGCTGTTCTGTACCTTTTGGACTTTGCTCTGGATTACTGACCTCTGTCTGCCCTTGACCTGTCTTTTGCCTGCCCCGTTTTTGTAATAAATACATTGAACTGTCTGCATCTGGGTCTTATCCTGAGGTCTAATAATTGACCAACATCTCAACCACATATTACCCAATTATCCACGTTGAAATGACGTGGTGTACCTAGTGGGATGCTTTTGTTCAAACGTTCATGATGTTTGGTTTGTGAAGTTAAACTGTTGTTCTGGGAATTGCAAAGGCAGTTGAGAAGCTGTAATTGAGAAGTGAGACACCATGGATGATGGAGGTTTTGGATCAACAAAACACAGCCTATCCATCTTAAAGTATGTTTTTTGGTAAACTCTCAAAAAATGATTCTGAATATTTTAGAGGGACGACGAAAGCAAGTGGATTGCTCAGATGTTTTTCTACACCCAGTGAAATAGTTAATATTTCATTCACATGTTATGTTTGAGAGAAGACTAGTAGGGTGGAGTTTGATATGTGAACCTAGGTTAAGGATTACGTTGAATTCATATCAGCTCTCTGCTGCCAATGACTGGAACGAACTGCAAAAATCACTGAACTGCAAAAATCACTGAAGCTGGAAACTCATATCTCCCTCACTAGCTTAAAGCACCAGCTGTCAGAGAAGCTCACAGATCACTGCACCTGTACATAGCCCATCTGTAAATAGCCCATCCAACTACCTCATCCCCATACTGTATTTATTTATTTATTTATCTTGCTCCTTTGCACCCCAGTATCTCGACTTGCACATTCATCTTCTGCACATCTATCACTCCAGTGTTTAATTGGTATATTCTAATTACTTCGCCACCATGGCCTATTTATTGCCTTACCTCCCTTATCTTACCTCATTTGCACACACTGTATATAGACTTTTTCTACTGTATTATTGAATGTATGTTTGTTTATTCCATGTGTAACTCTGTGTTGTTGTATATGTCGAACTGCTTTGCTTTATCTTGGCAAGGTCGCAGTTGTAAATGAGAACTTGTTCTCAACTAGCCTACCTGGTTAAATAAAGGTGAAATAAAAAATAAATATTGATAAAGGCGTAGATGATGGCTCATGATAGGCAACAGCATATCATACGTGCTAGCTGGCAAAGAGTAATCAAACTAGTAAAACTGCTGATAAACATATCCTAAAATATTCCTTTCCATCATAAGTTTTGCTAATGTAACCTTTTATTGGTCGATAACTTGATATAGTAGTATACAGTGGTGTAAAGTACTTAAGTAAAAATACTTTAAAGTACTACTTAAGTCGTTTTTTGGGGTATCTGTACTTCAATATTTATATTTTTGGCAACTTTTACTCCACTACATTCCTAAAGAAAATAATACATAATACTCCATACATTTTCCCTGACACCCAAAAGTACTCATTACATTTTGAATGCTTAGCAGGACAGAAAAATGGTCTAATTCACACACTTAAAGAGAAAATTCCTGGTCATCCCTACTGCATCTGATCTGAAGGACTCACTAAACACAAATGTTTTGTTGGAGTGTTCCCATGGCTATCCGTAAATTTAAAAGACAAGAAAATTGTGCCGTTTGGTTTGCTTAATATAAGGAATTGGAAATTATTTATACTTCTACTTTTGATACTTAAGTATATTTTAACATTTACATATACTTTTGATACTTATGTATATTTAAAACTAAATACTTTTTTTTTTACTTAAGTAAGACTTTACTAGGTGACTTTAACTTGTACTTGAGTCATTTTCTATTAAGGTATCTTTACTTTTACTCAAGTATGAAAATGTGATACTTTTCCCACCACTGGTAGCATATATTTATTTTTTACTGACGACAAAGCCAATGAACAGATGCTTTGAGTGACTGGGTCTGATTTAGCTAAAAGAACTGCCCATAACTGCAATTTGTATTGCCAAACTCACAACAAAACAAAGCACTTTAGTTTAACTGTAATATGATGGAAATATTGCTCCCTTTTTGGTAGAGTGAAAACACTACCTTTTTCCAGGCTGCAGCAATGCACTCATGCAGGCCATAGAGCCTGAGAACCTGCAGTCCTTCAGATGTATTGTACATCTGCTGACACACAAAGATGAAGGCCCCGCTCACGCCAGGGGATGTCTCTGCCTCCTGTAACAATGGCAGCTCTTTAGCCAGGAACCTCTGGGTGAACTGGAAGATCACAGATCAAATAGCCTGATTGATTACCTGATCCACCTCAAATGTTTACTTTTAAGTAACAAGCTTTGATGTTTTGGTATCAACAATCAAGAATTAAAGGCCCAGTGCAGTCAAAAACATGAGTTCACTGTTTTTTATACACTGCATTTGGAGAGTATTCAGATCCCTTCACTTTTCCACATTTTGTTACGTTACAACCTTATTCAAAAATGTATTAAATACATTTTCCCCTCATCAATCTGCACACAATACCACATAATGACAAAGCGAAAACAGATTTTTTGGAATTTATTAAAAAGAAAATAACTGAAATACCTTATTTACATAAGTATTTAGACACTTTGTTATGAGACTCAAAATTGAGCTCAGGTGCATCCTGTTTCCGTTGATTATACTTGAGATGGCACACACCTGTCTATATAAGGTCCCACAGTTGACAGTGCATGTCAGAGCAAAAACCAAGCCAGGAGGTCGAAGGAATTGTCCGTAGAGCTCCGAGACAGGATTGTGTCGAGGCACAGATCTGGGGAAGGGTACCAAAACATTTCTGCAACATTGAAGGTCCCCAAGAACACAGTGGCCTCCATCATTCTTAAATGTAACAAGTTTGGAACCACCAAGACACTTCCTAGAGCTGGCCGCCCGGCCAAACTGAGCAATCGGTGGAAAATGGCCTTGGTCAGGGAAGTGACCAAAAACCCAATGTCACTCTGACAGAGCTCCAGAGTTCCTCTGTGCAGATTGGAGAACCTTCCAGAAGGACAACCATCTTTGCAACACTCCACCAATCAGGCCTTTATAGTAGAGTTGCCAGACGGGAGCCACTCCTCAGTAAAAGGCACGAAAGCCCATTCAGAGTTTGCCAAAAGGCACATCCCTACAGTGAAGCATGGTGGTGGCAGCATCATGCTGTGGGGATGTTTTTCAGGGGAAGGGACTCAGAGACTAGTCAGGATAGAGGGAAAGATGAACAGAGCAAAGTAAAGAGAGATACTTGATGAAAACCTGCTCCAGAGGTCAAAGTTCACCTTCCAACAGGACAATGACCCTAGCATACAGCCAAGACAATGCAGGAGTGGCTTCGGGACAAGTCTCTGAATGTCCTTGAGTGGCCCAGCCGGAGCCCGGACTTCAACCCGATCTAACATCTCTGGAGAGACCTGAAAATAGCTGTGCAGCGACGCTCCCCATCTAACCTGACAGAGATTGAGAGGATCTGCAGAGAAGAATGGGAGAAACTCCCCAAATACAGGTGTGCCAAGCTTGTAGCGTCATACCTAAGAAGACTGGAGGCTGTAATCGCTGCCAAAGGTGCTTCAACAAAGTACTGAGTAAAGGGTCTGAATACTTATGTAAATGTAATATTTCCATTTATTTTATTTGCAAACATTTCTAAAAACCTTGTTTTTGCTTTGTTGTTATGGGGTATTGTGTGTAGATTGATGAGGGGGAAAAAACTATTTGATGCATTTTAGAATAAGGAATGTGGAAAAAGTGAAGTGGTCAGAATAATTTCCAAATGTACTGTGTATATTTCCACACTATGAGGTTGAAATAATACTGTGAAAATGATGACAATGCCCTTTTAGTGTAAGAGCTGCATTGACTCACATCAATGGCTGTCTGCACTGATAACTTGCAAACACTCATGGGATAGCTAAAAACAAGTTTGGCTACAAAATGCTGTCCTAACATTAGAAAATGTTGGCCACCGAACCCCCGTTCATCCTCCAAAAAATGCTGAGTTAATCTTACCAAAATCTATAAACCTCTTTTTTTAATGAGCAAGTCTTCACTACCTATTTCTACATCTAGCTAGTAAGGTATTTTGTGGTGGTAGTATCAGTATTGGTGAAAATCGAAAATTGGCAAGAAGATTTGCTAGCTTAGTGAAGTTCTAGCTAATGCACAAATCAGTTTTCATGATATCTGTTCTGCCGTGATTGGCGAGCCTAGTTCTACAGCACAGCTGACTGCTCTCCGCGACATTATCGCGTTGGCCAAATGTTACAAAATAGCGAGGCACAGTGCCCGCTGTCAGAGTCAGATGCAGTACATACTGATTTCTGAGAACAGTCCCATAATTTTGGTGCTGTACAACTTCAACAAGCTGGCTAACTAGCTACCGTATGGCCATTCAAACAAGCTTGCACTAGCCTGCTAGCTGGAGCAAATTTGCTCAGCTGATCGAGCATGGTTTGCCATAGTAGCCAGTACATCATAGTTTCCGAGAGCGGAGGGATTTACACAGATTTTCAGAATATTTGTAAATGTTTTGATGATTTTCTAAATTGGATCCTGATTGGATGCTAAATTTCTAAGGCACTGCATCACAGTGCTAGACGAGTCACTACAGACCCGGGTTCGATCCCGGGCTGTATCACACTTGCCTAGTTAAATAAAGGTTAAATAAACAAGGAACTAGTGTTAAATGGATGAGCAAAATCTCGATTTTTAGAGAGGAGTTCCACATCATACAAGACAGATCGGTTAAGGGACGAGCGTTGGGTAGGAGTGACGTCACCTGACGTGAGACAATTAGAAGAGCTGTTTGAAAAGAGTGTTGAAATTTCTGCCTGTTATGGTGGGATAGAGTATGGCCTGCCTGGTGACATCAACAGGTTGTAAATTACATAATAGACCAATAAGAAAAAAAGTTCCAAACCTCTCTGCCAATAAATCTAATCAAATTGTATTTGTTGACATACAGTGAGGGAAAAAAGTATTTGATCCCCTGCTGATTTTGTACGTTTGCCCACTGACAAAGACGTGATCAGTCTATAATTTTAATTGTAGGTTTATTTGAACAGTGAGAGACAGAATAACAACCAAAAAATCAAGAAAAACGCATGTCAAAAATGTTATAAATTGATTTGCATTTTAATGAGGGAAATAAGTATTTGACCCCCTCTCAATCAGAAAGATTTCTGGCTCCCAGGTGTCTTTTATACAGGTAACGAGCTGAGATTAGGCGCACACTCTTAAAGGGAGTGCTCCTAATCTCAGTTTGTTACCTGTATAAAAGACACCTGTCCACAGAAGCAATCAATCAATCAGATTCCAAACTCTCCACCATGGCCAAGACCAAAGAGCTCTCCAAGGACGTCAGGGACAAGATTGTAGACCTACACAAGGCTGGAATGGGCTACAAGACCATCTCCAAGCAGCTTGGTCAGAAGGTGACAACAGTTGGTGTGATTATTCTCAAATGGAAGAAACACAAAAGAACTGTCAATCTCCCTCGGCCTGGGGCTCCATGCAAGATCTCACCTCGTGGAGTTGCAATAATCATGAGAACAGTGAGGAATCAGCCCAGAACTACACGGGAGGATCTTGTCAATGATCTCAAGGCAGCTGGGACCATAGTCACCAAGAAAACAATTGGTAAAACACTACGCCGTGAAGGACTGAAATCCTGCAGCGCCCGCAAGCACATATACATGCCCGTCTGAAGTTTGCCAATGAACATCTGAATGATTCAGAGGACAACAGGGTGAAAGTGTTGTGGTCAGATGAGACCAAAATGGAGCTCTTTGGCATCAACTCAACTCGCCGTGTTTGGAGGAGGAGGAATGCTGCCTATGACCCCAAGAACACCATCCCCACCGTCAAACATGGAGGTGGAAACATTATGCTTTGGGGGTGTTTTTCTGCTAAGGGGACAGGACAACTTCACCGCATCAAAGGGACAATGGACGGGGCCATTTACCGTCAAATCTTGGGTGAGAACCTCCTTCCCTCAGCCAGGGCATTGAAAATGGGTCATGGATGGGTATTCCAGCATGACAATGACCCAAAACACACAACCAAGACAACAAAGGAGTGGCTCAAGAAGAAGCACATTAAGGTCCTGGAGTGGCCTAGCCAGTCTCCGGACCTTTATCCCATAGAAAATCTGTGGAGGGAGCTGAAGGTTCGAGTTACCAAACGTCAGCCTCGAAACCTTAATGACTTGGAGAAGATCTGCAAAGAGGAGTGGGACAAAATCCCCCCTGAGATGTGTGCAAACCTGGTGGCCAACTACAAGAAACGTCTGACCTCTGTGATTGCCAACAAGGGTTTTGCCACCAAGTACTAAGTCATGTTTTGCAGAGGGGTCAAATTCTTATTTCCCTCATTAAAATGCAAATCAATTTATAACATTTTTGACATGCGTTTTTCTGGATTTTTTTGTTGTTATTCTGTCTCTCACTGTTCAAATAAACCTACCATTAAAATGATAGACTGATCATTTCTTTGTCAGTGGGCAAACGTACAAAATCAGCAGGGGATCAAATACTTTTTCCCCCCTCACTGTACACGTGTTTAGCAGATGTTATTGCGGGTGTAGCAAAATGCTTGTGCTTCTAGCTCCGACAGTGCAGTAATATCTAACAAGTGATATCTAACAGTTTCACAACATATACCCAAAATACACGTAAATCTAAATAAGGAATGAATTAAGAATATATATACATACATGTCGGAGCGGCATTGGACTAAGATATAGGTGGCATAGTATAGAGTAAAGTATATACATATGAGATGGGTGAAGCAATATTTACAAACAATTAAAATGACTAAGATACCGTAGAATAGTATAGAGTACAGTTTACACATAAGAGATGAGTAATGCAAGATACGGAGATATTATTAAAGTGGCCAGTGATTGCTAATTTATGTCTATAGGCAGCAGCCTCTGATGTACTGGAGATGGCTGTTTAACAGTCAGTGGTGTAGTATAGAATACAATACAGTATATACATATGAAATGGGAGATGCAATATGTCAACACAATTGTGTTGACTAAGACTAAAAGTGACTAAGATACCGTAGAATAGTGTGGAGTGCGGTTTATACATATGAGATGAGTAATGTTAGATATGGAACATTATTAAAGTGGCTAGTGATCCATTTCAATAACAGCTAGACTTCAGTTTTCTGCTCCACACTCAGACCACTCCCAGACAGTCCTATCAAAACACTTGCTTGAGAAATTGCTCTTGCTGAGAATCACAGTAAGGTACTTAATTGTTACCCAGAAATGATTTGGTATTGAGATTTAAAAAAAACAGCTGCAGTTGACCTTTAACAAGCCAATTTCCTATTTGTAATCTGTAAGTACACGAGAAAGAACTTCTACATACTTTCTTCTTATACTTAGTATGCTGAAAGTGTAATATTCATAATAATAAATAAGCACCTTGTGTACTGTATAAAGTCAGTTTTAACTTACCCTTCACTCTCGGCAGAAACTAGATTTCTTTCATATAAGAAAAGCGACAATCCTCACTCCGTGGTGGCAATTCTTGCGAGAGTGTCTGCTATATGAGTGCAGTTTCTGGGGAGTTTAATTTGGCCTGTGACACACAAAGCGAATTGAAATGGCTTTGGGCACATTGCGGAATGAATACAAAATGACACAGACAACTCATACAGTGCATATGTAACTCTTGACATACCATCAACAGATTACACACACATCCACAGGGGTCAGTTCAGTTTCTGCAGTGTAGTATTGCAGCATAAATTCTACAGCGTAAATTCCTAAGTAACAGTTATCATTATCTGAACAAAGATAACGAACGATATGGCTGTTTTTAGCTGTAAACTAGTTAGTGACGAAGCACAGACAAAGGATATCCTGTGAGACAGGGAAGGTACATTATTATTGATCTGGTGACTGGAATAAAGATAGTGTAGTGTTGGTCAAGAAAGTGAAGGGGAAATAAAAGAGGCGTTGCTGTCACCAACTGAGACAATGTTTAATGGCTCAATACAAGGTTATGGCACGCCAGTGAATCTCAGTGATTTTGTTACGTCTCATCTCAGTGAGTATCACAGTGTTCTCTAGAGTCGAGACAAAAGGTCTGACAGAATTAAAGTGGGTGTACTCTAGAACACTATATCGAGATAAAGGGCTGTCATAAAAACTAAGACACATACTACAGTATCCGTTACACCTTCTTTCATAGTTAATTAATAATCTTAATCGGAAGCTGGGCAGCATGTGTAAATAAAGGCTTTGTAGTGAGTCAAGGGATGGGAGAGGCAACGTGAACCACACCTGCAGGTAACGAGTCACTGTGAGGAGGCTTGGGGTGCTGGTACATGATGCTAATCAGAATGACAACCAGGTCTGTCAGACTGACTGGATCTGTAAGACAGGAAAATTACAAATTGATCAGACAGTTAGGGTGGCAACCTAGAATAATGGATTGCAACAGCTGTACCTCAAGGACTTCTGTGAAATAACTGTCAAACTATCTAAAAAGATAAGACAACTGTTTAAAAAAACATTTTATTTCTGCTCATACCTTTGCATTTCCCCACTTTGATGGGAAGGAGCTTTCTCCCATTAATGTACATGAGAAGCCTTCCTAGCACACGTAATGAGTGAACAAAATAAGTGTATTCCAGCTTTTTGGCAGTGTAGAGTACTTTTAGCAATGCCTGAACAGAAACAAGATTCTAATTCAACAGTGGGAACATACTATATAAAATGCTGTCTAGACCCAATTAACATCTGATCAGGTAAAACTGATGTGTAACAAATAGCATACTGATGTCATTTCATACAATTTCTTCACAAACCTATCTTTTAGCATGTGCTAAAACAATTAAAACACAACGGGCAGTGCTGACACTACAAAGGTTTTGTATAATTTCAGCCAGTAATTTTGAAAGTAGCACTAACGAGCCAAAACTGGGGCTCAAAATTGTGTACAGATGTGTACGTCAACTATTTTGTATATATCTTTCGTCCTGCAAAACAAAAAACGTGTTTGATGTTACGTATTCCAATATGTAACGAATTTTTAAGGGACAAAAAAAGTATTTGTGCAATCACTAACAATGGGGTCAGTTTATCTGTGCTCATCCAATGCAAGGTCAAGAACGCAACCTCACTCTACGCCAGATAACACGAGGCACGTTCCGGAGAAATACTCCCTCCTCTCTGACGATAACACAGCTATCTGGGCTCAGGAGACAGGCAGGGAGGGAATAACACCTATGTTTAAAGGAGAACTATACAGCATAGAGAGGCATTAAGCATCTCTTTTTCACTAGGCCTTCCATGTCATACATGAGGCTGTGGACATTTGTACTGTATTCAGGAGAAACAATGTATGGAGAAAAATTGTGTCTCAATGGATTTAGCATGGGAGAGAATAGAGAAGCTAGTCTGAATTAGAATACAGGCGTAGGATAAGTAATATGTTCAGTCCTAACCAAATGACAAAACACCTAAGGGATTCTTAAATACTTTCTGTATTTCCATAACCCAGAGTCTCCTTTACTTAATTACCCCGTAGAATGATATCGCCTACCACAAGTGATTTAGCAAAATTATAGTGAGCTCTAGTCCACACATAAGCCATTTGTTTTATCGTGGACTAAATTATGTATACATATTGCATGGTCATAGACAATCTGGGCTTTTCAAGACTTTTCAAGAGCCCTGTACTACCTGAGCTTGACCAGTCAGTGATTCCCTCCATCCCCACCAACACTATGCAGCTCCTCCCCAGACTATACAGTATACACAGTGGTCATCTCTATCAGTGCATGTGAGCACTCCTCGACTCTGGCAATAGATAGTAGCAGAGCCATTGGGCCTGGAGAGGAGGACAGACTAAGACCACAGAGGAAAACAAACCAGCGGCTGCCTGATAACTCCTGATACGGTCCACCTAAACAAGACTTGACTTATTCAGCATCTAAACACCCTCCACCACAGAGTGGGATAAGGAAGTGTGTGAACTAGGTCAATAGGGAGAGATGGAGGCAAGCTGTGAGGGGTGGCCTCTGGCGCCTGCATCGAGTTCTCAAGGGATATAGAACAGGTTAAATAAATAGACATTTTCACCTCCAACAACTAGATATGAAATTGGCCTACATGTCAATTGTTGGTGTTGTGCTACAGTAAATCTTGGTTTTAATGTAATTGAAATAGAATAGAGAAATACCCATGTAGATTAAAGTTGAACTCACTGATGTGCTGGTTCTCGATAGAGTAGATGACCTCAGCTGTCTCGTCTATGAATGGGTCACAGGACTCAATAGACACACTGCTGAAGAGCTGCTACAATCTGGGATAGAACAGAACTCATTACAATCATCAAAGGGATGTTTTAAACACTGAAAAAAAGGCAACTGAAGACCAGGAAATGACTTTGTTTAAGTTAAAATGAATTAAGTTAATATATTTTCCAGAACTCTACCTCAGAATATAACTATGAATAGCAAGTGTAATGTCTTCATCATCCATCAATGTCATAATGTAAGGCAAGCATTACATGTATGGCAAGGTTTTAATAACTATAAAGGCAAAGAATTTAATCTTAATCAAGCTGGGAACTCATTTTCTAATCACGAAGGAGGAGAATCAGAGACAGACCCTTGAGATTCCTGGAATGGTCAATCATCAGCTCATCATCAATCTCACCACCACCCTCATTTCCAGTCCACTCTCACTGCCACAGAACAGAACCATTAAGATTAGTTGTCACTCACTCACCAGAGACTTGTACTTCATCTCCAGAAGCCTGTAGACCACGGTCCTGCTGTAGTAACCGTGCTTGAAGAGACAGGACTGACATCATCTTCACTCAGCACCGACAATTGGTTAGACTACTTATGGGTGGGGGGGATTGGTTTCTTGTAGTGTTTAGAGAAGCAAGGTTAATATTGTGCTCACCATCCACTTCTTAAACTATGTGGCTTTGATATCCAGTAAGGCAATGAGGTGCAAGGCTTTCTCTGACCCTTGTGTGCCTAAGCCATGTTCAGAGTGTAAGGACAGGAAGGAGAAAGTACTCTATTATCTCCTCCATGTACCTAGTGAGACAAAGAAGATACCAAATTACATTTTAGACTAAACTATTACTTTGCAAGTGCTGATCACTGAATATACTGTAAAATAGAACATCTCACTTTTCTGGGTGGCGAATCCAAAAGGTTGTCACTTCCTTCTGAAAATCATTCGTTAGTCTCATCTGGTGGAAAAATAAATGTCAATAAAAACTATATCATATTCATATGGGTATAACTGCCATGCAAGTATCACATTACAGAGGGTGCATTCTTGTTTTAGAAGACGGGTAATGTCCGGTCTGTTTACATCAATCCCAACCGATCCAGTCAGTTAATTTATTTTTTACCTTTATTTAACTAGGCAAGTCAGTGAAGAACAAATTCTTGTTTACAATGACGGCCTATACGGGCCTAACCCAGACGAATCTGGGCCAATTGTGCACCGCCCTATGGAACTCCCAATCACGGCCCGTTGTGATACAGCCTGGAATCGTACCAGGGTGTCTGTAGTGACGCCTCAAGCACCGATGCAGTGCCTTAGACCGCTGCGCCATTCGGGAGCCCCAGTTTAAGGTACATGAAGTCAGACTCCAGACTTTTAGCTATTTGTCAGAAGGCAAAATATACATTATTCACATCATTATCCACATCAGACTTTGAATAGAAAAAGAAACAAGACATTTCAGAAACATATAGGGGAAAACTAATGAATTACCTAAACTGTTGTATCTCTCTTGTGTCTCCCTTGTTACATTCAGTGGAGAAGAGAATGTTTTTGATAAAAAGCACAGGACCTTACCCTGAATAAAGGATAAACAAAACTATAAGACTCATGCAGGTGTGAATTTCTGCAATTTCACTGCGTGACAAATGTACATCAGACCAATAAAAAACGAAAGTTGTTTGCAAAACAGAGTACACAGAATCCCTAGGGGGTGAATTCCCATATTAGAGTATCCTATTCTATTTAGCCCATTACATTCTAAGCCCTGTCTAAGCTGGGGGAAGGGGTTTTACTAAGGTTTACTATGGAATTGTTTTAAGAAGGTCATACGTAAGATAATTTTGCTATTTGATTTTGAATTTTAAGACCCCTTGAAATATCAAAAATATTATAAAAAAAGTATTTGATTAACATTTTTATTCGGCCTTACTGCTATTTGCCCATACAAACGCCTTGAATAACAGATTTCACTACATGGAAGAACAGATAGTTCCAAAAATAAAATAAAAAAGGAAGTTTGTTCTGAAGTGTCTGTCCTATATCTGAGAAATATAAGAAAGATCAGGATTATTTTTTTTTTTTACATGTATTTAAACCCTTATTTTTGGCACTTAACAGTCTCCATACATACTTCCATCCATTTTTTCAAATAGTACCAGGGGACCTTCAGACAAGTCTTGTGAGGTCTGTGGGCATCCTAGAGCAAAACAACCGACATGTATTTGTTCGTGAGAGTCTCACCTTTCCATATTATTGTGTAAACCAAACTGTTTGGACGCTACAGACGATTTTGTGAGAAGACTGATTTTTGGGATGTCTCATTGTCTGACAAACACCGTCCTAGCTCTGTAACCTTTCACCACAGATGGGATGTCTCATGGTCTGACAAACACCGTCCTAGCTCTGTAACCTTTCGGCGGATGCTGTAGATCCAATGCAAAAAAACAGATATCTTTAGCTTAAATAGACAGATTTTTATGGTGATTTTTTTTTAATTTGATTTCCGCGGGGTGCGGAAATTGACTCTAGGGGGTTTTAAAGACCTAGTATAAAGACAGAGATGTTAAATGTCTACTCTAAGGATGCCTACAAGCCTTGTTGCCAATGTTTAATACCGTATGAAGATGGCCTACTTTACTTTGAGTTAATCTATCAGACATCTTCAGTTGCCAAACTAAGCTGTCCAGTTCTTTACCTTTTAACATTTTGTTGTATAAGCAAAACCAGGATGACTGCATTCCTTTGAGTAGTACATTAATATTACTTTCTAAGTTACATAAGAAAGGCATTTCGCTGAGAGCATGTTATCTCCACTCATAAGTGCCAACTTTTGTGTGAGCATTTTTCAGTGACTTACACTGAGGTCAGGGTCTGGGTCAGCCAGTGCAGCTGAGAGGTTCCTACGCAGGCTGCTCCAACTCCCACAGCTCAGCACATCCGAGGGCTATGCACCACACAGACCCTGCATGGCCTCCCAGTGCACTTGCACACAACATCACTGTCACTCTCAGAGACCACACAACATTGGACGCAATTAATAACATTTTTACCAATCTAGTAATAATCTAGCAAATTATACCGAATAGAAATCATATTGAAATCCTTTTAACTCTTTAGGCCTACTAGGGTCCAACCTTTCAGCAAGTACTTGCAGCTGCTATTGTTTGATAAATAAGTAAACCCTAAGGAAACATTTGCAACTGTAGTTAATGTGTAATTACTGTACATTCACTTTTTTGTGCTCGTGAGTTATAATTAAACAGCATATATGACACTGATTGCAAACTCAACTCAGAGGCAACACAAACAACTTAAGCCTATAATGTAATGATTTACAAGTGTATTAGTATTACTTATCCAGATCAACAAAATATATGTTTATACAGCATAATGATACTGGTCCGTTAGTGTATAAAAAGCCATTCAATGGATAGTTGGGTGGATCCTCACTTTGCAAGAGTGACTTGTAGGCTATTTATTTAACATGGTACCTGATTGAAGGAAGAATTACTGTCGGAGCAGTTGTCTGTGTAATGGCTGTTTGACTGATGATGTTGGCTCTTCCTGTGCATCTCCTCCTTTCTCAGTTGGTCCTCTTCAAATGTATTCATCAATGGTTCAACAACTACCATCGCCGTGTTCTTCAGTGTCTGCATCATTTGCTTGTATCTATAAATGACAAAGTAGAGGTTAGAAATGTATTTAAGTGTCATTCCACAATGATACAATAATTTACAACACATATTACAGATTTGTTTTTACCACAATGTGGACCACTCAGGTAGAGCAACAAACATAGTCAGACATGGTACAGTGGTTCCTTTTGCGTCATGTACATTACATTATCTACATTATTGGTAACAGTTAGGTACATTAGGTCATCTATACACATGTATTAATAAACACAGAAACAAAGTACAGTAGGTAAAAGGACATTTAGGCACTTATCATGAATTTACATTATTGTTACCTGATGGAATTTTACACAAAGTAAATGAGACAGGTAAATACAATGAAAGATCTAGTCTACAGTAAGGGAAAGGGGGATACCTAGTCAGTTGTACAACTGAATGCATTCAACTGAAATATGTCTTCTGCATTTAACCCAACCCCTCTGAACCAGAGAGGTGCGAGGGGCTGCCATAACTGAAAAAGAGACGATATTAAACAAGCGTTAGATAATAATGGATATAATTTACTACAGATTTGATTGTAGCAAATGAGAATGTATTAAATTCTGCATACTTACAGAAGGTCTTGTCCATCTCCAGATTAAGCAATATTTCCTCTGCACATTAAATTGGTAGATGCACCTGAGATTCTGTCTTGATGCTTTTTAGCAGTTGCCTCAACAGACTGAAGTTCAGACTCCTCAGCTGAGATCTGAGACATGGTCCTAATGTTGATTCATTCTTCTCTGCAGAAATATCCACAGAATGGAGATTATCCAGTGGCAACTCAGTTTGCTCGCTAGCTACAGTGCTACTTTAATGTAACAACTAAAATCAAATCAAATGGTATTTGACACATGCGCCTAATACAACAAGTGCAGACCTTACAGTGAAATGCTTACTTACAAGCCCTTAACCAACAGTGCATTTTTAAGAAGAAAACATTTAAAAATATAACAAATATAGCTAGACAAGCGATGCCATTGTATTAAAACCCGGGCATGCATTGTCTTGCCACGTAACGTTACTGTAGCTAGTTGACGTTGTGTTTGTTTACATGGTAGCTAACGTTAGCTTGCTAGAAACGAAGGTAAGGAGATAACGTCCTTTGCATGACAGACCTTGGTTAAACATTTTCGCAAAACCATTGCAAATGTATCACATTGTAATAAACAGTGTACGACTTCCATACCGTACTGCTCATTTCGCCAATATAGTTGTGCAGTATCGTTAGCAACAATTTCCAACCTCCTGCAGAAACATGGAAACATGTAACAGTACTTTGGAAAAGGGGTGCAAACAAACACCATATGTTTTTGTTTGTTAACACTGACAATTATGATAAACAAATTCCAGCTACTCCTGTTATTTTTAACCAAAGTTTTCATGCAATATGCTTTTTCCTGTGCCTTTAAATCCCTGTCCGTTAGATGTCACGTGGTCCCCGATGTTTACACTCTCTTCCGGGAAAGGAAAGTCTGTCAAAAGACAAATCAAAGACAGAACAGTATGAAGACAGGCAAAAATGGGCCAGTCTTAAACTGCTTCTCTAATCGAAATCTCCAACCATACGTGTAGGCGAGGCCATGAAGGCGTTGGCTAGCTAAACTCATACGTAAAAACACGTAATCGGGTCTAACGGTCATCTCAAGCAGAACTGCCCATGTGCAAGCCGTCAAATCAAAGGCGCTCCTTCGATATAAAGTTGTTTGTGACGAAAATGACAACGTATCTGTTTGTCACTTTCATGAGGTTGTTGTAATAACGTTTAACTACTTAAGACATTGGCACAAATTTTTGATTTCGAGAAAATGAACAACTATGGAATAATTGTAGACTCTCATTTGGGCTCCAGAGTGGTGCATCTGGGTGCTAGAGGTGTCATTACAGGCCCTGGTTAGATTCCAGGCTGTATCACAACCGGTTATGATTGCGCTTAGTTGCGTAGGGCGGCGCACAATTGGCCCAGCGTTGTCTGGGTTAGGGTTTGGTCGGGGTAGGCCTTCATTGTAAATAAGAATTTGTTCTTAACTAGTTTAAATAAATACATAAATAAAATTGACTTCTCAAACCCGAAGCCCAGGCCTGGTCTGTTTGGTCTATATCACAAGCATCCCCGGAAAGCTTGCGATGTTGCGCCTCTGGGTTTAGAAACTCTGGCCAAACCAGAGACGGAAGAGAAAGCAAGACACAACACACAGTTTCTTTCTGGTACAATGAAGGTCAATGAATTAAGTACACTAGACCCAGCTGCTATTGCATTGGTGTCTATGGGAGAGCCACTCCGTTTCAACTGTTCTGCCTGCGGCTATGGAACCCTGACCTGTTCACCGGACGTGCTACCTGTCCCAGACCTGCTGTTTTCAACTCTCTAGAGACAGCAGGAGCGATAGAGATACTCTCAATGATCGGCTATGAAAAGCCAACTGACATTTACTCGAGGTGCTGACTTGTTGCACCCTCGACAACTACTGTGATTATTATTATTTGACCATGCTGGTCATTTATGAACATTTGAACATCTTGGCCATGTTCTGTTATAATCTCCACCCGGCACAGCCAGAAGAGGACTGGCCACCCCCCATAGCCTGGTTCCTCTAGGTTTCTTCCTAGGTTTTGGCCTTTCTAGGGAGTTTTTCCTAGCCACCATGCTTCTACACCTGCATTGCTTGCTGTTTGGGGTTTTAGGCTGGGTTTCTGTACAGCACTTTGAGATATCAGCTGATGTAAGAAGGGCTATATAAATACATTTGATTTGATTTGATTTGATTTAAGCATGGTAAACGACCATCTTTGGCAAACTAGCTCAATATTGCGTCTGTCAGAACTGCTGTGTAGCTAGATTACAAAATACTATGCACAATTTAACTTTAAGCATCAAGTAAAGTATATAGTCGGAAAACCGTTAGCTCCTTTATTGAGGTATCCAAGTAGTACAGATTGGCTAAGATTAGGAAACATTGTTTGTAGCTTGCTTCAGTTTAGCTAATTACCAACCTGTAGCTGGTGTTGACAGTTTTGAGCTTTTGTACAGAGAAATTGCTCGGTCATGCACTTCATTTGTGGAAACCCTAGCCGTTGTGGGTGCTCTGTGTACAGCCAGCAAAGGTGTGGGACTGCTACAGCTTGGTCAGGGTGCATTTCCTTCCTCGACTGACGCAAAGCATGCGCCTTAGCCACCGTTTTGGTGAATGGGGTGTCATTTATGGTAAGGTACAGTGTCAGTGACACAGCCAAGGCCATCTCTGAGACTCCCGGAGTGGATACAATTTACATTTACATTTAAGTCATTTAGCAGACGCTCTTATCCAGAGCGACTTACAAATTGGTGCATTCACCTTATAATATCCAGTGGAACAACCACTTTACAATAGTGCATCTAAATCTTTTAAGGGGGGGTTAGAAGGATTACTTTATCCTATCCCAGGTATTCCTTAAAGAGCTGGGGTTTCAGGTGTCTCCGGAAGGTGGTGATTGACTCCGCTGTCCTGGCGTCGTGAGGGAGCTTGTTCCACCATTGGGGTGCCAGAGCAGCGAACAGTTTTGACTGGGCTGAGCGGGAACTGTGCTTCCTCAGAGGTAGGGAGGCGAGCAGGCCAGAGGTGGATGAACGCAGTGCCCTTGTTTGGGTGTAGGGCCTGATCAGAGCCTGAAGGTACGGAGGTGCCGTTCCCCTCACAGCTCCGTAGGCAAGCACCATGGTCTTGTAGCGGATGCGAGCTTCGACTGGAAGCCAGTGGAGAGAGCGGAGGAGCGGGGTGACGTGAGAGAACTTGGGAAGGTTGAACACCATGGTGCTTGTGGCTAACTTCAGTCAGAGCGACACAGGTTGCAAGCCTGTCGAAGACGCCTTGAGGGGCCAAAAATATAGGCTTTCTGGTCAACTGTGTGAGTGACTGCTTTGGCAACTCACCAAACTTGACTGGCCTGCCTGAAGACCAGTTGTGGAACGTACTCAACACACATTGCTGCCACCACACTGATGACACGCCTGGTTCTACTTGGCATGGTAGAGAGGAGACGGGGAGTAGTGGTGAACATCTCTTCTGGGGCATGTTATAGACCCTCTCCAAGCAAAGCTGTTCTCTCACGTTCTACGGTCAGATACTACTCACACACACCCTGATTATCCTTGATGTGCATGTTGTTAAATGCATTGTGATCTTGTCATCCTACTTATTTGTTGTAATAAATGCTTGTGATTCTTTTCTTTTTTCTCGGGCTTACCTTGATAACTTTTTCTGTGCTCTGTACCATGAATATGGTCATCAGGGAATCTTTGTGCAAAGTCTGGTACCTTTCAAAGTGGCGCCCCATGGAGCATCAGCAGGTTGCTCGCTAGTACCAGAGTCAGATGTTTATGCCTGTCATGCCATTTCCACCCTGGGCATCTCACACAGGACCACAGGCTATTGTCCCCATAAACTGTTGGTACACAGATCAGTGCTGATTCAAATTGGGTTTGGAAGGGGTGACAGATAGACATTCAGTAGTCCATAGTCCATTTTAAACTATAGGCTAACCATTACCCTTGTTTGTGTTATTTTTTCTAGTTTGGACTTGTGCAGTCAATGCCAGAATGGATTTGGGTTTTTTGCTCATGTATGCTCACAATCTCATGCTTTAAGGTCTCCTTCACACAGAAAACTGAACTCCAGTCACTGAACTCATGACAACAAAGTTATGCCTAGCTAATACAGGCATCAAACAGATGATATTACACTAGTGAGTGAATGAGTGTGTGTAATAATTGTATCTTAAAAATCTATATTTATTCAGAGAATGTAATACTAAATAATCTCCAGGAGTGTAGCTCCCAAATTATGTTGATGACGTCTTTGAAATGCACAGAAATGTGAGGTGATGGAGATCTTTTTTGCAGTGATTTGAGATGTTTATTTGAGGAACTGTGGTCTTTGATGTGTTTAACTGGCGTTCCTATGTAAAGCCAGTTGTTTTGACAACAATTTACAGTATACTTGAGAATACATTTTGATATGAGTTATTTTTTATTTACTGATCATGCTGGGATTCTAATTATTGGTGATATGATTGCAGATATAAGTTGTGTGCTTGTGAATGACTTTCCATCTGGTTTATGCTTGGTGAATATGCATATGTTATGCATAGCACAATACAAAATGTAGCTCAATAAAGATAATACTTACTAAATAATTATTTGTTGATGTACTTTATGAGGATTTCATTTTTGAACAAAAATCTGCTTTTATCAACAAAGACAAGATAGTTTAGTAAATCATTTACACTTAGAAGGACCAACACTGTTGACATATTCTTTCGGAAAAATTAGGTCAGACATTGTAATCTTCACAATAACATGTGAAGAAAAGTCTGCTGTTAAAAACAAAACAATTGATGGAACAATTAGAAAGTAACTATTGACAAAGAAATTACAACATGTCTAACCATTAGACACATAAAATGCATGTTGTGTATGAAAATCAATACTTGATCTATAGACAATTAAATCTTGTTGCGGGTTGGCAGCGTCTCTGACTTCTAAATCATTTGTCAAACTTAATTTCTTGAATATTGACATACCCTGCCTCTATGTTTGGTATAGCTGTACACGAGATGTCATAGGAACCTAAATTATCACTTTAAGGTTTCATCTTGGGCCGCAACACTACCACAAGTCATTGAATGGTGTCATGCCTAAGATGTGGGATATGTAGTCTTTGTAGTGGTTTGGATGGTGCCTCCTCCATAAGAGAGGAAGGTTGAGAAGGTTCTCGTCTTCACCCTGACATCACCATCCTGAGAGACTGAGCTTGGACCTTTCTTCAGGCTTGTCCCTTGGTAAGTTGAAAAAGCAAACAATTCACTTATGATAATTACATGATCAAATACCAGATTTGTGAAAATTGCATTCATGACATTAGAAAGTGAAATGTAATGGTTAATTGCCTCTGGTTAGTTGTTGGTATTAGACAATCATAATGCATAGACCGTGAGGTTAATCAAATGAGCTTTACATTAGAGAAATATCACCTGCTTTGTACGGATGGATGGGATTGCTGACGTTGACAAAAAGTATGGCAGATAATTCTAACATTATGTGACCATACCAGTTTACCAATAGACTATGCATACAGCCTTGATGAAAAGTAGACTACTATCTGCAGTGGGAGGTTGTTCCTAAAGAAAACTTTGATAGGCAAAGATTTAATTTTGAGTATGTATTCAATAAATGTTCCTGAATGAAATAGTGGCACAGCAAACTGACTGTAATGAAAAGGTAGGAAAATAATCTTCATGTCTTCTTGTGCCTTCTGAATAAAACAATCAATGTTTAGGGATTGAACAAGGTCAGGTCCTTGGTTCCCACCAGATTGGAAAGGTCTGTTATTGGAATGGCTATTGATATCTGGGCCTCATGGGCCTTCACGTATCAATGTACTCACTAGTCCAAATGAACAGATAAAGAGGGTCCTTGACTGGGCGCTCATTGGTACATTTCAATTAGTACATATTAATTAATGCTGTTATGAGATCTATTCATTCACTAAAACTTTGCTTAAATTTTTTTATATCTTACACAGTTCTTGTCATAACTGATAATCCCCCAGGTGATAAATATATACTGTTGAAGTCGGAAGTTTACATACACTTAGGTTGGAGTCATTAAAACTAGTTTTTCAACCACTCCACAACTTTCTTGTTAACAAACTATAGTTTTGGCAAGTCGGTTAGGACATCTACTTTGTGCATGACACAAGTACTTTTTCCAACAATTGTTTACAGACAGATTATTTCACTTATAATTCACTGTATCACAATTCCAGTGGGTCAGAAGTTTACATACACTAAGTTGACTGTGCCTTTAAACAGCTTGGAAAATTCCAGAAAATGATGTCATGGCTTTAGAAGCTTCTGATAGGCTAATTGACATCATTTGAGTCAATTGGAGGTGTACCTGTGGATGTATTTCAAGGCCTACCTTCAAACTCAGTGCCTCTTAGCTTGACATCATGGGAAAATCAAAAGAAATCAGCCAAGACTTCAGAAAAAAAATTGTAGACCTCCACAAGTCTGGATCATCCTTGGGAGCAATTTCCAAATGCCTGAAGGTACCACGTTCATCTGTACAAACAACAGCATCATGTTGTGGGGGTGCTTTGCTGCAGGAGGGATGTGTGGATATATTGAAGCAACATCTCCAGACATCAGTCAGGAAGTTAAAGCTTGGTCGCAAATGGGTCTTCCAAATGGACAATGACACCAAGCATACTTCCAAAGTTGTGGCAAAATGGCTTAAGGACAACAAAGTCAAGGTATTGGAGTGACCATCACAAAGCCCTGACCTCAATCCCATAGAAAATGTGTGGGCAGAACTGAAAGAGTGTGCGCGAGCAAGAAGGCCTACAAACCTGACTCAGTTGCACCAGCTCTGTCAGGGGGAATGGGCCAAAATTCACCCAACTTATTGTGGGAAGCTTGTGGAAGGCTACCCGAAACATTTGACCCAAGTTAAACAATTTAAAGCAATGCTACCAAATACTAATTGAGTGTATGTAAACTTCTGACCCACTGGGAATGTGATGAAAGAAATAAAAGCTGAAATAAATAATTCTGTCTACTATTATTCTGACATTTCACATTCTTAAAATAAAGTGGTGATACTAACTGACCTAAGACAGGGAATTTTTACTAGGATTAAATGTCAGGAATTGTGAAAAACTGATTTTAAATGTATTTGGCTAAGGTGTATGTAAACTTCCAACTTCAACTGTATATATATTATTTTTCACAGTAAACTGTCCAACTGGACTATCGAAATGGGTGAATGGGACTTGCTGGGCCGGCTGCTGGACAAAGTGCGAGATGAATAAACAAGTACAGCATGAGAAGGCCAGTAACTTCCTGAAGAAGGGCTACGCAGTCCCCAAGTACAGCAACGTCAATGAGATGATTAACCTGCATGGCCTTCTGTTACATAGTGCACCTATTGGTGAAGATCCTGTTGGAGCTGGGGTTCTTTGTGGGTCAATACCACCTGCATGGATTCACCCTCCAGGCTCGCTTTGTCTGCAGCCGCTTCCCCTGCCCTCACCAGGTGGACTGCTTTCTGTCTAGACCCACAGAGAAGAGACTGTCTTCATCTGGTTCATGTTCATTGAGCTCTTCTACTTGTTGGTCAAATCGGTCAAAGAGTGTGGACAGGACGCAGGACTACACGGTGACCCATGGTCACCCCTGTCCTGGAGAGAAAGGCCTTTGAGAACAGGGACCAGATGATCTAGAACTGTGTCAATCTAGAGTTGCAGCTGCATGGGAGGAAGCTGGGCAGTGGGGTGACGAAAAGTGTGGCTTCTGAGGACAACACTGCTAATATGGAGGAGGTCTATATTTGACCTGGCAGCTTCTGTACACATTCCTTTTTCACACAACCTGCGTGTATGTTCACCCAATAAGTCTGGTGCCAGGCAAAAACCAAATGTATAAAATTACCTTCCTTGTGTGCCTGACTTGTCTATTTCTCATAAAAGTTAACTGCATTTAAAAAAAATGTTTTCATCGAATAGAGGATGTCTTTGAGCTTGTGCCACAGATAAATTATATAAATGTGTATATTTCTTTGGGATTTGTATCATTGGTTGTGCCATTGCTTGTAAGAGTTGATGTAATGTAATTCATATATCACCATAATCTTGATTTAATAAATTACTCTTTTATAAGGAATCTATTCTGGCTGGTATCATTGTGTTTGGTTTGATTCCTCTTTTGTTATTATAAATGAGCCTCAGAATGTTTGCCTCCATGATGCCTATTTCATGAACAACTCTGAGCTCTGTGTTATTAATTCAATGCAATATAAAACATTTATGTAGATGTGTTCCTGTTTAATCTGTTGTTGGTATCTATCTGTCAATCATTACGCGGAACCTTCCAGTCAGTCCCAAGGGTTAACTTTAAAATCCCATTTGTCGATGATGACTGTGACTGTGAACCTGCTGATGGGTTACGCAATCCCAACCACCAGCCCTAAAATCTCAAGGTTCAACTTATGTTAACATCAGTTGGCTACAGTCTCCATAGGGTCAGGACAAGGTAAGAGGCAACATTTTCTTTTTAAATTTAACAAAAAATGAACAGAACAGCAGTTCAATTTGTAATAATTTTTGATATAAGGATTCCACTGTAAATATTGTCTTTGGAGTTTACTGAATAACAGGCATTATCATCAAATGTTTAAATATAATTGATTCCAAAGTTATACCAACATTTTATCTCAGAATGATTACATTTACATTTAATACTATACATTTACTATCAAATAGACTGTCAATCAGTGGTTTCTCTACATTTGACCAACTGCTTACATTTAATTTATTTTTGGTTTTAATAATTTTTGGATACACACGGAATTAGAAGACAATGTTTTGTAACAATCATTTTCTTATTAAAGGTAAATTAAAGCGATTGAAGGGATACCAGTTTTAGGCACTTGGCTTGAGGCTATTGTGTGCGTTTCCCAATAGTCAGATTAATGATTAAGGCCGAAAACTGAGTGAAAAACATTGAAAACCTGACTCATTGATAAGATGGCCCTTGTGACTGAGCCCCTCGTGTCCATTCATATTCATAGACAGTAACTTGTTTCATGTCTTCTTCTTTTCTCTAGAAAGCCATTGAACATCAGCAAACATGGGGGACTGGGGTTTTCTTTCCAAGTTACTGGACAAGGTGCAGTCTCACTCAACAGTCATCGGAAAGATATGGATGAGTGTCCTGTTCCTGTTCAGAATCATGGTCTTGGGTGCCGGAGCGGAGAGCGTGTGGGGCGATGAACAGTCTGGTTTCATATGCAATACGCAACAACCTGGTTGTGAGAATGTGTGCTACGACCATATCTTCCCCATCTCACACATCCGCTTCTGGGTCATGCAGATCATCTTTGTCTCCACCCCAACTCTTCTATATCTGGGCCATGCCATGCATGTCATCAGCCAGGAGAACAAACTGAGAGCCATACTGCAGAGCCAAGTTGACAATGGCACATTGAAGAAGCCCAAATACAGCAACGAAGCAGGGAAGATCAAAATTAAGGGGAATTTGCTGGGCAGTTACATGACCCAGCTGTTCTTTAAGATCATTATAGAGATCACTTTCATCGTGGGTCAGTACTACCTGTATGGGTTTATCATGGTCCCCATGTTCCCCTGCTCAAGATCTCCCTGCCCCTTCACTGTCGAATGCTACATGTCCCGTCCTACAGAGAAGACCATCTTCATCATCTTCATGCTGGTGGTGGCCTGTGTGTCTCTGGCTTTGAACGTGATTGAGGTGTTCTATCTGCTTTGTACAAGATTAAGATGTGGTGGCTCCAAAGGCCGCAGTTATCACACTACCTCAACAGCGAACCCAGCCACCCTCCCGCCTCCTGGGTGGTCTGGTCACGTAGATACTGAAATGGACGCCCTGAGACAGAACAAGATGAATCTGGAGTTTGAGAGTGGCCAGAGTTTAGGGGGTAGTCTGGATAGAGCTAAGGAAGAGAAACATTTGCTGGGTAACAACCACTAAAACACTTGAAAGTTAATTTGCCTTGAATGTATCTTAATCTTTTGTATTGTTGAAAATCTGAATTAATACACTACCTGTTTTGTCTTCTTATTTTTATTTGTTTTAGGCACAGTGTACTAGTAGTGTGTATTAAGTTTCTAAAATTGTCCTTAAGTTATGGCAACCACCAGCTGGGGTCTTGAACTGACTTGACACTTGAATGCCTACAGTTGACTTGACACTTGAATGCCTACAGTTGAGATATTTTCTGTCATGTGATACAATAAATGTGTCAAGATATACAAGTGTATTAAAAAAAAGAATAATCAAAATATAGTGCCTAAGTTAGTAGTGTTTTATTTGTATCAATGGTGCCTGAATGAAAATGAGAGACTGAAAACCCATCAATAAAATCACTGAAATGTAACAAAATAACACACGTTAGGAAAACGTTGATTATCTTAGGACACCATTTATGGAAATATGTCTATCAAATTAACATCACTGAACATAAGACATCTGGTCTCCAAACTCTCAAAATAAAGGGGCTTGTAAATAAACTCTCCTTTTTTTACCAGAACTTTGTCAAACTACCAATCCAGACAAATGTTCTAGAAGTGAGAGTATGAAAATATGTCTGTATCTATTTGAAAATAAGGAGCGCCCCGTCCTCCAACCCCTCACAATAAAGAGGCATAGAAGAGTTGTATGTCTCCCAACCCCTCACAATAAAGGGGCTTACAGGTATAATATAACAAAAATATCCTTATTGTTTTGCCAGAACTGGATTAACTACAGTACCAACCCAGGCACATATTCTGAGAGAGTATATTATATTTTAAAAAATCATGACCTCATATTACCTTCTACCTACCTGGACCACCCACATTTTCAATTAGAAATCCTTAGCACAGAACATAGCTTAGACTACAATGCTCTTTCATGGTTATTACTAATTCAATTGGAAATACTGATACATAATTAACTTTATCATTGTGTTGCCAATTATTAACCTTAACAATCACCACAGGTACAGCCAAATTCTAAACAGCAGACTTCTCATTTCAAGATGTCATGCACAACGTGCCACCTTGCACAACAAGCAAATTGTGCAACTTCAAGGTAGACGGTTGTAGGCTACTACGTAGAATTTGATCATTTGTCTCTACTGCTGGTGGCTGTTGTGTTCTGTCCAGAAACTGTCTCTTTAAAGGTAAAGCATTTTTTTTGCTTATCTTTCTACTTATTTTTTATGTTGCCTATAATTATGAATAATTGTATTGTTTTCATCTAACATGAATAGACATAAAAATGAAAATCTAATATCATCAAAACCAAAATGATTCATTGATAAGCTTGAACCATTCTAAGATGGACAACCAAAGTGAAACATAACCTACAAATTATTATCTGAAACAAGTGTACTAGTTTTTATTTAAATATTGATTTTGTGGTATTTGGGACATTTTACTTTGATAGCCTCGTGCCGTCTGTGTCCATTACTTGAAGCAAGTAAATCATTGATGCAGACTTAACACACAGACCACCTATACTGGTATACTGACCTCATAAGAGCCCCGTGAGGCTTACAGCATGGAAAAAAATATCACATTTACTCACTTTCCCAATGTTTTTGGGCATATCATTAAACTAAATTAATATAATTTGTAACAAAATTTTATCACATCGAAATAGAATACATACTGTATGTATAAATAAGTGATATACACTGAGTGGACAAAACATTAGGAACACCTGCTCTTCCCATGACATAGACTGACCAGGTGAATCCAGGTGAAAGATACGATCCCTTATTGACGTCACTTGTTAAATACACTTCAATCAGTGTAGATGAAGGGGAGGAGACAGGTTAAAGAAGGGTTTTTAAGCCTTGACCAATTGAGACATGGATTGTGTATGTGTGCCGTTCAGAGAGTTAATGGAAAAACAAAAGATGTAAGTGCCTTTGAATGGGGCATAGTAGTAGGTGCCAGGCTCACCAGTTTGAGTGTGTCAAGAACCGCAGTGCTGCTGGGTTTTTCACATTCAAAAGTTTCCCGTGTGTATCAAGAATGGTCCACCACCCAAAGGACATCCAGCCAACTTGACACAACTGTGGGAAGCATTGGAGTCAACATGGGCCAGCATTCCTGTGGAATGCTTTCGACACCTTGTAGAGTCCATGCCCCAACGAATTGAGGCTGTTCTAAGGGCGAAAGGGGGTGCAACTCAATATTAGGAAGGTGTTCCTAATGTTTTGTACACTCAGTGTATTTTGCTCCCGAAATACTGAATTCCAAGATGACACATTAGATTTTGACTAAGAAAAAACATCATCTGGTTGATAACAGACAGCATGGGATATCTCTCCTGTTATGCGATATGTTTTATAGCTCACTTGGCTCTAGGAAATAGCCTTACTATCCCATACACAGCTTGTGTTCTTATCTCCACAACACAGACTGTTCTCTGTTGAGCTACTTACTGTGTGTGATTCTGCTTTAGTCATTTGATATTTAGTCATTTCATTTTATCATAGATTTTTCATCATTTATCAGAATGTTGCAAATATTGTAACTCAACTTATACATTTGTTTTCCCAAACATTAGCATCACATTTATCGTTCCTATGTTCGTATTTCTTTCCAAACAGAACAATCCGCAAATATGGGAGAGTGGGGATTCCTGTCATCACTGCTGGACAAGGTGCAGTCACACTCCACGGTCGTCGGTAAAGTTTGGATGACTGTCCTGTTTATCTTTAGGATCATGGTCCTGGGTGCCGGGGCAGAGAAGGTGTGGAGCGATGAGCAGTCTAGTATGATCTGCAATACCAAACAGCCCGGCTGTAAGAACGTGTGCTACGACCACGCCTTCCCCATCTCCCACATCCGTTTCTGGGTCCTTCAGATCATCTTCGTCTCCACCCCAACGTTAGTGTATCTGGGACATGTCATGCACGTCATCCACAAGGAAAACAAACTGAGGCAATGGCTAAGTCAGGCAGGAAATGAGATGGGGAAAATGCCTAAGTATTCTGATGAGAAGGGTCATGTCAAAATCAAAGGTGACTTGCTGGCCAGTTACATGGTCAATATCTTCTTCAGGATTTTACTGGAGATATCATTTATAGTGGGTCAGTATTACTTGTATGGGTTTATTCTGGACCCCAAGATTGAATGCAGCAGAGCTCCCTGTCCGTTCACTGTAGAATGCTTCATGTCACGACCAACAGAGAAGACCATCTTCATCATCTTCATGCTGGTGGTTGCCTGTGCATCTCTGCTGCTGTATGTGGTGGAGATATTCTATCTGATCTGCTCCAAGTGTGGTTCTGGCTCAAGAAGACGAGCCAAAGCAGTTCCAGCCATTGCAATCCACAGCTGTCTGGATGGAGGCAGTATGATGCAGAACGAGAAGATGAGTCTTCATGCAACTGGTCACAGCACAGCCTGAAGTCACTGATCACCAATCAACTATTGTTAACACTATTGACATTTCTGTTGATATACAGAGGAAGAATGCCACTGAAACTGTCAGCCCTACAATAATGCAGGGTCTTAAAGGCCCAGTAAAGTCAAAAACGTGATTTGCCTGTGTTTTATATGTATTTTCACACTATGAGGTTTGACTAATGCAGTGAACTTGTGAGAATGATGATAATGCCCTTTCAGTGGAAGAGCTGTTTGAAATGGCTGCCTGAAATTGGAGTTTGGATGAAGTTTTGACCTTCCACAGTGACATCACCATGTGGTAATTAGTTAAATAGACCAATAAGAAAGAGAGTTCCAAACGTTGCTGACAATAACAGCTCATTTTCAGTTTCCCCCTCCCTACTCAGACCACGCCCAGACAGACCTAGCAAAATTATTGCTTGAGAAATTGCTCTTTGCTAAGAAGTTATTTTTGTTTCTTTTTGACCATTTACATTGAAAACAATCACAGTACGGTACTTCATTGAAATGATTTGATACTGAGATAAAAACAGCTGCATTGGACCTTTAAGATTATTGTTAGGCTTGGCTTGATTCCGTAAGTTTATTTATTTTAATTTTACCATTATTTAACTAGGCAAGTCAGTTAAGAACAAATTCTTATTTTCAATGTTGGCCTAGGAACAGTTGATGACAAGCAAGGGTTAATACAATACAGTAGGTGTAGCAGGACTGATGCTTTGAGCTTTGATGATGTGCACTAGGAGCAACTTAATTTTCAGCAGTCTTGTTGTCACTCCTCAGTGAGCTAGTCACCGCAGGGTCTTTCTCTAATGAGGTGTGAACCTTGATATAATGTGATTCATCATACATTGTTTTGGTTATTGAACCCACGCTGTCCTAAAGTGACACAAAAAATTGTTTCAGAAAATATTTGTAACTTCATCATGTGAATATGTCAATTTGATTTTGTAATTGATTTATGTTTTTGTAAAAAAAAATGAAATGTGAGCGTTGACTTGAGTGTATTTTATGTTATAAGATGAGGAAAGATGAGAAATAATATACACAGGGGACTGGTGAGATGTTTTTTCTCTATATGTACATTATATATAAAAAAGTAAATTGTCCAGCAAAACAGGACTTTGATGTGTACTGTATATTATATCAGTGATTTAATAGACCAAAACATAAGACGTATACACAGCATAGTCTTCATGGGTCAAGAGGTCAAACAAACTTCTCATGGTTATTGACCATAACAAGTATGTGTGCAATGAGGCTGTCCACTTGGCACACACTGGTTGAATCAACATTGTTTCCACGTCATTTCAATTAAATTACGTTGAATTGATGTCTGTGCCCAGTGGCTGTAGTCTACACACTGTATGTATATCTGCAGGAATGTACAATAATAATATTGAGTCAATTATGGTTGAATTGTAGGAGACGCAATTATAAGTACTTCATCAGTTAGATTTCAATGAGGTGACATTTTCAAAAGTTAATCATCTATGTACCAATCAGTGAAAGTTTGCTTTTGCTACATCATGAAAAAATGTGTCAGTCTACTGCTGCATATGTGAAGAGAAATGATGTAACATTATAAAACTCAGTGAACTCAAATTTGATGCTTGATATATGACTGCATGGATCCAGACAAGCTAATCTGTGTATGCAACAAATAAACTTTGATTTGGTTTGTTGTATTTGTTGAAAAGGCACGTCCTTATCAAATGCACAGCACTATTTCGTGATTCATATCCCAAACAAAAAACGCACAAAAAGAACCAATTCGGTTGTCAGTAGTAGCCTATGTATCTAGTCCTCCTCTAGTATTCGTCAAACATCAGAGATATTTTAGTCACAACTCAGCAATGTCTTAGAACATCCCAGTTTTTACTGCATATTAAACATATAGGCAGTACATTCAATCAATTGTACACAACAGAGTCAGAGAGCAGCGGTAAAAACAACAACGTATTGTATTCGGGATGTCTTGTTATAATTGTGAGGTCAATGGCTCTCGTCATACTGTACACAAGAAAATAAATTAAGCTAGACAGTGATTCAACTGAATATTCAGCAGAATGACTCTTTATCAAACTGCTTGTGTTTATCATGGAGTGCATACCTCTCAGCTGCAGGAGGTTGTCTGTTACACCCCTGCCTAACCTTTGATCCAATCAGGTGGAACATCTCCACCACATTGAGCAGCAGAGACACACAGGCCATCACCAGCATGAAGATGATAAAGATAGTCTTCTCAGTGGGCCGCGATATGAAGCACTCTACATGGTCTCCCTTACATGGGTATCCACTGCATTTAATCTTATTGGGCAATACAAAGCCATACAGGTAATACTGGCCCACTATGAATCCAACCTCAAATAGAATCTTAAAAAGCACATTGGACATGTAACTGACAAGCAAGGTCCCCTTTATGTGAACTTTGCCCTTGTCGTCAGTGTATTTGGGCACTTTCACGTTTCCATTCTTTCCTTTTGATTGTTGTCTTCTCAGTTTGTTCTCCTTGTGGATGATGTGCATGACGTGTGCCAGGTAAACCAGAGTTGGGACGGAGATGAAGATGATCTGAAGGACCCAGAAGCGGATGTGGGAGATGGGGAAAGCCCGGTCGTAGCACAGATTCTTACAACCTGGTGACAGTGTGTTGCAGACCAGACGTGATTGCTCATCCCCCCATACTTTTTCTATCCCTGCCACCAGAACCAGCAGTCTGAACACAAACAGGACTGTCAGCCAAACCTTCCCGACAACTGTAGAGTGGGATTGTACTTTGTCCAACAGGGAAGCAAGAAAGGACCAGTCCCCCATTTTTCAGGTGTGGCTAAATGTTCAAAGAAAGATAGGATAATAGGAGATAAAACATGATTAGTGTTGTTAGTACTGTATCTACTACATATGAATCTTAGTTTGATCGCTCTGTTGTTGCTGAGAACTTTTCTGCACTGAAGGATATGCAGATAAGCTTTGTGATTTACATAAATCCACTGACACACGGTGCAGTAACTAACCACGCTAACACACGGTTATATTAACAGAGCTTTTCATGTAGCCTACTTTTGGACAGCTAATAGCCTAACACTGATCAAGCAATATTATGGACTAAACGTTAAAATCCTTTTGCTGCAGGATTGTTTTGCTGTGAAAACATAGATCAAATTAAGATCATACATCTGTATACTCTATGAAGATACAGCAGTCAGCCAATGTTCTATGTAACACGTTTTGCTGCAGCGTAAACTAAATTACATGGTAGTTTGCTGAAATGTTGAGTATATAAAGCAGCTTTCTTACCTCAGAGGTGAGCACAATCTCCTCACACCAGTTCTTCTCTACTATGGGGAATTCTCTCTTAATGAATTGTACTCTCCCCTCTTATAGTTTGACCTCAGTTTGAATCATCAGGTCAGCCCCATCCAGCCCCATACTCTCTGACAACTTGCACGTCGTTCATTCCTCTTTACAAATGTTTAAACCAAGGAAGGCAGAAACTCATGACTGCTCCCCCCCCCAAATATGTCATCATTGGTCAGTCACCACCCAATGCCTCATCCTTGTGAAACAATCAAATGACTGTAAATCCAAAAGGTCATGGTGGATTCAGGGATGTTATCAAACACGATCCATGGCATTTGGTCCCTACCTAGAGGGGTAGGCTACTATTCATATCTATGTTTGTGTTGATATCTCCTTTGAGACTTTCCAAACATGCCTTACTTTAACAGATGAGTTTGCTCATGGAGAATCTCAGCTGTGTACAATCATTTAAAGTACTGACACAAAAATCCATTAAGAAACTGTCAGGAGGTCTATGTGTAGCTGGTGTATAGGAGTCAGGCGCAGGACAGTAGATAAGAGTAAATAAACGTATTTTACTCAACATATAATAAATGCAATACAAAAACAGAGCCCACAATAACAGACCTACCTACATAGAAACAATCACTCACAAACAAACATGGGGGAACAGAGGGTTAAATAATGAACAGGTAATTGGGTGATTGAAACCAGGTGTGTAAGACAAACACAAAACAAATGGAAAATGGAAAATGAAAAGTGGATCGGCGATGGCTAGAAAGCCGGTGACGTCGACCGCCGAACGCCGCCCGAACAAGGAGAGGGACTGACTTCGGCGGAAGTCGTGACAGAAACAAACTCTCTGTAGAAAATACAGTCAGAGAGGGTTGAATGACTCTGCAAAATGTGTTTGTGATAGTTCACATGTTTAGATTGGGAGTTCAAGCACATCTTTTTTTGTGTTGACATTAACATGAGGAAGGGGTGGGATGTCAAAAGGTCAACCCACTTTAGAGGAAGAGAGAGATTAAGTGAAATTATGAAATTGTTGCATGGAAGTCTGATTGGTGTAAAAGTGTTACTACAAGCACGTAGTATAACTGTGAGTCAGGCTGACCAAACCCATCAGGTTTATAAGAAGGGGCTACTCTTTGAGTATTTCAATATCCTAATCCCATGTTCACGAATGCTATTCCTTGCATCTGCCTTATTGATGAAAAAAAAAATCTGATCTGAGCAACATAACAAGTGAGTAAATCTGTTTATTTTTGTACAAACTGAAGATAATAACTTATGGATATATAGAAATAAATAGTATTTCATTTTGAAATAGTGCTGTGAAGCCAATTTACTTTCCAGTCTTTTCACAGCTCACTACTATCAAAGGCAATTCCTTATCTCAGTATGTTGTCACTTTCTCTCTAAAATGGTATTCATGGATGAAATTTCACCTATGTTTTCCACAGAGATAATAATCAGTGGCAATGGGGGACTGGTCATATCTTTCCAAGTTATTGGACCAGGTGCAGTCCCACTCAACGGCCATCGGAAAGACGTGGATGAGTGTCCTGTTTATCTTCAGGATCCTGGTTCTGGGTGCAGCAGCAGATAGCGTGTGGGGAGACGAACAGTCTGATTTCTACTGCAACAACAAAGAACCTGGGTGTGAGAATGTGTGCTATGACTGGGCCTTCCCCATCTCACACATCCGTTTCTGGGTCATGCAGATCATCTTTGTCTCCACCCCAACTCTTCTATATCTGGGCCATGCCATGCATGTCATCCAACAGGAGGATAAGATGAGGGAGGCACTGCAGAGCCAGGTTGACAATGGCATGTTGAAGAAGCCCAAATACACAGATGACCGGGGGAAAATCAAAATCAAGGGAATTCTGCTACGTAGCTACATGACCCAGTTGTTCTTTAAGATAGTGTTGGAGCTCGCTTTTATTGTGGGACAGTACTACTTATATGGGTTTGTCATGAAACCCATGTTCCTCTGTCAACAACAGCCCTGTTCCAGACTGGGTGCTGAGTGCTTCATGTCCCGTCCCACAGAGAAGACCATTTTTATCATCTTCATGCTGGTGGTGGGCTGTGTGTCCCTGCTTTTGAATGTGATTGAGGTGTTTTATTTGATTTGCACCAGAGTAAAATGTGGAACCAAGAAACAATACCCACTGCATATCATCTCAGCTGAGAACCCAGTCACGCTGTACAGTCCTGCATCAGAATGGCATGGTAACCTGGATGGACATAAAGATTGCTCATCCCTTCACAACATCCAAAGAGAAGCTGAACTAATGGAGGAAAAGAAAAACACTCCTTAGGTTTGCAATAGATTTCATGTGATGATATTCGGACGTGAATTGATGTAATCACTTCCAGTAAATTAGGGAAACAAATCATTCCAGAGTGTATTGAGTTTTGTTTGTCAAATAGACTACCTTGTTACTGAATGTTGTAAATATTACAGTTTGTTTCTATGCTGACACTGCGATGACTAATGTTTTGTAGGATATGCATATCTCTGTTCAAAATAAAAGTACTGGAAAAGGAAACGTGAAACATTTCTCACGGCCGCGCATTCCCAGGGCTTACACTAGATGGCAGCATAAACTTGGGGATTGAAGTCACATTTTACCTGCACCAGTGGTCAGACTTTGTTCCGCAGAATAGGTTATAGTCTTAACTAAATGTCTAGCTCTATGTTTATAAACACATGCAACACAAGTTACCTTTCGTGTCAAAGTTTTATATTATCAGCGCATCGTTAGGCGTCTTGATGAGTTATTCTCATCATGATTAATGTTTGACACTTTTTGTCTGTCATTACAACTAACAAGAAAAGGTGACTGTCAAACATGTTAAGCAACTATCTTTGGGCTTTGATCTACATACAATGGATATTATCTTAAACAATTAAAACATAATCCTGAACTAGGCTACTGGTTTACGGAGTGGCGCACAGGACCTATCAACGGAACGCTCTAGCCTATCATATGCTGTAGACTTGGTCTCGGTGAAGCTTTTAATTCATAGTGATCTGAAAAAGTTGCGGTTAATCTTATTATTTAAAGAAAACAATCTGTCACACAATTACATTTAAGTTGAAAAAAAGTACAGAATCCGAGCGAAAGGAGGTCTAAGTCTTGACGTAGGGGTCAGGTGACTCCAAACTTTTCTCTCCATCGTTTTTTTCTCCCCCCAGCCTGTATGTGGACTGTTATAAGGCAAGCAAAGTTTGACAAGTCAGTCTAAATTTCTCCCTGGTCCCAAACTTGGATATCAAGAAAGTGGTGACTGTTTTCAAGAAGTGACAGGGAAAGTCCCTAAGGGCTCTCTTCTTACTTCTGAGTAACTTTCAAGGTAAGCGTTGCGTTAAATTCCAGTGCCAATATTGATCTGAAGAAGTATTTGTATATATATATTTGCCGAGAAACCAAATTGCTCAGAATCCAGACGCAGTGCCAATACAGACGCATTGTATTAATATAGGCTATCTATCCGTTATAGTATGGTCCATAATATATACTTTAAAAAAGTTATTTTTTTCTGTGTTTAACAAGGAAAAGTTTAAATGATCCTCCAAGAAAGATTGAGACATTGATTCATCTGTTTCTTTTGATGTTTTCCTTTTATAATTTGGTGTGACCATTGCTTATGAGATACACGAGTAACCTGGGTCCAAAAGCAGCATGTGATGTCAAGCTCATAGAGAATTGCAACTGAACTGCTTATAAGCTGTAGACTGGAGATAGATTTGTTTTCTAAACTTAAACCTAACCAAGTATATTGACATGCTTATTTATACTTTTTTTTTAAATTAAATATTGTCGAATTTGGCTACTCAGATTTGTGAAGTTCTTCCTTGCATCTGGGAAGCGCAGTTTAAAATACGCTTCCACTGTAAGGAAATATTAAGGTTGAACTGATGTACTTATTACAATCTTATACATTGTGATATTCGCTCAACGTTTAATTTAATTGCTGTAATAACATCATTACAAGATCAGAGATCTTAAGCTTTAGTGGGTTTCTTACTCTAGATCAGAATTGTCCTCGTGGACGTTTTTTCTTCTTCTTCAAGTCACGAAATTATTCTGTTATATTAAATAGGCCTATAAATTACCCAGTGAAATTGATTACAAATGATTTATTTGAAAAGGCTTTTATCATGGTACCATCATTGTTGAGTAAGAAGCAGTCCTTAGATTGATGTGTTATTTTTCACTTTACTGTAGTGCTTTGAGAAGTGGGGCCACAAGTGAGAATCATGTAGAAGTTTGGCGGGAGTTTAGAAGTTTTCCTGCATGCTGAACATCAAAATTGAATGACATCAAGATTAGGGTTAGGCATTAGGGCTCATGCATGTGAAACCTGCATGTGAAAGGTTGTTTGTGATGTGAAGTTGCAAACTCTAGTACAGTATGCCTATAGTATATGCAGTACATTATTAGCTAATTGAAGACACATGCTTTTGGTACACCCTCCTAACAGATGGCTTCTACTTATCCATGTTTGTTCATTGTGCAGTCATTCTCGGGCCTTTATTTGTGTACTGGCATCGTTCAGAATCTTTATTGAAATGGTATTCGTGTTTACAAACTTGAATCTCATATGTCATGCAGTATGAGTTTAGTATCTGTGATAGTTGGGTCTCTGCAGCGGAGCTACGGTAGGCAGGTCACTAATAAGCGCACAATGAACGGGGCCCTGTGCTGTAGTCTCAGAGCGCAGACGTGTGTCTGAGTGCGCTCCAGACACTCTCGCTATTGGCCCCAGCAGGAGAGCCATTGGTCCCCAATCTGAGGCAATCTCTGAGAGCAGAGAGCTATTAGGCTTTAGTAAAGTAAAGTTTGTACCTGGATGTGGAAGTTGGTTCTATTCCATCTCCAGCTTTTAGGAACAATATTTACTGAGGATGAAACTTAATGAGAATTGAAATGATATATCCAGGATAATCAGAATGCAAATAGATCTTGCATTCTGAAGATCTTATAGTTATTTTCTCAGCTGACTAGTAAATGAATGTATTTTGTGAAGAACAGTAACTTTGTCTGAAACTGTGTGTGACATTTATTTGAGACTTGGGGGTATTTACATAACAATCCTTCAATTACACTGTACACCACAAGTTAACATTGAGAAATGCTCACACACACCCTACTTGACATCTTTTTAACAACCCTAATAAACATGAAACAATGTAGAAATAAGGCATACGGACCAAATTAACAAACAATGGTTTGATGAGAAACAGGTCATGTTTTTATAGCCTGCCGATGAAGGGGAAACAAATGTTTGTGCTTGTGTTTCAAAAACCTGGGCTCTATCATCTACCATTACACTATTCACTTACTCCGTTTTTTAAGAAGTACCATCAACACTTGTAGGACCACACAATGTGGTTTTCCTCTCATCACTTCCAATAGGAAGACAATAGCTATCAAATTCACTTTCTGGATTGAAGATTCATTAAGCATAACATAAGGGATTGACATCTTGTGGTCAATAAGACATTGGTCTAGTCCATACAGAAAGTGGATTTCCCTCCAGAGCCATGAAAGAGCCATCACAAGACTTGTGGTCATTCCACTTTTTCATAGAACGTTGAGATGTGTTTGATTAGAATCAAAAAGGTTACTTGAGAAAGTGATATATAAGCATGTTTACTGTATATAGGAATGTTTATTTATTTATTGCATTCAATTATTTTCTGTCTAATTGCAGCTAAAGCTCCTTCATCATGGGTGACTGGAGTGCTTTGGGGAGGCTCCTGGACAAGGTACAGGCTTACTCCACGGCTGGAGGGAAGGTGTGGCTCTCTGTCCTCTTCATCTTCAGGATCCTGGTGCTTGGGACGGCTGTGGAGTCTGCCTGGGGGGACGAGCAGTCCGCCTTCAAGTGCAACACCCAGCAACCTGGTTGTGAGAACGTGTGTTATGACAAATCTTTTCCTATATCACATGTACGGTTCTGGGTGCTACAGATTATCTTTGTCTCGACGCCAACTCTTCTCTACCTTGCCCATGTGTTCTACCTGTTGCGAATAGAGCAGAAGATTAACCGCAAAGAGGAAGGGCTGAAAAACATCCAGAACGACGGAGGCGACGTGGACGTACCTCTAAAGAAGATTGAGTTAAAAAAGCTCAAGCATGGGCTGGAAGAGCATGGGAAGGTTAAGATGAAGGGAGCCCTCTTGAGAACCTATATATTCAGCATTTTTTTCAAGTCCATTTTTGAGGTGGGCTTCCTGGTCATACAGTGGTACATTTACGGCTTCAGCTTGGCTGCTGTCTACACCTGTGAGAGGTCCCCCTGCCCCCACAGAGTCGACTGTTTCCTCTCCCGACCTACTGAGAAAACCGTCTTCATCATCTTCATGCTGGTGGTCTCTCTGGTCTCCCTGCTTCTGAACGTCATTGAGCTCTTCTACGTGATGTTCAAGAGGATCAAGGACCGCGTGAAGGGGAAACAACCGCCCGTCCACTACCCTGGCACTGGGACGTTAAGCCCCACCCCCAAGGATCTGTCCACCACTAAGTATGCCTACTATAACGGCTGTTCCTCTCCCACTGCCCCCCTGTCACCCATGTCACCCCCGGGGTACAAGCTGGCCACTGGGGAGAGAACCAACTCCGTTCGCAACTACAACAAGCAAGCCAATGAGCAAAACTGGGCCAACTATAGCACTGAGCAGAACCGCCTGGGCCAGAATGGCAGCACCATCTCCAACTCCCATGCACAGGCCTTTGACTTTCCTGACGACACCCAGGAGAGTAAGAAACTGACCCCAGGGCACGAGCTGCAGCCGTTGGCCTTGATGGACCCCAGGCCCTGCAGTCGGGCCAGCAGTCGCATGAGCAGTCGGCCGAGGCCAGATGATCTAGATGTCTAGCCCCCCACACCCCCTCCCCCCACACCTCCCCATTGGTGCCAGAGAACAGAGAGCACAAGGAAGCATTCTCAAAGTGCTGAAGCGGGCGGGGCATAGCCCATTCACTGTCCTCACTAGAGAATCTAGTCAATAAAGAGACATTAAAATACTTACACTGTTGGAGGTACGATACATTTATTGATGACTTTCAAACTAGTGGAGCTAACAAGCTTTAAAAAAAAACAACTAGTTGGTGAAGAACATGTGACCGTGTTGCGATAACTGTGCCCAACAGTCCCTTATTTCACTTTAGAAGAATATGCCTTGGTTATGTGTTTGGTTTAGTTATCATGTTTTTACCTGTAGGTTTCATTACGCAGGATGGCATTTATTGTCATGAATCTTGCCCTCGAGGCAGCTCTGCTGAGTGGTCACTAGCTGGCACAGCCACAAAGTCATACAATTTAATTTTGAACTTCTTACCTTACCTTACCTGCTAACCCTAATGTCTAACCTTAACCTTAAATTAAGACCAAAAAGCACTTTTTAAAAATGAATTTTTATGATATAACCAATTTTGACTTTGCAGCTGCTGGCCCATCTAGCAGAAATTGCTCAGTTTTGCCTCCAGTGCAAGATTTATGGCAATAAACTTCAACCTGCTTCCACCATATGGCCACACACAATGACATTACATTTAGAAAGATTACTCTTCAATATAATAGCAATGTGTCTTTTTCCATGCCTTGGAAGTAGTTTGGCTTTTAAGTCTCCGTCACACTCATCCTCTGTATGACTTCCAAGTATGTCTTGTCAAACTGGGTTGTGAGAAGGATGCTCAAATTCATGAATAAATATTTATTTATTAGTATGCAGGACATCCACCACTAGAAAAAGATTGACTACTATCCAAGGTCATGTCCATACACCCAACTGCATATTTATTGATAATAATCCAAATTACAGCAGTACAATTTTTTAAACAAATAAGAGGTTGATTTTATTATTGTGGACTGTCATTTCCTGATAAACTTTGAATTTATGTGGTGTCAGTTGATTTGTTTTATGTTTGTTGTTTTGGATTTTTTGGGGAAGAGGTTGTTGTCAGATGGTGGACTCAAGCTGCTGGAAGAGAAATACAGAGCAACAGTTTTGTATTGCAACACGTGTGTCTCGGAAGCATCTTTGAAAGAAAGGCTTTATATTTTTCTCATTTTAAAGTGTGTGTTTGATTTTTTATGTTGTTTCCTGTTGGATGGTAGAGGAGGGCAATAGAATGATTTTTTTTTGTGTTTTGCCTTTTGAGTGAATGATTTTTTTTCCCAAACTCAATGTAATCATTGCTGCTTGAGAGATAGATATTTAGTACTGTAAATCAAGCTAACTGTGTCACAAATGTGAGTTTTTAGAAGACTGCTTATAGAGCCGGACTAATATTTAGTCAAATATATTAAAAGGTATATGCCAATGTAGCTCCACACCTACCATACACTTTTAAATGGATTTTCAATTGGAAATGTTCATGTTTTCTTTCCGTTTTTTTCTCTCCAATTTTGCATTATAGTATTTCGGTACTCAAACAGAGAGTTTCATGGGTTTTTCAGCTACGATGGTGTTTGCACTGAGATCTTGACTAGGGTTTAATAGGATTAAAAAAGTGGCAAGTGTTTTCTGATATGCATGTTACTAATTTATTTTACAACACAAGGCAGAAATCACTACAGTACATACATTCAGACAGTGCTTTTGTTTGACCACTGGTTTCAATGATCTTGCAAGGCTAAAGCAAAGGGCCTCCATACAGAGTACAAGACAAACTTGGGTGTACATGTGTTTGATAACGTGGTCAAATAACGCCATTCCATGGAAATCCACTGTTGTACAGTGTGTAAGTGCATGATAGCAAAAAACCTCATTAATCATATCTGTGAAAAGCTATTTTAACCCAATAAAGATTTTTTCTTTCTTAAGATTGTTTTCTTTACAAGTCTGTTATCATATGCACCTAATTTTGCCTTTGTCCGTCTTGATACAGGCTATGTGTCTAGTCCAGCCTCCTCAGTGAAGGACCTACTGTTTAAATAGATATCAAACAGATCAATGTTATGGTTAAAAGATACATTTGTCATGTTTTGAGACTACCGTAGCTCACACTTTCCTCTTTTATAGGAAACGAACCCTAAACAATGAATCATATATGTTAAAGCCAGCTTGGGGATATTGAGAGAATGACAAGAGTTATTCAGTATTATGTACTGAAAATGCCTCGGAGACTTTGAAAATGTCATAATATGAAAAGACTCAGCGTTTTTCTCTTATCCAAGTTTCCTATTTAACCTTTCCACAAAGCTAAATAATACCACATGTTTGGACCCAATCTGTAGACCACATGTGGCTAAAGCGGAACGGAAAACAGCGATACTTTGATCCAATGCTAATTAATCTAGATTTTTAATTTGACAATGAGTTTTTATCAGGACTTTTAAACAAGACGTTACTGTAAGTACAACTGTTAACACAAAAATGGTTAAAACACACACCATTTTTACGAAAAATCTGTATTACATAATGTATTTACATAACAGAAGATATCATAAAAATTAAGAACTGTGCCGAGTGTGAAAACTAACAATACAGCAGTTTACCTAATTAAGATAAAGTTTTCTTAAATATGTTTTAAATGTTGATTCTCTGTGTGAGTGAAGCAAAGACATGACCCCTGATACTGTGGAATACTAAATGGTAGAAATAGTTCAAAGTCCATTAGCAAAACTGTATCACAGAATTGTCCAATTTAAAATGGTAGTCCTAATATATTTTAAAGCATTCAGAAGGTGACGGAAAACAAAATGCGATACTACAACTTCTGTCTCTCTAGTGCAGATGCTAACCACATGAATACTTGATAAATGTCAAATAAAGTCCTGTAACTGTACTTGGTGCAGTGGTTAGGTTAGAGTTTTACTGTGTTTGTGCATGCTTATTTTTAGACAACGAGGATTCAAATGAGTACAGCTTTAATTTCTCCCGAAGACTACTGGAAACCTCAATGTCTGAGTTACATTTCCGCTGTCTGTACAACCACTCAGACCACAAGGCCAGGGCGGTGCTACCAACGCATGGTAAATCTGCTAACCTTAACTAAAAATGCTAGATTAACTTTTCATCATGACGTCACCACAGAGTTAACAGAAACAGCTGGTGCTTGGTGTAGACTTCTCATCACAGAATAAGCTTTTAAGTTATTTATTCCTTTTATCATGTCAGTGGGGTGGAAAATAGTTTAATTAGGCATCTTTGACAGATTAGCCATTCCCTGTCCTCTGAAGGAAAGACAGCTTGCAAAACTACAGATAAATGAGTAGCACAACACATCAAAAGTGAATTCAACTATCTACTGTACATGGTAGATATATCATTCACCTCTCTCTGCAAAGTTTATTAGTAACTGAACTGTCCTATGGTGTCTATAGCTAGACCATTAGCGTCACTAACTTGGACCTAATTGCTGTTTATTTTGTTTATGCTCTTCAGTTTCCCACCTCTTGTTAGGGCAAACCTGTGGATTCACAAGACAGACTTGACCCTATTTACTTTGTGGTCACCATTACTGGGTCAGCTAACCAGTGGTGACCCGTCATTCAGGGCAGAGCCCCGCCTGTTTTGAGCCGCACATTTTTAGCTATCATTTTTTAATAAAAATATTTAATACAATTCTGGGTTGCATGTTTGCATGTTATTTTGGCATTAATACATGTCACATATCAGTTTGCAAACAATGTAAAATATCGATAAAAAATGATATGGGTGGCAGGTAGCCTAGTGGTTAGAGTGTTGGGACAATAACCGAAAGGTTGCTGGGTCGAATCCCTGAGCTGACAAGGTAAAAATCTGTCGTTCAACCCCTGAACAAGGCAGATAACCCACTGTCCCCTGGTAGCCTGTCATTAGAAATAAGAATTTGTTTGTAACTGACTTGCCTAGTTAATTAACTAAAGCTGCATACAAACATGGTCACTTTCTTGAATAAGGCAGCTCCAAATTGCAGATGTTTCAGCCTAGCTCAGTGCTTTCTGTGGTGGTGGAGCAGCCAGCGGAAAATACGGAGCGTGGGGTTGGTAATGTATTTGCGCCGTGATTGGCTCAGTGTTCTGTCACTCATGGGGACACTACGTCACCGCCAAATCTAAGGGTATAGCTCGAAAATTAAAGCCCCTTGGGTGCTGCCATAGAGTTACATTAGAAGTGCCAATCCAAGAAGGCTCAAGGTCATTGGCCACAGATAAAATGACGTCAAATCACTTTATATCTACAGTAGCTTTGTTTGGACTGATCATGTCAACATCATACTTTCAAAATAGCTAGCAGTCATCATCATGAATCAAGTCAACAATCTACTGGCAAATAATTTTTAATCCCTGTCATATGAAGATAAATAATTAAGAGAAATTATAGATAAAACGTATCAGTGCTCATCGCCCACTGGACATAAACATTACAGAACAAGCTGGAAATTGCAAATTCAACAATGAGTGGTTAGGAAGGAATCAGTGGCTAACTGCAAGCATTGCAAAGCAATCACTAGCCTGATAGTCAGTGGAGTGGCTGTGTGGTCCCAAGTCTGGTTTCCAAGCTTAAAATGATAAACATTCAACATTGGCCGTGCTGTCAATCCAGCATAATTTCTGCCACACTCAAAACAACTGAGTTCAAGACAACTGGGAACTCGGAAGTAGCCTATAACTGCTGAACAATTAATCAAATGGCCACCGGACTATTTACATTGACAACCCCCCCCCCCCCCCCCCCCTCCATTTGTTTTGTACACTGCTGCTACTCGCTGTTTATTATCTATGCATAGTCACTTCACCCTTACCGACTGGGAAAATACATTTTGAATGGTCATCCAACTAAGTCGGGAACTCGAGCCTCTTTCTAGAGCTCCGACCTGAAGATCACTGACGTCATCATGATTCAACCTTGTTTTTTCCCGAGATCCCAGTTGTCTTGAAAGCACCATAAATCCAGAGAATGCCAGACTTTGATGACAAAGATTGATGACAAAATTTACCCACGAAGGACCGCAGCGCCACCTTCCTGTTCAAGTGAGCACAACACAACAAGGTGAGTCCAAGAATGTATTGTATGCTGCTGCATAAATTATGTAATATGCCAGGGAGATATGTATACTGTAGCTAAGAAAGTAATACTAAGTGTATGTTGTGTAGTAAGCTGTTAGTAGCCCGTGTGCCTAACCCTAATAATTTGATCTATTTTCCCCTCTTCATTTCACCTACTGTTCTGACTTGGTGGTGCACATGTAGCCTATAACTTGTTTTAGAGAAATGTAATCATTGAATATTGTAAGAGCTTTCATTGTCTGCTTATATGCCCCCTTTAATAATCCTACAGTTCTGACTTGATGCACAGGGAGAATACTGTAAGAATGGCCCATGTTCTGAATTCTGCCTCTGTACATTTCAAAAGTGCTGAACAAATAGTTATATTGATTACGTTCGTCCGAGCTCGCTCATTAATGTCTTAATCGAAATTATGGATTGGCTGTTATCCGCTTGTCGTCCCCTTATGCCATAGTTTGTACATCTCAATTGTCAGTAGAACCCACATTTGTTTAAGCAAGTCAGCCATATCAGCTATGTTTTTTTAAAAGGCAGTAAATGAGGCTGAATGAACTGTTTCGCAGTCAGACAAGGCTCCGCTGATAGCCAGGTATAGCAGTGGTAAGGTGTTGGGACTGCTGTTGGGACTCTGCTGTTGGGACAGCTTTATGTAGGCCCTAACAGTTTGTGGGCACCATTTGTCACCGGTATAGTACAATTAATGTATTGTTTAGTGTTGTGTTGTGTAGTGGCTATGCTGGCATGCATCCCCCCAAAAATGGTGGGCTTTGCTCCACAAAGATTTACATGCTAAAATCGCCACTGCAGCTAACCAACTTTAACAAGCAGTTCTGGCAAAATAACTGCATGGAAATATCCCACCTGTTGCTAGCTGGCAGCGGCCAGGATTATTGGTGAAACAGAACATCATATTTCATCCCTTCAAGCAGATCTGACTCAAATAGAGCATGGAGAGTAAGGGTAAACCCAGCCATTCCACATGTGTGTGGGAAAAAAATGTGGGAGATCTCATATGATTCAGTGGAAACTATAGTCAGTATGTGTGCTACATTTGAATTGTATCCACAGATGTTCTTTACCGTGCAGCTCCACAGTGAGTGCGGATATCATGCTCAGTCATGTTTCCTGAGCTGTCTACACACTCCCAACTGTTTATATAAGCAGAAGTAAAGGAAAACAATCGGATACTTCCAATTTTAAATGGACAGAGTAGCAGATCTTTAATTTTTTTTTTTAAAGAGTAGCAGATTTCAAAAGGTGTCTCAGCTTTCTTTTCAGTTACAATTAGATTCATACCCAATCAATTTTCTTTGAATTTTGCCACTGCTGGACAGAGGCCGTCGAACTGTGGTTATATTAAACACGGAAAGCTCCTCCAAGCATGTCTAATGAACGTGAGGACTTGCGCTGAGTCAAAGTAGGTTTGTGCTAATGTACTTTAACTGTCAGTTAGACAAGCACACAGCACCATGCCCAATCTATTAGGGAAGTGCCCTGGAAGTGTCCACTATAACTGAAGCCATAGCAGGATGTCTGTGCTGAAATGTGGGGTGCCAGAGCATGGGAGCATATGACCCCAGGGTTTCCTCCCATGGAAAAGGACACAAAAACACAAGGTAAACAGAAATGTATCTGAACTACGTGTTTATATTGGTAAATTGTTTAATGAACTGACATAATAAGAAAAGTTAAATAATTGTTGAAACTTTTAACCGGATTACCAATCACTGAAAGCTAAAAGCATTCTTGGGGGGTTCTTACCACAGTATCAGCCATAAAACTTCACTTAATTAAACTTAAAGGCCCAGTGCAGTAAAAAACGTGATTTGTCTGTGTTTTATATATTTATATATATACACTGCTCAAAAAAATAAAGAGAACACTTAAACAACACATCCTAGATCTGAATGAAATAAATAATCTTATTAAATACTATTTTCTTTACATAGTTGAATGTGCTGACAACAAAATCACACAAAAATAATCAATGGAAATCCAATTTATCAACCCATGGAGGTCTGGATTTGGAGTCACACTCAAAATTAAAGTGGAAAACCACACTACAGGCTGATCCAACTTTGATGTAATGTCCTTAAAACAAGTCAAAATGAGGCTCAGTAGTGTGTGTGGCCTCCACGTGCCTGTATGACTGACCTCCCTACAATGCCTGGACATGCTCCTGATGAGGTGGCGGATGGTCTCCTGAGGGCTCCCCTCAGACCTGGACTAAAGCACCCGCCAACTCCTGGACAGTCTGTGGTGCAACGTGGCGTTGGTGGATGGAGTGAGACATGATGTCCCAGATGTGCTCAATTGGATTCAGGTCTGGGGAACGGGCGGGCCAGTCCATAGCATCAATGCCTTCCTCTTGCAGGAACTGCTGACACACTCCAGCCACATGAGGTCTAGCATTGTCTTGCATTAGGAGGAACCCAAGGCCAACCGCACCAGCATATGGTCTCACAAGGGGTCTGAGGATCTCATCTCGGTACCTAATGGCAGTCAGGCTACCACTGGCGAGCACATGGAGGGCTGTGCGGCCCCCCAAAGAAATGCCACCCCACACCATGACTGACCCACCGCCAAACCGGTCATGCTGGAGGATGTTGCAGGCAGCAGAACGTTCTCCACGGCGTCTCCAGACTCTGTCACGTCTGTCACGTGCTCAGTGTGAACCTTCTTTCATCTGTGAAGAGCACAGGGCGCCAGTGGCGAATTTGCCAATCTTGGTGTTCTCTGGCAAATGCCAAACGTCCTGCACGGTGTTGGGCTGTAAGCACAACCCCCACCTGTGGACGTCGGGCCCTCATACCACCCTCATGGAGTCTGTTTCTGACCGTTTGAGCAGACACATGCACATTTGTGGCCTACTGGAGGTCATTTTGCAGGGCTCTGGCAGTGCTCCTCCTGCTCCTCCAGTCCTGCTGCTGGGTTGTTGCCCTCCTACGGCCTGCTCCACGTCTCCTGATGTACTGGCCTGTCTCCTGGTAGTGCCTCCATGCTCTGGACACTACGCTGACAGACACAGCAAACCTTCTTGCCACAGCTCGCATTGATGTGCCATCCTGGATGAGCTGCACTACCTGTGCCACTTGTGTGGGTTGTAGACTCCGTCTCATGCTACCACTAGAGTGAAAGCACCGCCAGCATTCAAAAGTGACCAAAACATCAGCCAGGAAGCATAGGAACTGAGAAGTGGTCTGTGGTCACCACCTGCTGAACCACTCCTTTATTGGGGGTGTCTTGCTTATTGCCTATAATTTCCACCTGTTGTCTATTCCATTTGCACAACAGCATGTGAAATGTATTGTCAATCAGTGTTGCTTCCTAAGTGGACAGTTTGATTTCACAGAAGTGTGATTGACTTGGAGTTACATTGTGTTGTTTAAGTGTTCCCTTTATTTTTTTGAGCAGTGTATTTCCACACTATGAGGTTGGAAAAATACTGTGAAATTGTGAAAATGATGATAATACCCTTTTTAGTGTAAGAGCTTTTAAAAAAAGAGCACCTCAAATTTCAGCATGTTTTGGTGGAATGCTTTGGCTTGCTTGGTGACATCACCAGTTGGTAAATTAAATTAGAGACCAATAATAATTAGAGACCAAACCTCTCTGCCAATAACAGCTTGTTTTCAGTATTCCCCTCTCCACTCAGACCACTCCTAGCTAAATTCTTGCTCGATAAATTTCTCTTTGCTAAGAAGATATTTTAGTTACTTTTGACCATTTTCAAATGACTGAATTGGTCCTTAAACTCATACTTTTTAATCTTTTCATTACACACACACACACACACACACACACACACACACACACACACACACACACACACACACACACACACACACACACACACACACACACACACACACACACACACACACACACACACACACACACACACACACACACACACACACACGAGTCAATTCATATTTGTACGTGCCTTTATTTCAAGGCACATAAACCACTGATTGCAAAAAGCTGTGTCCCAGACATTTTTGCTTTTGAAGTCTGTGAGCAGCACATTAGGCATATGGTTCATGAGCTTCCTTGTCCCAAACAACTGGAGCCTGAGGCAGGGAGAGACACAGAGAAGGAAGCACTGAGCAGAAAAACAGGGTCTCAGAACAGATTATGGTAAAGTGCAGGGGCAGGTAACTACAGTACAGTGGTTTCTGTAACATGAAAGGTGTCCAAGTTAATTTAAGTTTTATAAGCCAATTCAAGCCACTGCCTATGAAACAAGACACTTGGATTTAGATTGATGGGACTGGAACTGTTATCATAAAACTGGTAAGGCTAAAATGACCGTTTTTGACAGCTTTTTATTCTCTGAAAGCTCATAATAAAGAAACTATGTAGCAGGCATAGAAATGCAATAGCTAATTGTACTTGCAAACAAATTATTTCCTCATCTCGCTAAATAATGTTCTGTGTATTTTCTTCCACATCAGCATTCACTAACAACGCAGCCTGGTCGGTGCGTTGGCAATGCTGGTTAGTCTATATTTGGCCAGTTGGGTCCTGGTTTACCATAACAAGATCCAAATCTCGAAAATCAAGCTAGGAGTATTCTAAGAATGGTGAGTCCTACATTCTTTTTCAGATATCTAATATGCTTGCGATAGAATCACTTGCACAAGATTATTTTAGCAATGCTGTACATATTCGCCATAGCAGTAATTTCATTGGGAAAGGTCTGTACACAGTTATACGCTTGCTCTCGCAGAGGGAACAGACTGAAATAACCAGAGGTAATGTGTGATGAATGGCTCAGACAGTCACTGGGTAAGGCCCAAAGTCAACCTCTCACTTGCGTAACAAAATGAATGTAGTCAAGATCCTCCTGTACATACACCACCTGGCTTCTTGTGCAAATGAAAAGAAACAAGACCCCCCAAATCATAGTAAAATATTATTTGTATTCCCAAAGCAAGTGATAAGTTGGATGGCTGTAGTGTAGACAGTAGGAGGACAGAGCAGAACAGAATGCCAAGTGGAAACTGTTACTCACTGGTAACTGATTCAAATCTACTTTAGGAAAAAATTGTTTCTGATTATCATTACCCACTGGGCACACACTAGTTGAATCAACATTGTTTCCATGTCATTTCAATTCAATTACGTTGAACCAATGTGGGAAACATGTTGAGTTGACATCTGTGCCGAGTGGGTATGTTGTGATTGATGATCAGAACCAGTTAAATCTGCTGTTTAAGCTAGATCTGGATTTGCACTCGTAGCAATAGCTAAAGCTTACCTGACCATAATAACCAGTCCTCAGTTTGCCCCAGTATCCATCACCACAGTAGCCTATATCTGCTGAACAATTAATCAAATGGCCACCGGACTATTTACATTGACAACCCCTCCCCCTTCCATTTGTTTTGTACACTGCTGCAACTCGCTGTTTATTATCTATGCATAGTCATTTCACCCCTACCTACATGTACAAATTATCTCAACTAACCTGTACCCCTGCACGGTGACTCGGTACCGGTACCCCCTGTATATATCCTCGTTATTGTTATGTTATTGTGTTACTTTTATTGTTTTTTACTTTACTTTATTTGGTAAATATTTTCTTAGCTCTTCTTGAACTGCACTGTTGGTTAAGGGCTTGTAAGTAGGCATTTCACGGTAAGGTCTACACTTGGTGATTTCGATGCATGTGACAAATAAAGTTTGATTTGATTTGATCACAAGATACAGTTCACAAGCAACTACACCAATATGGGCTAACCAGAATGCAAACCCTTAAACACTTGACATGTTTGTTTTCATATTACTCTTTGAACATTTTACAGAACATGTTTGTTAGTTACTAGATCCAGTAGATTAGTGTGGACTGTAGGCAACAAATTACTTTCAGAGGCCATTACAACAAGCTGGGTATAACATAGCACCCATTTAACAGCTGTGGACTTATTCAACAAACAAGTTGAAGAACACATCCACCAATGTCAAAATAGAGCCTGTTTTCATTGGTGAGCTATTTTCGCAATATAAGGCTATGTACATGAGACACCGATTATGTCAAAGATTTTTGAGGCAGGGAGGACTGTGCGGTGTGTGATTACTTACTAAACTATTCCGTATGTCAAAACATATACAGTAACATTGTCTGACAAATGGTTGTTTTAAAGTTAAAAATACTTAAAGTTTCATTACTTTGCCTTGTGATCTTAGGCTCCCATCTCTTACTGGGCATCTGAAACACACACGAGGGATGCAGTCTCTACTTTTTCTTTTCTCCTTTGAATAGGTAGATTGAAATGTAAAGATGAAAGGCTACTGTCTTAGCATGATGAATACCACTCAAGAGACATTTGAGATCATAGAGAGATATTGTGAGTTGTAGTAGATTTATCGGGGGCAGTGTCACGGTTACTGATAATGAGTCTAGCATGCTTAGATGGTACTACTTTTCCCATTAGTGTACAAACCTGCGCAGTGGGAGCTTGGTCATTTAGCCGGATAAAGCAGAATGAAGCAGAATGAAAAGTAGCATATGCAACTCATGTAGAAAAGGAGACAGGCCACTGAGGAAATTGAACAGGAAGTGGAGGTATGTGTACTTACCAACAATAGGGACTGGACAGGTTTTTGCAAAGCAACATGAAAGAAGACTGAGGATGTTGATTCTGCTTGTTTCTGGATACCATCCAGACCCTCAACATTAATTTTCCCCTTTGTTCAGTAAAAAGTGATTCTCAGAATGTTCACATTGTGATAGAAAGGAGACAATCACAAGATTCGTTGGACAGGACAAAATACCCAGTGTGGAACAAACTATTATGTTCAAGAGGGAGGGAAGGAGGGAAGGACGTAGCAGCACAAATGACTAGGATTAAATGGCATTTATAACAAAGGACAAAAGGTAATGTGCTACTGCCACTACTTTGGGCCAGTGGTGGTGATGAGATATACAAACATCAGAGATACTGACATATTTCCTCTCCATTGTCCCAGACAAATGTTAATTGAACTCAGGACTAATGTCATAATCCATTTGGTTTATGTCCTTAAACGAACTCTAAGCCATTTTCCAATACACTGCACATGTTTTGTGTACTAAAACAGATACAAATACCAAATGTTTCATTACACAATTGGTAATCTTTTCCACAGCATCTTGAGGTGGAAGTACTAAATCACTCTCACGCATCTTCGCTCGCTCCTTGTAGCATAGCGCCTCAACAAATGGATCTCCACGCAGTCCTATTCTGGGCCAGGCCCCAGGCTGATGTGGTGTTGAGTCCCAGGTTGTGTAGGGTGTCCTCCAACTGGTCGGACCATTTGGCTCTCGGTCTTCCTCTTGGGCATGGTCAGTTGGGGGATGGCTCCTTGAGGATAAGGGCAGGCTCCAAAGGTGGGTTTGATCTGACCAGGTGACCAAACAGTCGGAGTCAGGAGGCTCTGACCAGGGAGGAGACAGAAGGTTGGTCCGTATTGGAGAGTCAAAGGTGTCCAGATGACATGTAAGGTCCAGGGTGAGGATTCAATCCAGGGGGGCAAAGGTACAGGTAGGCAGGCAGGCTCAGGGTCAAGGGCAGGGGCAGGCAGAGTGGTCAGGCAGGCGGGCTAGGAGTCAGGACAGGCAAGGGTCAAAACCAGGAGGGTGAGAAAAGAGAGACTGGAAAAAGCAGGAGCTGAGACACAAAACGCTGGTTGACTCAAACGAACAAGACGAACTGGCAACAGAAAAAAACTGAGAACACAGGTATAAATACAGAGGGGATAATGGGGAAGATGGGCGACACCTGGTGGGGGGGTGGAGACAATCACAAAGACAGGTGAAACAGATCAAGGTGTTACAGAAGGACTGGATCTTAGTTTTGTCCCAGCTGATCATGAGGCCAATGTGGCTGGGTCTCCTCATTCAACGGCAAGGTGTATGATGTCCAAGAGCTCGGCAAGGATTGCCACATCGTCCGCATATTCCAGGTCAGTGAAGCTAAGGCTGCTATAACTGGTACCACACATGCTTCGGGAAACAGTCCTTCCCATTATGAAGTCGATGGTTGTGTTAAAGGTGGTAGGTGCCAGAAAATAGCCCTGTCTAACTCCACTGTTGATATTAAAGGTGGGGGAAGTTCGCCTGTTGACTTGAACACAAGAGATGGTGTTCCTGTACAGCAAGGAAAGCAGACCGGTCAGCTTCCCTGAAACTCTTAGGATCCTTAGGAATTTCCAGAGGACTTCCCTGTGCGTCCTGCCAAAAGCCTGCTTTAGGTCAACTTAGGCAACGTATAGTGGCTTCCTGAACTCTCTTTTCTGCAAGAAGTCTGTGGGAGAAGACCCGGTCGGTAGTGGAGCGACTAGGGGTGAATCCGCTTTGTTCACAGCTCTGTTTTTGCAGAAGTAGGGGGCGTATGCATTTGAGGAGAATGTGAGTGAGTGCTTTTCCTGTGACGCTGAGGAATGTGATGCCTCTGTTGTTGTTGCACTGGTCCTTGGGACCCTTCTTTCAGGAAGGTAGAATGACTACCAGGAGCCAGTCTTTGGGGATTGGTATGGTCTGCCAGATGAAGTTGATAAAGCAGTACAGCCAGGTGACTACGGGGGGCTCCCCTTTCACCAGAAGCTCTGGGGGGATATTGTCAGAACCTGCTGCTCGGCCTAGCTTCAGTTTCCCTATGGCCTCCTCAACCTCTACCTCCAAGGGAGGCTCTGTCATGATGGTAGAGTCTTCCACTGAGGAGGAGGCCAGCTCATCTGGGATTAGAGAGGGAGGTGGAGGAGGGCGGTTAAGGAGTCTGAAGAAGTGTTTACTCCAGCACTCAAGTTGCTGTTCTGAGGTCTCTAACTCAGACCGATTGAGTGCCATATACTGACACTGTGCGGGGTGTATTCTTCACAGTGAGAGTCCAGAGGGTTTCGTAAAAGGCTCCATGGTTCCTACCTTAGAAGTAGCCTTGGCCTTGTGGAGTTCAACCTTCTTTACTCGCTCCTGAGTCCTTTGAGTCTGGCCGCTCTTCTGGCCCCGATTATATTAATGTTTGCCTCTGAGATGAACTCCTTCTTCTTTGTGTCTTTTCAGCTGCTTCAGTGATGTACTTAAAGGCACTCCAGATCTCTTCTAGATTGGCTGGGATATTGTGGGCGAGAGCAGAGAAGTGGTTCTGCAACTTAAGTTGGAACGTGGATGTTGCTTCAAGATGTCCATAGCAACCGCTGGGCTCTCCAGAGGATTGTGCGGTCAGCCCAACATATCATCGGGGGCACACTGCCTGTTCTCCAGAACATCTAAAGCACCCAGTGTCACAGGAAAGCCATGAAAATCATCAAGGACCTCAGCCACTCAAGCCACGGCCTGTTCATCCGCTAATATCTAGAAGAGAGAGACATTACAGGTGCATTAAACCTGGGACCGAGAGACTGAAAAACAGCTTCTATCTCCAGGCCATCAGACTGTTAACTAGTCACCACTAGCTGGCCCCCGCCCAGTACCATGCCTAGGACGGTTGCGGTGACCATATTACCGCCACACCGGCAGTCATGAGTCATGACCGCAGTAAAATTCCACGTGCATGGTAATCTCCACTTAGTATGTACTTTAGACACGCGCTGGTAGTAACAAACTCGCTAATGATCATCAGGTCGCTAATGGCCTGGTACTCAGGGCTTTATTGTCCCTCTAACCATTCTGACATCAATGCAAATGCTGTTGAAAATCACATCAAACACCATCAAAACAGTCTGTGATTTTAAAACTCACCTCACTGTGATTGATAATTTTGCAGAAATAAGTTCAACAACAGGATGTTGTTTCAAACCCTAACACAACAAAATGGACAGTGCTTTCTAAGGTGATGATTAATTCCAAACACCCATACGCATACTAGACTTTATGCATACACATAGGCCTATATATGAGACCAAGTCCGAAAAAAACACAAATTAAAATATTGATTGTGCCTTTAAACAATACGTAGCCTACCGCATATTACGCATGGCAGAAAACCATAAAAAATACGTATTTAAAATGTCTTCGGTATATAATTGGTCTAGTCTATACTCCAAAATGAAACAAATTCTAGTAATCACCTTTGAGTGTGGACTGTATTTTTACGCATACTGGATGGACTGGTTACCTTATGCTATGCTCCAAACTTTCTATCCATGAGTCTGGGAGAGAACTAATAGGCCTAGGCGAAGCTGTTGGTTCACTGACTGTGCTGGGTGGCTTACAGAGTAGTTTACAATTATAGTGAATTTGTATATTATGTTGAATAGCCTAGTAATAACACATCACCTTTCGCTACAGAATATCTCACCACCGTGCGTTTCCATCTCCTCCCCTCTCTCCTTCATTCCTTTCTCAAGCTCGCAGAGAGGGGTGCTGTCAACAGTTTAATGAAATATGTTTTGTTGTGAAAACGTTGACGTTCCCGAACAGATCTCTCTTGGTTTCGCAAATGAAACACTGGGTAGCTGCAGGAAAAGGGTTGGAGAGCCCATGGCATACAGAGTTTTGGTGGAATATCACCTGTCATGCAGAGAGAGGTTGCATGCTCCTCAAACAATGGTTGATGCTTGGAGTGAAAGAACTGGAGTAGCATTCTCTGGATGAAAGTGAAAAAGTGGCCTCGATTCTCTATTCGAGTGCATACAGATGACATATATTTTTTCTCTTGCCCCTGTTCCTGCCCATTTGATAATATATGGACCATTCAATATCAAAGTAATTTGACATGTTAGTAAAGACAAGATTAAATTGAGAATAGCCTGATGGATAAAAATATGATCACTTGATGAGAAAATAGCGTGGCAAGGAACAGAGCGCAAGCTTTTTTTGGGTGATTTTTTCAAATCATCAATAGCCTATAGTCGCATCATGCAGCCCATATATGTTATGATTTCTAAAACATTCTCATATTGGCTGCTAAATGAACAAACCTACAGTCTATGGCAGGTTTCCCCAACTGGCGACCAGAGGGTGGTTTTATTTGGCCTCCCAAGTTTTCTGAGCATAAATAAATACATGTAAAAATAAATAAATAAGAAGAATTCATTGGGGCGGCAGGTGTCCTAGTGGTTAGAGTGTTGGGCCAGTAACCAAAAGCTTGCTGGATCGAATCCCTGACCTGACATGGTAAAAGTCTGTTGTTCTGTGCAAGGCAATTAACCCACTGTTCCCTGGGCATTGTGGATGTCGATTAAGGCAGCCCCCCGCACCTCTCTGATTCAGAGGGGTTGGGTTGAATGCGGGAGACACATTTCAGTTGAAGGCATTCAGTTGTACAACTGACTAGGTATACCCCTTCCCATTGTTGGACATAAAAGACAACACCAGGAAATCAGTGATTTTCCTTTTGAAAATCTGTTCCCAAGTATTTCCATGCATAATAGAGATCACCATAATAGAGAGACGTGATCGTATACAAATGTAAGCAAGGTTTGAAATTATAATGTCTTAGTCAAATATTATAAATGTTCGAGCTTCTTGTGGTCAATTTGCAGTCTGCAAATTATTTGTAATTATGATCTGGCCCCCCAACCATCTGCTCAAGAAAATATCTGCATGAAATAAATAATGGATTTATTGTGATGGTGTATATTAAATTGATTTATTAGGCTAGACTTATTTTAAATGTAGGCTAGATGTTCCAAAGGCACGCATTAGCAGCGTATGAGGCTTGTATGTGTGGAAGCCTAGAGACACTAAACGTGCTTATGTTACTTAACAGTCAATTACCATTGGACTGACAGTATTCTCCATAAGAATAACCAGCTGACAAAACGTAATGACCCCCACAGCCCTAACCCTGCCCCAGTGGTGTATTGGTGCCTGAAGAAGTAGGTATACTGTAATTTTGCAAAAAAGTATCTAAATGGCCCGCCCGCAGAAAGAAAGGCGCCCTATGTGAAATATTCTATGAGAAACAGTGACATACACTATGAATGACCTAAAATTATTAATCTCATATTGGTCTTCAAAGTCAGGCCAACCCAAGCTGTACTCTGCAGTAGGTTAATAGTAGGTCTACTATTGAAACAGAAAAACTGAGTCAGAAATTTCCGGAATCTTTTTTCAGGTTCTAGTTCATATTCTTTTTTTGGGGGGGCAAAATTGTGCATTCTAAGTCCATAGCAATGCTTAAACCACATCAGGAGACCACTTTTGAGGCCTGGGAAAAACATAAGACATTGACTTTTGCAGGCGGCACCTAGCACTACTGTTTGATTAGCAGTGTTTCTGTAGCACATGAGATGGAGTTTGCAAAAGAAATGGCGACTGGACTGATGCAAATAATCACCATGATATAATTCTGACAGGTAGGCATGGGCTACTTGTAGCTAGTTAACATTTAATAGAGAAGGTCTTTGGGAAAGCCTTTCCACCTACCAGAAGACGGTTAGGCTATTATTAGCATTGCCAAATTGTTCCTGTTTTTTTATTGTTTGAAACCTGGACGTTTTACTTCATATTATGAGGCATGTCTTAATTACTTAGTAATTAGCAAAGTCCACTCACATAGAACTATTTGGAGAGGCTTGGAAATGGCATAACCTCTTGCTAAGCAGAATGGACTTTGCCACCCTATTATTACCCATGGTAGCCTGGTAGTCGTATCCAAGACATAGCTTTCTCTTAGCCTGCCATCTCCCTAAATCTAATCTCAATCAGGTGGATCACACAGTGAAGATAATGGAGGATTTGTGTCCAGTCATAACAATAAAAGCAGTTTAGACAGATCTAATATGTTCATTTTTCTGTTATTTAGAAGTGAAGCTATTGAGGTGTTACCTCTGCGACATCCAGCATCTCCAAGTGTACGCACGGGATTAGGCCTGGATGTAATGACTAATACAAACAGGGATTGAGGACAGAGCAATAGGTACCACTGCAAGCAATGCACCTAACTCCTATTACAGGATTCAGCAGAGACCTCAAATCCTTCATTTAGACTTGAGTACAGCCAGAGAGAGATACTTTCTCACCCAAAGAGTATTGGCACATTTCTAATGTTCCAACCCAATCCCACTGCCAGAGCTAATCAACTGAAAATGCTGACAGATTCTAAATGATGCTGACAAATAAAACCAAGTCCTTACTGAAGGGGTGGTCCATTCAAAGTCTATTTACTAACTGTTTATCCAGGCACACACTCAGGATTTATACCTCACTTACATGAGCTCTGATTGCCCTTTGACAGTAGCATGTAAAGTGACAGACCTAATTTATAAAATAAATGCAAGTAGTTAGTCTCAATGTTTTTGACAGAAACACAACTGCAAAGACACCCTCCCACACACGCAACTAAATGTGTTTTTGCTTTTTCAAAATTTCACTGCATGAGCCCAATTAAGGAATGTAGTTCCTACGCAACCCCGCCTCTGCTTCACACGTCTCCGAATGCTTGGCTGTCGGTCTTTGTGATATTGGCAACAAAGCGTTACAACACATACTTAAATGCAGTGCCATGCTCTGGAAGCTTTAAAAAGAAACAGTCCAAAAGTACTGAATGTATTTAATCAGTGTTGCCTATTTGTACAGCAATTATTATTTCTGTGGGTTGATTTAAGATATGCACAGCAGAAGCAACGATCTCACCTCATCTAGAGAAGTGGATATAATTAGGGCATGACCACATCTTTATGCTTCAGTCATTGTTATTATGGTCAACAATTACGTCAGCTGTAGTATTACATACACTCTTAGAAAAAAGGGTTCCAAAAGGGTTATTCGGCTGTCCCCATAGGAAACCCCTTTTTGGTTCCAGGTAGAACTATTTTTGGTTCCATGTAGAACCCTCTGGGGAGGGGTTTTTACATGGAACCAAAAGGATTTCTTCAAAGGTTTTTTCTATGGGGACAGCCGAAGAACCCTTTAAGGTTCTAGATAGCACCTTTCAAATACTTTCTCAGAAGGAAAAATCATTTAGGATATAGTTATGTGAGAGTAAGATTAAGCAGTGGTGGAAAAAGTACCCAACTATCATCCTTGAGTAAAAGTAAAGATACCTTAATAGAAGACAAGTAAAAGTAAAAGTCAGACAGTAAAATTCTACTTGAGTAAAAGTCTAAACGTTTTTGGTTTAAAATATACTTATCAAAAGTAAAAGTATAAATCATCAAAAATTCTGTATATTATGCAAACTAGATGGCACCAATTTTTTTTTTTTTTTTACGGAAAGCCATGGGCACATTCCAAAATTCAGACATCATTTACAAACGAAGCATGTGTGTTTAGTGAGTCAGCCAGATCAGAGGTTGTAGGGATAGGGATAGGGATAGGGATGTTCGGTTGATAAGTGCGTGAATTTGACTTTTTTCCTGTCCTGCTACACGTTCAAAATGTAACGAGTACTTTTGTGTGTCAAGGAAAATGTATGGAGTAAAAAGTACTATATTTTCTTAAGGAATGTAGCGAAGTAAAAGTAAAAATAGTCAAAAATATAAATAGTAAAGTACAGATACCCCCAAAAAACTAGTTAAGTAGTACTTTAAAGTAGTTTTACTGAAGTACTTTTCACCACTTAGATTAAGTACTATTTAACTAACAGGTAATGGACTGAAAGTTCACCCCAGGTGACTGGGTGGGTTCATCTCCCCCACATACTGGAGTGCAATACACTCCTGATGTCTGCACCTCTTTGTACCAATATAGTCCACATGCAATAGAAAAGTATGAAGAATGGTAACCATAGCAAAGCTGAGCAGCAACAGACAAGTGTTTAATTTGGCTCTGTCCCTTTCACCAAACGTTATGTCCTTCCTTCCTGTCTGTACAAGCACACTTCCCAATGTTCTGATAGCCTCTAGGTCTAGCCTAGAGAAATTCCTGTCCATCTTTTTATGATTTACTTCAAATCATAAAAATACTATTTCTCGTTAGACTGGTGAATAAGAAAGTGCATAGAGGATGAGAATAGGATATAGCTTATATTTAGCAAATATAATACATTTATAAGAGAGTATTATGAGAATGGATTGCAATTGCAATTTAAAAAACCTATACGATCTGGTCTTAATCAGAAAATAAACACTGTATCTTGGAAAATAAGATTACTCTCCTCACACTTCTCGTAATTATCTGAAATTCAAATCCCACATGAAACCTCAGGGATTCTTGAGATTTGCTGATCTTTTGTTTTTCAAGGAGACTAAGCCCATTTTTTTGCCCACAACATTTGTTTTTAATGAAAAGAGTATGGCATTGCACTATGATGTTATGTTCATGAACTTGAACCCAGACAAAGTTTACTCCTTGATTATGAAATCATATGTTATGCTGCCAATACATCATGTGTTTCTATGTATGGTTACGGTCTGTTTTGTCTAAACATAATTATTGAGGAAATTATTATTTACACCTTTTCAGTTTGAACGTTCCCACCATTATGTTCCCATGGTGTTTCAGATGAAGTCAGTCAGGTGGGCTTGGCCAAGTCTCTTGTAAACACATTCTGTCATGTTTTGGGGGGAAATAATGTCACCCAGTCACAGTATCCTTGTTCAGTATCATACATTATTGGTTTGGAAAACCTTTTTGAACCTCTAGCATCCCTATCACCAACATTGGAGCTGTATCAGACAGTCAGTTGAGTCGAGCAAGATGGAGGACAACCATACAATAATTTACATACTAGATATGTTTGTCCAACAATCTTTCGTTTTTGCTGGGCTCAGCGATAAGTAATGAAAATTAAAGCAGTTCAGCATTTATATGCTGTAATTAGGCATACTGAACTGTTTGGACTGGGTCTCTCAGACATAGACAGGGCCTAATAACCCTCTTCTTGGGTTTTACTGCCCACAAAACAGCTTCATTAACAGTAGCTACCAGTATCACCTGCTGGGTGTGTTTGGCCCGTGGACAGGGGGGCCAGCCAGGGGCAGTGTGGCTACGCCACAAGGGGAGCTCCCTGTGGGTCCCCTCCAGCCCCCCGTCACTATCACCACAGGCCCTAGATGAGTCTCAGATTTCAACTGTTTTTATTGGACCAATACGCCTGAGTGATGGTACATTGTTTATGGCACAGCTGCGTCACTTTCTTCAAAATGGAGTTGTTGTAAAGTTGTAATAAAATCTCAAATGTATTAATAACCCATTATTAACAACTTGAAAGAAAGATGTGATGATTTAGAAGTAGATTTAGTGGAAAACTATGAACTTTGTGTAAAACGCATGTATTAAAAATACCGTAGGCGTGCTTTGCACTGTGTCCCTCCCATTCAAAATGGCTCATAAGGTAGAGTAGGCACCAGTAACCTTTTTGCTTTTTCAAGTTAGTCAACATTTTGGGAGGGTTTTATTGGCTAGCTGAATACTTCTAGTGATGTGTCCCCTAAGGGGGAGTATCTCTGATTGAACAGAAAGGGGATTGACGTTTTGGCTATTCCTTTCCTTCTGCAGTCTCTTGGGTGACCAAACAGACACAACGATTACTCTCTCAGAACTACTCCTTCTGAATGACATTCTACTATACAATGTAACGTTTAAGCCATTTTCACCATACGGAAAAGAGCTCACATCCAAAATATGCCTGTATGACATGACTCAGCTGCTGTAGAAGGGTGATATACTGTAAAGCTGTTGGACTAGTTCACTTCCTGCCTCTTGTAGAGGAGTGTGTGAGTGAGCTCAGTTTATTAAAATAGTCTTTGGTGAAAAGTTTACATGGCTTTAAATTAGGGATCAACCTACAGTTTATGCATGTTTGCTCCTCATGCAGTGAGTTATCAAGTCTCTGTGAAAGGAAGAAAATCCTAGCAAGTGTATCTGTGATTGCATCATCAATATACAGATACATAGAGATCTAAAGGTGTCATTTAAACGTCCCTTCATACTGCTACCTAAGTGACTATTCTTCACTGTAAGTATATTTTACAAACTTTATAATAGAAAGTTGGTACTTTGAAGGCATCTTTTTATATTTTGTATCCAGTAGGTCTTTCTCTGAGACAGAAGAACAGATCTGTTATTCGGTCCTTGGACATGTTTCCAGGAAACCAGAGAGATTATTTCCTCCTCATTAGTAGGCAGGTCATCAATGAAGGGCCGATGTTAGCTTTTCACTGTTCCTTGTAGTTAGTGATGTCAACGGGTAAATCTAGTGATTGCAACTACCATTGAAATCCTTATAAAGTATAAGCTTACTTCACAATAAATGATTTATACCATGAATTGAATAGTTAATTATATGGTCATTAAAGCCTGTTGATGTAAAAAATGAAACCCCAAAAACTAAAGCCTGTGTTCATAACAAATGCTATATTATTTGGTGACTGAACCTGTAAAAAGGTCACAATGTACTGCGGGGTCCTATATACTGTAGCTCTGAAATTCACCCTGTATGCCTTGTGAGATCTTTGTCTTCTGTTCTTACATAGCATTTGTCCGAGCCACTTATGTATCAGCTGGTTTTGGGACTGCTGCATCAGTTTAGCATTGTTTAATACCACTATGATGAGAAAGCAGGCGATCACACAGAGGAGATGGGCTTTTTGGTTAGCACATCAAACAGCACAGTAACTCTCATGAATGGCCAAAGCAATCAGGCCCTGATTGCCTAAGCCATCCGAGCTCTTATTATGTGCAATCTTTTGGTAATGTTGCAGACAACCAAGAGATCTGACGTCTTCATTTTGTCCTTTCCAACCTGGCATTAAGGAGGGTGATGGTAAAGGCCCATTCACACGCACTACGCCACACTACAATGCTGGTTCGCCAAGTGGTCATATCAGATCTACACAAAACAGATTATCCTCATAAATCATCTGTTATATTTGAGCTAATTGAATCCTCAAAAAATGTAAATGCTTCTGAGAAATCAGACTCAACTTCACCTATCGAGGCAGTGTCTGAGACTGAGTTTGTTACTTTCACTGGGGTGTGCCCTATGTCCCACAATGCTTCATGCTCTCTGGTTATGTGCAGTTCACATCTTGGGTCTCTTTGAAGAAGTCTGAATTATGTTTAAAGTAGTTGTTTTTTTTGTTTCCACTGAGTGCAGTCAGCATGAAGCAGAAACAAAAAAGTATCCCTTTAACACTAAGTGCTCTTGGCTGTTGTGTCCATAAAGCTTTCTCCCAATGTTACTGGTTTTCAAAGAGCTGCCTCTAAAGACATACAAACCATCCATCACTCTGTCAGAAGGGTTTATCTTCACACCTAAGGAAGGACACTTATCTGAAGGGTGCCACATTAGCATGGTTGCTCTGCACATACTGCTCAGAATAGAGGGACATACAAGTCTTTTGAAGGGAAAACAAGTGTTGAAGACACTGTAAATGGATGCTTATTGCAATTTCTGATTAAGTTTGGCCTAGACAGATCTGTCCTGTTTCAGTTTTATGTGAATGATGACTCAAATGAACTCCAGACTGTAATTCCAGCTTGGAAAACCACTGTAAGAGGATGGAGGCATCCTGTCAGGTGTATATTAAGGACTAAAAATAACTGTTTTAAGTATGGGAGCACTGACATATCTCTAGCATGGCACTACCATATTTGCCTTCACCTGGAGGCTGGCAGAGTATGGGACAGTATGAAACTTCCATCGCCCATTCTTGGTTGGTACATAGACCTCCACCACACCACCTTAATTCCTACTGAAGGAAAGCGCTCTCTAACCTTTAATCTAGCATTAAGTCAAAAAGTATATTTTCAAGAATGACCTAGATTGTTTTCCATCTTTAATAGTAATATTTAGACTTGCATTGAACTTGCCAGTGCAAATAGATATTTTATAAATAGTTAAAAGAGCATTTGGAAACAGACCACAGGCAGTATGGAACCTTACGTAATTGATGCTGGAAAGACTTTGAAAGCTAAACTTCACGGACAGCTCTTCTCAGTGCAACGACACAAAAGCTCAAACAGGTCCTCTTTGGATAGTGTTCCTCTCAGAAACGTTGTTGAATAACATGCAAATTAAGATTTGAGGAGAACATATGACTTAATTTTGCCAAACATCATGAGTTGAGGAATGGTCACAGTGTTTTACATAAGCTCAGAAAAGAAGCCTTTTTTTCAGGTCAGGGGCAGAAAGCCCACTTGACATAATTGTGGCCGTGTACGGCTCCAAGAGAGCCCCACCTAGTGCACTCTATCGCCCACAGACCATAAACAAGTCGTCTCAGGGTCTTGTAAAGTGTTTCCGTCGCAGCCATTAAAAGAGCTTTAACTTGAAGGTGTTATCCTAATTCTGTTAAGTCTTCCTTGTGGAGGAAAGAAAGAAGCTGAGGCAGAAGAAGAAGTATGTCAGCGGGAGATAATTCACCCCTCCATCCCTCCAACGTGTAAGTATAGCATGGAACTGGGCTTTCACTCTCCACAGCTGACCACCTGACCACACTCCCGTGCTATTTCAGCTAAGATAACATCAGGCCTCTGTGACCTCTGAGAAAGTAAATGGTTTAAATTCAAAATATGTTATTATCACCTACCTATTGCGCTTACTGAAGATTTGTGTAGAATACCTGAGCAGTAAACTAAAAGTTGCAATAGATTCATCAGAAAACATTTGTATATTTCAAAACATTATTTTAGCTGTGGATGTTGGGGGGGGGCTTTCTCTGGCTTCATTTAATATCAGGGCATTGTTTGGCCTAAATAAAGGCAGGAAAAAGTTATTGATACTGGTTTCAAAGCCTTAAACAGAGGAAAGAAAAGGCAGAGACCACATCAGACACAACAAACTATGCCTGCAACTTGTAATTATGTTTGAAATGCGGTAACTAGAAATCGGGATTTCCAATTATTTGCAAAGTCTTTTGAGATATAAGTCTGCTTCACATGGTTCCACTTTACAAGCTTGAGGAGAAACAAACAAATTGCACCTCATTTGGTTCACTAGGGTATTTTTAACTGCCTTTGGCTAGCGCGGCTGCAGGACAATCAATAACGTGCTGGAGACAAAAACTGACTCTGCAGAAAGCTTGATACCGTGTACAGTATGTAGTTGTTAAACATCATGCAGCTAACCCACTGAGGGAGAATAGAGAGACACCATAGGCTTACTTACCCTGACATGCCAAATGAAGACCTTGTCATCCATGACAGAGAAAGGAATGATTCATGTCTTTGAGATGATAAGCACAACTATAGTTTTAGCTCTCTGAGAGAACAAGTATAGCTCAAGAGAGTATGGCTCATGTTTTTATTTCATAAGTGTCCTGCTGCAGCAGCTAAGGTGTTCTTGAACCCCACATTACATTGTTCTCGTTTTGGCATGGACTTCAGAAGATGTGTAAGATTTCAGAAAGAAAAGTGCTTTGTTCTTTTCATTGCTTAGAAGCATCCTCCAATAGTGCAGCTTTTATAGTGTAGCATAGTGTGGTGTTTGTTCGTTTGCGCCTCACAAGCAGAGCCAATCTGGCGGCGTGAAGAGAGGAACCCATAAAAGACTGCTAGCCTGGGTACAGAAAGCATGGTGTTAGTGCTCCTCTGTAAAAGGAGGCTGCGGTTCATACAGAGCGATTTGGAGAGCTGCAGACTACACCCCCCCCCCCCCCCCCCGCTAGCAGCTGAGGTGGACAGCAGACAGACACACAGACACACAAACACACACAGACACAATGGAGAACGAGGTTTTCAATAAGAATACATTTATCATATGAATAAACAATTTATTCTTTTTTACCAAGAGGACAAGTAAAAAGTGTCATCCCTGAAAATATAATTTGCAATACTGCTATGAGAGACTATAGCTGGTAGATAAGATGTTATGTGAAACAGGCAGTGTCTCAGCACAAGCCACTGATTCAGTTATGTTTGAGAAAAAGTACAGTATTCCAAAATGCTACTAGGAGTCAACAAATGAACAACAGAACACAATACAGCTCAGTGACTGCATTATTAAGCAAAGGATGTAACTAACAAGACTGAGATTACACATTGTTATTTCACTCCCATTAAACTTTATTAGTTTTACACAATAAAAGGCCCAGTTATGCTGAAGTTTTTCATGAAAACAAAAAGAGGCCTCTGCCGCCCTCTTAAAAGAAACGGTAGACACTAAGCAATTATGAAAGCAAGTGGTGGGAGGAGAAGGGGAGATGTGGGTAGTGATGGCGAAAGAGCTTTATCCCTCTTTAAAACAAACTGGCAATAACTCTCCCGTGTTATAATGGACACTTCATGAACTGTTCACTGTATTCATTTATTTTTAAAAGCTCCTTTGTAAACAGGAAAATGGTCGACTTCACACCAAAAACTGTCCCATCCATTTTAATTGGAGAAAAGAGTCCCCGTCAGACAAGTCAATGCCTGCCGCTCCGTTTTTGAACTAATCCCCTCTAATTAACACGTGATTCGCCAGTGAGGGAGCGTCAGGCAGACAAAGTAGTTCCGTCATTTGGAAAACTATTTGATGGTAGAAAGGAAGAAAGAAAAGTTAGACATAGACCTGTGGTGCATGTTAATAATTGAAGATGTTTGTTTATTTGTAATGTAAATCTAACTGTTGATGCTGAGCATAATGAGGTACAACTGTTTGTAACTATATATCAATCTCATAAATATAGGAATGATTAAGGAAACCTAGAGCGAACAATACAATTATAGAAAGTTTAAAACTTGGAGAAATTCAAACAAACAGCTCCATCTCTATAAGCATACTGTCTCGGTGTGTTTGAATTGGAATTCCTCTTGACAAAGTTGGCTCTGTTGACATTCTGTGGTCACTCCATGCAGAAGCAGCAGCTGACTGGTCTGATAGAGAATAGAGGGAAGAATAGATGGAGAGGAGAAAGAGAAGAGAGGGAACAGCTGTTTTTTTCCATAGGACTCATGGCTAAGCCCTCTCATAACTGCGCTTCTTGCTGGATTGTGGCCTTAAACAATTATTTCCACAAAGGCCATTCTGCTGATGGCTTGGGCGCATTGTTCCCATACTGGTGGCGTCATGTCTAATTTGGAGGGAATGTATGGTTACAGATGCTAAGTGCTGACCCAGTGCAGTGAAGGAGAAACAGGGCCGGCAGCAGACAGTAGCTGTATAGTCCCCCTGCTTGGCCAATCAGAGGAAAGGAGGTAGAGTATCCAAACCCCCACCCGCGCCCCTCCAACTACCCACCATCCCCTATCCATGTTACCTTAACTGTGACCTTAATTAGGAAAACAACACACATTCAGTTAGAGAGTATGTGACACATATGGTATTTAGCACAATTAGTATGCAACGCGGTCACTCACACAAGGAGAAGCATGTCTCTCCCTGTAAACAAACAGACTGCTGAATGGGACGCTGCGTGTCAGTACAAAGTTTATTTTTTGTTTTTGACAAATGTCATGGAATTTATGAACGGAAACAGTTGCAGACAACGTTTTCTGCACATGTGCTGAACCTCCACCAATAACCATGAGTTTGTGTTTTCGCTGGGGACCAGCCTTTGCTGTGTTTTGGACACTGGTGACCAGCAACGTATTGTACCAGCATATGTTGGTCACCCGCAAAACCAGCAATAAATCACATTATGCTGGCTTGCGAAGTGATGTCTAATTCCTATTGGAATCCAGCATGAGTGGGGATATCCAACAATTTGAACTTTTATTCAGCCACAAAATGCATTTAGAATGACTGCCAGGGTTAGACAGAAAAATGAACAAAACTGCCTAAACCATCTGAACTGTTAACAACCATTTCAGTAACGGGAGCAATAAGTCCAACTAACAGATTGGATTAGTTTAAAAAAAGGTATGTTATTTATCTTTGTGATTAATTAATCAATCAATGTACATGCAAAAATATAGATATTGAAACAAACAATTCTACAAATCAAACTGCAATAGAGCATGCTGGGAAATATGATAATGATGGGCATGGTTTTGCGGATCAGCTGGACCAGCATACACTGAAGGTGAGGGTGATATGTGTAACCAACCATCAGGAAGGGTTCTTTACTGGTGTGATAGTTATTTCCCTCTCCACCATGTTTTCCTTTTATGCCATGAAATGCTACACTGTTAAAAAGTTCCTGTAATTGTATGGTACACAACAACAAGTGACTTAATTTATACTGCTGAATTAAGGTATTATTGCTGTAAAAGAACAGTATGCTGCTGAATGCTGGTTACTTAAGACTATACCTCACTTGGGATTTAACTCACAACCTAATGACCGGAATGTCCTGCTATACCACCAGGTCTGTGGGTATGACAGAGATTGGCACAGATTTAATGGCAAGAATACATTTCTGGACTTTGGAAAAAGTTGATTAAGAATCAAGTCAATAATTGTCAGATTATCTGACAACACCAACGTAAAAATAACAGTGCTCAGCGACACTTGATGTTTTTTAATTTTTTAACATTTTTTTTAACCTTTATTTACGTAGGAAAGTCAGTGAAGTGTGTAAAGTGTGCATGAATGCTTTGCAGATTTGAACTTGCAAGTTTTAGGCAGAAGTGCATTAATGTTTCAGCAGTGCCAACAAACAAATCTTTATTACCAACAACATACAGTGGGGTCTGAAATGATTGACACCCTTGATAAAGATAAAAAATAATTCAAATACTGAGCTATATTGTATTCTCCAAATACTATCAAAATTTCTCTGAGGAAGTAATTTTGTTTAACAAGTAATATTTTTTTTATCATAAAGGTAGGAGAAACACATTTTGATGATTCCACATAAAATGCTGAAAGCGGTATTTCAGAATGCTCTCCAGAGTATCCCCACCCTGCTGGAAAAAAAACCATACAGTAAGAAAGGGAAATTGAATTGAATAAATGGTGAATTTTTATCTGAACAGAGTTCCAGTAATAGCTAGTAGCAGGACTGAAATCGTATAAAACTGCCTCACGTCAGTGGTCGCACGAGTTAGTTCCTGCCTTAAGATAATCATCCACACCATTAAAAGTTTCATAGGTACTGCCAAGACACTTAATCTGCAGAGTTGAGAGAGAAAAAAGGCAGCCAACACTATAAACAAATCAAGTATAAGCTTGCTTATCTTGGCAAGTCTATGATAAATAGTTAATTACTTAAGAGAAAGACTAATGTCTGCCGAACCATAACTGTTCAGGCTCAACACTGTTATTTAAAACACTGTTGGATGATTGCGTGATGCATTAACCAGCTCTAAGGGGGTTTATGATAACCATGACGTAGCAGACCCGGCCATTTTTCCAAACAATGTTACATAATCTATTCTAGGACGCATTTCATGGAGGCATGAAAATAGCTCCAATGGTGCCATGTATTGATTAGGATGCTAAAATATGGCACACATACAATACTATTCAATGAGTCATTCAATTTAGTCATAGTGTATAAACTGCTTTACAATTAAGGTCTTAGAGTTCATGCATATGTTTATGAGCTGAAGTTGTGTGATTATATACATCCAGATTCCACACCCCAGTCTGAAATAACTCTCCATATAATGCATGGAGCTACAGTATTAGATAGTAAACCTGGCCAGCGATGTCAGAAGTGTAACACCAGTGCACCGTGTTCTTGGACACAAGTTCCCATGTCTTGAAGTACGTGTCCATCACCTGAGGTTAGTGGCACCTTAATTGGGGAGGACAGGCTGGTGGAAATGTCTGGAGTGGAACAGGTGGAATTGTATCAAAGACATCAAACATGGTTTCCATTCGCTTCGTTCCAGCTATTATTATAAGCGGTCCTCCCCTCAGCAGACTCCACTGTTGTCCATGTGGGTCACGTGTATTTGTGCCATTGTGGGAAGCGGATGGTTCGTCGAGTGCAGCGGCATTTCAACAAGAAGAGGAGACGAGGTCAGGGTTCACCCTTATGTGTGGCTGTGACCTCATACTGTAGCAGCATATACTGTATGTCCCTGTTTGTTCCCACTGGACACTACCCAGCTAGTGCATTTGGTTCATTGGAAGTTGTGGGAATGTATGTTTTTGGTTTCACATTGGTTGTGTGAACAACGCCATACATTTCCCGACCGTTTAAAAAAAAATTCTGAGAACAGAAGTGAACCTTTTTCCTGTTCTGGGAACGTTTATTTTTAGGTTGCGAAGCTGTTCATTTCAGTCTATTCAAACAGAGTCCATTTCAATGGAAACAAGCACTCATTAAGGTCAGGTGTGGCCAATTAGTGGATGCGGCCAAGACACCTGAACACACTTTACAAGATAGAGGATAGAGAGAGTTTTGTTGATGCTGTGAACGGAGACACCCATCTGTCAGAACCTTCCCCCCACTCAATCACAACAAACAAACCTCCTGCAGGTTGAGTTTAATCACTACTGTACCTGCAGATCTATGCTGAGATGCCAGAGGAAGCTTTGAATAGGTCAGTAGCCTACAGAGTAAAATGAGAATACAATTGCTGAATTCATGTAGACATTCTAAACTAAATGTTTTGATAACTTTTAAATGTACTAACAGGTCCATGTAGAATTTTTTTTACATAATACCATAGAAGAAGTGTTCTGCTAATATAACAATGTGCATCTTTTCATTTTCATTGTCATTCCTACTGTGCCAATTGGAATTTTGTCTGGTGGTAATGGGGTTAACTTGGAAAAAATGTCAGAGTGGTCATTCCTTCCTTTATGGTGTCCCATATACAACAGGAGTTCACTGATCCTGGTGCAGAATACAAAGGGTTTCTCTCTCCCCATATTGACTGATACAATTTAATTCAAGAATAAAAAAGACAATACAAGTAAAAGTTGTCTATTCCCAATGTCAAACCAGTTGGAGAACGTTCCTAGAACATTACCAACATGTAAAATTCAATGTAGCCGATTGAACTTTTAGGAAACGTTCTGTTAAAGTAATGAAATACCCCAAAATACGTCCCTGTGTTAAATGCTTAGCTGTGTTGCATGCGTAGTGAGTGACTGACTCTATTGCTCAAACCGCTTGGCTCCCGCCTCGGGCAGTAATGGGTGGCTGTTAATAAAACCGCAGTCACAGAATTGAAGTGGAACGTTAATAAAGCCACAGGCACACTGAGACAGAGTTGAGTGCGACTGGAACTGAATGGGGGGAATCATTTCATTTGGATCTCAGTTTACAGCTTGTCAACACGTACGTAGGACCCCATTTCACATCCAGTATAAAAGTCAGCCAGGCACTGGATGGGGGACTACTATACACATCCCTTCAATGCATTAACACTTGACTGTCGGCTTAAAGTGCTAGCCTCTCCCCTGCCATGACCTGCTTGGCTTCAGCGTGTGACATTCCCGTTGTGACGTCTTTGAGCATAGCAGCAGCCACCTCTAGTAAGATCATAGGGAAAACACATGGTTTGCAATACACTGTTGACAACAGTTACTGAGGGGTAGGAGTGTGAAAAACTGCAGCAATTAGTGGGCAGAACTGATATGTTGGCACTTTTAAGTACAGTATTTACCACTGATTTAATAACCGAGACTGTGATGAATAGAAAGGCAATGACAGCCTGTTGTCATTGTGTCTGAAAAGAGATGTTCCCCACTCCCAAGCATGTTTTCTTTTAAGTTTTTGTTCTGCACCCATTCAATGTGGTTTCCATTTGCTTGCGTTGCAGAAAGCCAGTCATGAAATATTTTGTGCTGAACTGTCCATTCACCAACACAGTTAAAGTTCTTGTTCATAAACTGACTCACCCTATTCAAATGTAGTGCAATTCTACAGTATGACTGAGTTGTTATGGGCCCTACAGGATGTCATGTTCTTACGCTGTGAAATTCTGCCTTTCTTCACGTGATCTAAATAGTAAAATGTATGAAAAAGTAATGCCTCTGTTACTTTAAAAAAATATATATATATTTCACCTTGTCAGAATGCTCAAGGAAGCAGGAGGGTTGAAGTCAGGCGCAGGAGACACAAGTCCGTGAACACTCGTTTCTTTTTAATAAATAATCCACGCTTGCCAAAAACAGGTAGGGCAGGGCAAGGTAAAACAAATACCCATAAACAGCCCGAACACAGCGTAGGGACGCAGCCCAAAACACACTGCCACAAAACCTACAGGGAGAAGGGAAAAACACCTGTTCCCCAGACGTACAACCTGACGAAAATAATCACGCACAAACACAGACATACCTTGCTAGACTAAATAACCCCCCCTACTAATAACTAAACCAAAACAGGTGCGTGCCTACCTAGACCTAACCAACAGAAAGTGAAACAAAAAGGATCGATGGAAGCTAGTAGGCCGGCGACGACGACCGCCGAGCGCCGCCCGGTCGAGGAGGGGCGCCACCATCCGTCGGTGTCGTGACACACCTTTATTTAGCCAGGTAGGCTAGTTGAGAACAAGTTCTCATTTGCAACTGCGACCTGGCCAAGATAAAGCGTAGCAATTCGACACATACAACAACACAGAGTTACACATGGAATAAACAAAACATACAGTCAAAAATACAGTAGAACAAAAGAAAACAAAAAGTCTATATACAGTGAGTGCAAATGGGGTAAGTTAAGGCAATAAATAGGCCATGGCGGCGAAGTTATTACAATATAGCAATTAAACACTGGAATGGTAGATGTGCAGAAGATGAATGTGCAAGTAGAGATACTGGGGTGCAAAGGAGCAAGTTAAATAAATGAATACAGTATGGGGATGAGGTAGGTAGATAGATGGGCTGTTTACAGATGGGCTATGTACAGGTGCAGTGATCTGTGAGCTGCTCTGACAGCTGGTGCTTAAAGCTAGTGAGGGAGATATGAGTCTCCAGCTTCAGAGACTTTCGCAGTTCGTTCCAGTCATTGGCAGCAGAGAACTGGAAGGAAAGACGACCAAAGGAGGAATTAGCTTTGGGGGTGACCAGTGAAATATACCTGCTGGAGCGAGTGCTACGAGTGGGTGCTGCTATGTTGACCAGTGAGCTGAGATAAGGCGGGGCTTTACCTAGCAGAGACTTGTAGATAACCTGTAGCCAGTGGGTTTGGCGACGAGTATGAAGCGAGGGCCAACCAACGAGAGCGTACAGGTCGCAATGGTGGGTAGTGTATGGGGCTTTGGTGACAAAACGGATGGCACTGTGATAGACTGCATCCAGTTTGTTGAGTAGTGTTGGAGGCTATTTTATAGATGACATCACCGAAGTCGAGGATCGGTAGGATGGTCAGTTTTACGAGGGTGTGTTTGGCAGCACGAATGAAGGATGTGTCGTGTCTTTGGCTATGCCGGATTGATAAGTGATATGACATGCTAACCTATAAAATTCTTTCTCTAATTAATATTACCTGATTAAGCTAATCATGTAAAAATAATTAACTAGAAAGTCGGGGCACCACGGAAGAACGTTTATAGAGCCGTTATCTTCCGAATAAACTCTTAAAATACTTAGTAATACTTTACATCGATAGCAGTCAATATTAACCCTTATCTTATTTTCAGTCTCATAATGAAAGTTATAAATTCTTGGCTATCTTCACGAACCCTGGCTAACAAGTTTAATCAGCAATACCAAATTGGGTTTAATGATTTATTTACTAAATACCTAAACTAATCACACAGAATTACATATACACAGAATACAAATGATGTCATACAGAAAAAGTCCTGGTGGACAGAACCTGTATGATGCCTGGTTACACAAAGGAAAGGGGGTTGAGCTTGAATGAAAGAGCGGGAAGATTTAGGAACAAAGAAACAGCAGCTATGCTATCGTAAATACATTATCTTATGCATTCTAAATTACCGCCCATTTGGAAAAGGAAAATGCAATAATAATTGCTCTGAGCTGCGCTTCGGTAGATTGGTCGTAGATGCTGGCCGGGTTGGCCAACAGATCTTCCGGTCCTCGGAAGAATGTCTCTGGTGGTAAATTGGATACGTGGTGGTATCTTCGTCTGTTCGTTGTTAGACTGGATCCGTCGTCCGTCCTTTCCTAGCCCACGTCTACAGCGGCCGCTGCTAACTCAATAACTCAACGGCTAGGAGGTATCACTTCTGTAGTGAATAAGCTCAAAGTTCATACCATTCGCCACCAAAGCTCACGCCGAGGTTGGCTTAGTTCTGTACTTGACGTGTGTCCTTCTAACCTCTCTGGGCTAGGCGGGACGAATTCGTCTGTTCGGTAAACAGAGGAAAAAAGAGAAAGACGGGGGCGGCCAGTGCACGCGCCTAAGCCCACTGTCCCTTGATCGGCCAGAAAGGCGATAATGTGTTTCAGCCTGGGGCTGGAATGACGACATTCAGGTTTTTCCCGGGCTCTGAGAGCCTATTGGAGCCGTGGGAAGTGTCACCGCAGAGATCCTAAGTTTTGGAAAGAGATGTCAAAGAAAGCCAATAAATGGTCAGACAGGCCACTTCCTGTAAAGGAATCTCTCAGGTTTTGACCTGCCATTTGAGTTCTGTTATACTCACAGACACCATTCAAACAGTTTTAGAAACTTTGGAGTGTTTTCTATCCAAACCCAACAATTATATGCATATTCTAGTTACTGGGCAGGAGTAGTAACCAGATTAAATCGGGTACGTTTTTTTATCCAGCCGTGTCAATACTGCCCCCTAGCCCTAACAGGCTAACGTAGAGGCTGCAGACCTCACGTACTGGAACATGTGGTTATCTTTTCGACAAAGGCTTATATAGTGGAGAGGGGGAAGGATGTGTTTCATCATTTATAACCCCTGTCTCTTCACAGGGGTGGGCCACTGATCAAGCAGGGCACGTTCCTTATGAAAACCCAATTCTCTCATTTGGAAGCTAAAATTACATTTAATCTCCTAACAAACAATTTCAATATCAAACATTTCAATTGCATAACAATTCCATGTGACTCTGATAACTAGAGGGTGTATACTTTCCCAGCTACAGTTTATGTCGTCCTGTTATCAGTCATAATGTCTCAGATGACAACCGAACTGACGTCCATACTCATTACGTTCCAAAGCATATTTCCAACTGGTTTTATTACCAAAATATGGTTCCTTTCCCCATTTCTTTGATGTTCCCAGACTCTCTATATTTAACAGGACAGCAGTCCTTCAGGACAGCAGTCCTTCAGTAGGGTCAGAAAGAGAGGGGAAGGGAGAAAGGTATTTATGGGGGGGTCATAAACCTTACCCACAGGCCAACGTCATGACAGATGCTTTGTTGCAATAAAGGAAGCCGATTCTAGATTTAATTTTGGATTGGAGATGTTAATGTGAGTCTGGAAGGAGAGTTTACAGTCTAACCAGACACCCAGGTATTTGTAGTTTGACCATGTATTCTAAGTCAGAGCCGTCCAGAGTAGTGATGCTGGACGGGCGAGCAGGTGCGGGCAGTGATCGATTGAATAGCATGCATTTAGTTTTACCTGCGTTTAAGAGCAGTTGGAGGCCACGGAAGGAGAGTTGTATGGCATTGAAGCTCGTCTGGAGGTTAGTTAACACAGTGTCCAAAGAGGGGTTCAGAAGTATACAGAATGGTCTGCGTAGAGGTGGATCAGAGAATCACCAGCAGCAAGAGCAACATCATTGATGTATACAAAGAAGATAGTCGGCCCGAGAATTGAACCCATTGGCACACCCATAGAGACTGCCAGAGGTCCGGACAACAGGCCCTCCGATTTGACACACTAAACTCCATCAGAGAAGTAGTTGGTAAACCAGGCAAGGCAATGATTTGAGAAACCAAGGCTGTTGAGTCTGCCAATAAGAATGTGGTGATTGACAGAGTCGAAAGCCTTGGCCAGGTCGATGAATATGGCTGCACAGTAATGTCTCTTATCGATGGCGGTTATGATGTCGTTGGACCTTGAGCGTGGCTGAGGTGCACCCATGACCAGCTCTGAAACCAGATTGCATAGAGGAGAAGGTACGGTGGTATTCGAAATGGTCGGTAATCTGTTTGTTAACTTGGCTTTCAAAGACCTTAGAAAGACAGGGTAGGATAGATATAGGTCTGTAGCAGTTTGGGTCTAGAGTGTCACCCCCTTTGAAGAGGGGGATGACCGCGGTAGCTTTCCAATCTTTGGGAATCTCAGACGATACGAAAGAGAGGTTGAACAGGCTAGTAATAGGGGTTGCAACAATTTCGGCAGATAATTTTAGAAAGAGAGGGTCCAGATTGTCTAGCCCGGCTGATTTGTATGGGTCCAGATTTTGCAGCTCTTTCAGAACATCAGCTATCTGGATTTGGGTGAAGGAGAAATGGTGGGGGCTTTGGCAGGTTGCTGTGGAGGGTGCCGGACAGTTGACCGGGGTAGGGGTAGCCAGGTGAAAAGCATTGCCAGCCGTAGAGAAATGCTTATTAAAATTCTCAATTATAGTGGATTTATCGGTGGTAACAGGGTTTCCTAGCCTCAGAGCAGTGGGGAGCTGGGAGGAGGTGCTCTTATTCTCCATGGACTTTACAGTGTCCCAGAAGTTTTTGGAGTTAGTACTACAGGATGCAAATTTCTGTTCGAAAAAGATAGCCTTAGCTTTTCTAACTGCCTGTGTATATTTGTTCCTAACTTCCCTGAAAAGTTGCATATCACGGGGGCTATTCGATGCTAATGCAGAACGCCACAGGATGTTTTTGTGCTGGTCAAGGGCAGACAGGTCTGGAGTGAACCAAGGACTGTATCTATTCCTAGTTCTACATTTTTTGAGTGGGGCATGCTTATATAAGACTTTGGTAACTAATCTGTGTGACACAGAAGAAAACAGAGACTGCAGAGGACATGCACATTAGGACTGTATTTTTGTTTTCAAGCACTCAACAAGCAATTAGTTATGACTGCCAAACTTTATGGTGAGAAAAAGTTGTCATAAAAAGCACTGGTCACTTTCATTTAAATCTGGAGCGGCCAAACAAATATTTTAATTACATTTCCATCGCTTGTTAAAAGAAGCCAAAAACAGAGACAATACTTTTTGGTGGGGAAACATAATGTTTAGAATGTGCTTTGCTTGGCCTTGATGGCTGTAAAACAGTAAACACACGTTTTATTATTCCAGAAAAGCTCAATTCCTCAATGTTAGGGAGCTTCTCCCATGGCCTTTGATCAGCCCAAAGCTATTTTTCTTCCCATAGCCATGCCACTGGCGGAAGTGGAGCCATTTGAGGACATTGGGGACGAAGGAGCAATGTGCAGGGATTCAGGGAGATGTCGCAGACACACAGGCGGACATGCACGGTCACTCACACACAGGCACACAGACACACAGTTTCAATTTCATGGTTCAAGTTTTAATGTCACATGCACAAGTACAGGGAAATGCCTTTCCTGCAAACCCAAAGCCCAACAATGCAATAATCAATAATCTAATACTAAAAAAAACACATGAGAAATAAGAAATATGAACACACACACACACCAGTGGAGACTGGTGACTTGAAAAATTGAGGAGGATGGGAGACCCGCGGTATAGGCGTAGAACGCATGGAGACGACAAAGTGTGTTTCAAAAATCGTCAAAAATAATTTGAACCTAAAGCATTTAATAAAGACATTTATAGTGCAATAGTATGGAGCGTCGGAATGAGAGGGCTACTAACAGTGTTGGAAAGGGATCATAGCAGTAGTTGAATGAGGGTATGAGGCATGAGTTGAGGTGTTCAGAGGCTTGACTTCAGTGCAGGACAGGATTTTACTGACAAGACAAAAAACAATCAATCATTGATGTGTAATAATGTGATTGTGTTTGTGTATGTGATTGCCTCTACATACAGTAATGAGAGAAAATTAATAGGGGTACTCACAGTGCTTGGAGAGGAAACATTCAATGTGCCAGTGGATGAGCGATCACATGAGTCGTAGCTTCAGTTCATGTCAGGAGAGAGTTGACAATGGTAGTGGATTGGAGTGGTCATCACCTCTTAATCAGGGAACAGGATAGCAGATACATTTCATTGCAGCTGCGCCACCGTAGGTTTGAACAATACGTTTCTCCATGATGTTAAACTCAGACATCTCAAAATTCATGAGGTTAAACACAGACTGCGCATCTCGCCCACTTGACACATCAAAGTAGCTCAAGGAATGTTCCTGAATAAAGCCCTGATCATCCACATACCTAACGATAACTGACAACTGCAAGCAGTCTGGTGGCACCATAGGTCCCAGAGTGGGGGGGAAATGTTTACCTCCTGGTGTCTGGAGTTTTTCCTTATCTGTTAACCTGACCAGGAATACTCTGGACCCTATAAGGTATGACAGTGATTAATCAGTTGTGAAAAAGGTTTTATATGGGCTATGATGGGACCAGTTTTTCCTAATCAGGTCACATGGTTTTAAAAAACTCCTGGCCCTGGGAGGATGAAAGCTGCAGTTTGACAGGGTTTTCTTATATTTGTTCATATAAATTATATTTAGACTATATTAGAAGGGGGATTTCCTTTACCCAGCCACATAGACAACAACTGATAGACAATTGAAGTCACAGGGCTGAGCTTGTTTTTTGCATGTTTGCAACTGTAGGCCTTATAAAAATGTCCTCACATCTGTCCTCACTATTATGTTGATTGATTCATTCCGGTTAATCATTTTGTATTGAAAACATATAGGGAGCCTAGCCAGCCCAATTTTGAATATAAACAACCTTTTATCACGTTCACATTTTCTCCTGACACACAAACACTATAAATACATAACGTTACCAATTAGTTACCCTGACCAGATGGACAGAGCACATAGGCTGTATGCAGCTGCTTTTATTAGCAGTCTTCAGTTGATCAGACTGAAAAATTGTCTTGTTTTCATTCCATACAGCATGTCAGATTTCTAATGTTTAGGTGTAGCCTAGGCTGTTGCAACATTTATGTCATAAGTTTTTGCTTGTGTCTGTCTGGAGTGACTATGTGTTATCATCTTTGCTAAATAAATACCGGAGGAAAGTGGAAAGCCTACTTGAGCGCACGCGAAAAAATGCGCTGTGTCAACCTCTCTTTTTAATCTAAATTTTAATGGATGATGCGATGGAAGCTATCAAATCATTCAGAATTGTTTTCTACATCCTAGAAAAGTGTCATGACGTTGGCCTCTTTTGGTACAGGGAGGACAGTTGACCCCCTCCCTTTTGCACCACCACCCAACCTACCTTCCCCCCAACCCAGGCCCTGTGTGAAAGGGTTGTAAAAACTCTAAAATTCCAGGAGAGTCTCTGGCCACATGGCCCATAGAGAGACAAAGGAAATTCTTCCAACTCATAGAATTGGAGAACCGAGCGACATGTGTGTTCTGGAGAAGGTATGGAAGATTAGTGAAGAATCCAGCTACGAACTGATCCGCTTGGTACAATTTTGTGATACTCAGAAGAGACAACATAGCCATATTACCATAAAACTGTTTATATAATAGCCTCAGCTTGAGACTTGCATCATAATGGGTGTATAGAATGTATTAATAAGGATAAAGCTTTTGTAATACATTGAGATGCGATGTACTGATGTAATGTGATAGAATTGTATTTCTGTAACCAAGTCTAACTCAGTCATAGGCACGCCCCCAGGGACCCATACAGGACCAGGCATCATTTGACAAGCCTGTTCTATGGGCACTATAAAACACCCCCTGATTTACATTTCCCCAGACCAGGCCTCCACTACATGGCCAATAGGTTTTACCATCCAATTCCTCTACTGAAAGTGAACCATACCACGTGATTAACTTTTAGACTATTGATACCGACAGAATAAGAACAAGTCTTTGATATTAATTATTAGTCTGCAGCTAAGTAAATTATATCATTGAACGCGAAGACCAACGAAACATCCATTCTATGACGACATTAATGAATGTCGCTCTGAAAGATCCATTCTAACCGAGAGAGAGAGAGAGAGAGAGAGAGAGAGAGAGAGAGAACGCGGACAAAAACTCCCCAACAGAACCGAACTCTCCAACAAGAATCAGAACGACACACTGAGCGTAAATATATATTGATTGCAATTGTTCCCGAATGAGTGAGCCTTCAATTGTCAATTGTTAATATTAATGAACTCTGTAGGTGTGCATTCTCAGCTGACCGTTTATGACCCATTGTCTAACAGACCAGCCATGCCTGTTAGCCATTAGCGCACATTACTATACCAATCCTTTGTGACGATAATTACTGTTTGTATGTTTTCTGTTAATTACTTAGTGTAGTAAATAAATGATTTTAAGACAATTGATGTATGGATGATTTTAGTAAAGACTGGGTTCGTGCAGATACAACAATTTACGACGTTTGGAATGAGACTGGACTCGAGGTAAAATACACCATTTAAACCAGAAGATAATCGGCCTATACTATAATAGAAGATAATATTATAGTACAGGAAAGTTATATTAGGAAAATTATAGCTTTGTAATCTGAATATTCTCCTTGGTGCCCCGATCTCCTAGTTAATTACAATTAAACATTAATCAGTTTAATCGCGTGATAATAATTACAGGGAGCTAATTGATAAACATGTCTTCAGTTTAATGGTACCCCCAAAGACACGACAAAAGACAGTCGAAAGTTCGATATGTTCAGCAAGTAAAGCATAGTAACGTGCAATAACCTCTGCAAGCTCCTTGTAGTTGCCCTTGTTGGCGGTACTTTCCCTCTCGTCGTGTCCTACCGATGCAGCTTTTTCCCAGAAGCTTGAATCTGATGTGGGCATTTATATGCTCCCTTCTTTTGTTTTGCCGTTTAGCTGAACGATCAGTGTTCTTCAGGTCACTGTAACCACCTTTTGACCAAGGTACAGACTTTCCAAAAAGCAGGCAGGGCCAGCAATACAGGCGGCTTGATGAAAGGCTCCCTGTTAACCAGCTATACTTTTTTTTTTTAGATCAGTTGGTATTGAACGCCCTCACCTTTTCATCCTTCTTCGTGAAACTGATGTCAGGCAAAGGTCGACCCTTGCTTTTAATTCGCACCTTTTCCGTGTACCTCAGAGAATGAAAGGGGTTCTTCAACAAAAAGTCCACAACATTTTCGTCAGCGTTGGCCGTTCTAACCATTCTAAAGGAGCTGGTAGCTAGCTAACTACTAAAGTCAGCAAGGCTAACTTAGATTTAAAAAAAATAAATTACCCTAACTGGATACAATTTTTTTTAAATTCTAAAACCAGGGTATATACCTACTTCGTCTCCTGTAATTTGAAAAAACTAATTTGAATTGAATAATATCCCAAAAATGCTCAACTATCACTCTTCACTCTTAATCTCTATCCAACAATGTCACCAAGTTTCTCAACAGATAGAACCCCCATAATGCTCTGTGGCACAGTCCCAATACAACACACTAGGTTAGTTCTCTGATCCTAATTCTATGATTAGATGAACAGCATGTTAGTTCATACTGCAAAAGCTTTGATTGGTTGGAGGACATCCTCTGGAAGTGTTCATAATTACCATGTATGTCTATGGAAGGGGGTGAGGCCTGCAAGCCTCCTAGGTTTTGTATTGAAGTCAATGTAGCCAGAGGAGGATGGAAGCTATCTGTCCTCCGGCTACACCATGGTGCTACCCCAGAAGTTACTGTAGACCTTCATTGCAAAACAATCAATTATTTGGTGACATATGAATATATTTAGTATAGTTTTATCTAAAAATGTAAACTTTTTTAATGTTTGTAATGTTTTTATTTTTATGAAAAAATATGGTCCTCAACTTCCTTATCTGAGGAGCCTCCACTGACACGTGCGCGTGCGCGTGCGCACGCACGCACACACACACACACACACACACACACACACACACACACACACACACACACACACACACACACACACACACACACACACAGAGAGCTAAGCTCTGTCTTACTACACAAGGTTCTGTGAGGCAGATGGATAATTATGATTCCAAACGTCCACCTTGCAATTGAAACACTGGAGTAGCTCCAGAAGACAGTGCTGAAGCACACAGCTGAGGAACTGCTTTCACAGACACTTTACGTACGTCAGCACTCAGTCACAACCAGAGACGCAGGAAATCAGACACATGATTGCCACGTCTGGTGTGTTTACAGGCTGCAAAGATACCACCTCACTTTTCTATTTTCTTTGCATCTCACAGACAAAGAAAAAAAAACACGAGTGTCACGCCCTGACCAGGTGAACTCTTCTATTTTGGTCAGGGTGTGGCATTTCTATAGTTTATTTTCTATGTTTTGGTATAGCCTTGCTTTGGGGCGTATTTCTATGTTGGGTTCTGTAGATTCCCAATCAGAGACAGCTGTCGCTAGTTGCCTCTGATTGGGGAATCATATTTAAGTTCCTTTTCCCCCCACGATGTTTGTGGGTTGTTGTCTCTTTTGTTGGAGCAGTAGCGATACGTGTATTCTCTGTTTTGACCGTGTTATTTCAATCTGTAATAAATAACATGTGTTCGCTCCCAGCTGCGCCTTGGTCCACTTCTTCCTTCCTGCACGACGATCGTTACAACGAGATGATATATTGTATAAGTACATCCACAGTCTGTGTATCAGAAAGGAATCCTCTCTGCGTGCTACTGTAACCATTTCTGTGTCCTATGCAGTAGCCCTGGACTATGTTGAGCCACAGTGAAGCCATGAAACATCCCAAATCCCATTAATATTTCATTTTGCTGTAATAATGCTTCTATTCCATAGAGGTATCATTGTGAATGGCCTCCCAGGGAACTATGCAAGCCAGGAATGTTGGGAGAGTTATGACCGAGAGAGAGTAAGGGTGAGAAGGTGCTCTCCCGTCCTGATAAGATCTAATGGAAATTAGTTATCAATAGTGTTTACTTTCAACAGAAATATGACATTGTCCAATTTGGTAATGCACAAAATGTCCCAGCCCTCATAGAGTTATTGCAATGGTGGTGACATGTATTGTGCTAGATATTAATGCAATTAATTAAAAGCACAATGTTGTCACTAGTCCATACCATTACACATAATAACAATTCAATTCTAATACCCATAGTGTGGCATATTGTTTTTACAATCATAACATGGCAGAAAATTGCTACAAAACACATCGCTGGCTGCCAAAAGTAGTTTTACAGGCCCAGTAAACACATATGATTTGGTTTTATCTGATTATTTACAGCCCAAATAATCCATTAGGGAATGAATCTCATTCTGATCTGCTTTGGACTGGTAGAGACCAAAGGAGAGTCGTTGTAACAAAGACACCCAACACGCAGAGTAAAAGGGTGCAATATCAGGCTATGTTTATGAAACAGACTACCCTGCTGTAGGATAACTGTTTTCACAGTGATATAACAGCAGACGGGTGGATCCCACCCTCTCTTAGGCCGTACCAGGATGACTGGGGTCAGTGTTATCATGTTGATTCACATTTCTCCCTGTTATTTCATATCCCTGATGCCTGTTGGCTGCAGCACCAGGGGGCAGGGATACTGAGGGACAGATCTGCCATGCCCAGTAATATGAAACAATATTATTCAACCACATATTTCTTTTTAGAACACCATCCATTGTTCAGTCATGAGTAGGGCCAGGAGTTTTGCTGTCCACGTAACATGTAACCTGAGGACATACACACTTTGAAAGAAATCTGCTATCTAGAACCAAAAAGGGTTCTTCAGCTGGCACACATGTAGAACCCTTTCCCAAAATGGTTCTACCTGGAATCAAAAAGAGTTCTACCTGGAACCTAAAAGGGTTCGGCTATGAGGACATTCAAAGAACCCTTTTGGAACCCTTTTTGTCAAAGAGTGTAGCCAATAGCTAATGCCCATTCTGGTCAGCTCACACGGTCAGGAAGAACTCTTTCAGTTCTGGATACTATAAAGTGACAATTAGTGGCATTGGCTGAACGTGGATGAACGTGTTTTTTTGTAGTTGCTGTTGGTCTTGTTTTGTTGTTGTTTATCTGCGTGGTTTATGGTTTGCTTATTTTAGAAGCGATGTCCATTTCATAATCACATTTCTCTCCCATCAAATGAGAACATGGAGCCTCCGCATCTGTCGCACCCTCCTCTTAATGTCTCCTGATCTGTTATTTGTGGCATTTATATCTTCCGCAGTATAATTGCATCTTATGATATGGGTGACTTTGCAAAGCTTTATTTATTATTTTAAGTCCAAGATTGTCCATATGCTTTAGATTTGCTATTTATACCATTTTTGGACTGGGTTTTGTCTCAGTGATTTGGTAAGTACCATAGTCTTTGCCTTTCTGACTCTCAAACCTCACTTAGAGGGCCAGAGAATAATGATAATCATTGTGACACTCATGACAGTAATAAGTGTTTTGTACTAACATTTCAAATGACTTGGCATGTGCAGGTATTGTGGTAATTGTCGGTTTGAGTCTGAGGAGGGTAATTCATATCAAACTAGCTCTCTGGAGAGTATCACGGCCACCCATAGCTGATTTAACTGTGTTATTACTGACAGCTAGCAGACACAAACACAGACACAGAGCTCAGCTTAAACACACCCTGAGCATGGGATATGTCACCAAGAGCTTTCAACACCCTTCTGAAAGGCCATTTTCAGTACCTTGTGTTGTGACAATTTACAGGAAAACATAGGCGTTATGGCACCAAAATGAGTCGTTAGGACTCCTCCGGAATGTCCCCGAGGACATTTATAAGATGTCCCCGAGGACATTTTTAGGATGTTCTTGGGACATTGTGTCATGGTCCCCTGGAAGTTTTTGTGTAGTTCCCGGGTTGTCCCATAGACGTCACCTGATGGTCGCAAAGAAACTTCATTACACATCATCACTTGTAACTGTTGCCAACCGCATCAAGGCCATGATTGGTGAACCACTGAGCCATTCACACAGCTCTCTGTCTTTTAGCAATGCTAGGCACACACAAACAGTGCTTTAAACATGGTCTTTTCAACGTACATATTTTACGAACTTTGATATACGATTACAGTCCTCACCTGGGATTTGAACTCACAATGTCTCACTTCACGGCATTCCAATCTTCCTGCTACACCACCATGTCTGTATCAATGACTGATTTCACCTGTAGGCCTATTCCTACTCTTTGCACTTCAAAGTAAATCTCAACTCTGTTAAAAATACATTCAAGAAAAACTATTATATTTATCATAGTGAATCAGGAGTAACATTAAAACCGAATAATATGCCCCACCAACATTAGACAACTACAGTATACTGAAAATCCAAACTCAAATTGCTCAAATAAGTACATGAAATCAATGAAATAATAGTCAGATTAACTGATAACTAAAATAGCTGTGCAGGTGGTACTATTTTGCTGAGTGCAGATGGGTAATGAATGTGTAAGGGAAATTCTACAGACTTTATGGTTCAGCAGAAAGATCAGCATACACCAAATCCAGAGGTTATGAGTTCAAATCAGTACTAAGATGAAAGATATTTACACTATTTTAGCTGAACAGCATACCACCTTCCTTAAACCCCCCATACAATTTCATTACTTTACTTATAATGGTTTGGGACACCTGTGAACATCACGGGACAAAAATGTCCAGGGGACCATGACACAACGTCCCAAGAATGTTCAGTAGACCTTCATGGGGACCATGACACAATGTCGCAAGAACGTCCTCAGGGCAAACTGGGAATGAGATAAAACCTCCAAGGGACCATGACACAATGTCTCAAGAAAGTTAAGGGGATCTTCAGGAGACCATGAAAAATGTCCTATGAGCTTTCTACAAACGCACTCAGGGACGTCCCCATGACAAACCGGGAACTAGACAAAACCTCCAGGGAACCATGAAACAACGTCCCAAGAACATCCTAAAAATGTCCTTGGGAACTTCCCAGGGAAAAACCGTGACTTCGACAAAACCTCCAAGGGGCCATGACACAATGTCCCAAGAACGTCTTAAACACATCCTTGGGACAACAGCCACTCTCAAGGTCCTAAATGATATCATAAACGCCACCATAAGAGACAGTACTGTGCAGTTGTATTCATCGACCTGGCCAAGGCTTTCGACTCTGTCAATCATCACATTCTTATTGGCAGACTCGACAGCCTTGGTTTCTCAAATGATTGCCTCGCCTGGTTCACCAACTACATCTCAGACAGAGTTCAGTGTGTCAAATCGGAAGGCCTGTTGTCTGGACCTCTGGCAGTCTCTATAGGGGTGCCACAGGGTTCAATCCTCGGCCGACTCTTTCCTCTGTATACATCAATGATGTCGCTCTTGCTGCGGGTGATTCTCTGATCCACCTCTACGCAGACAATACCATTCTGTATACTTCTGGCCCTTCTTTGGACACTGTGTTAACTAACTTCCAGACAAGCTTCAATACCATACAACTCTCCTTCCGTGGCCTCCAACTGCTCTTAAATGCAAGCAAAACGAAATGCATGCTCTTCAACCGATCGTTGCCCACACCTACCCACCCGTCCAGCATCACTACTCTGGACGGTTCTGACTTAGAATATGTGGACAACTACAAATACCTGGGTGTCTGGTTAGACTGTAAACTCTCCTTCAAGACTCATATTAAGCATCTCCAATTCAAAATGAAATCTAGAATCGGCATCCTATTTCGTAACAAAGCATCCTTCACTCATGCTGCCAAACATACCCTCGTAAAACAGACTATCCTATCGATCCTTGACTTCGGCAATGTCATTTACAAAATAGCCTCCAACACTCTACTCAGCAAATTGGATGCAGTCTATCACAGTGCCATCTGTTTTGTCACCAACGCTCCATATACTACCCACCACTGCGACCTGTATGCTCTCGTTGGCTGGCCCTCTCTTCATATCCATTGCCAAACCCACTGGCTCCAGGTCATCTATAAGTCGTTGCTAGGTAAGGCTCCGCCTTACGTCAGCTCACTGGTCACCATAGCAGCACCAACCCGCAGCACGCACTCCAGCAGGTATATTTCACTGGTCACACCCAAAGTCAATTCCTACTTCGGCCGCCTTTCCTTCCAGTTCTCTGCTGCCAATGACTGGAACGAACTGCAAAAATCACTGAAGCTGGAGACTCATTTCTCCCTCACTAACTTTAAGCATCAGCTGTCAGAGCAGCTCACAGATCACTGCACCTGTACATAGCCAATCTGTAAATAGCCCATCCAACTACCTCATCACCATATTGTTATTTCTTTTATTTCTTTTGCTCTTTTGCTCCTCAGTATCGCTACATGCACACTCATCTTCTGCACATCTATCACCCCAGTGTTTAATTTGTCATACTGTAATAATTTCGCCACCATAGCCTATTTATTGCCTCACCCCCCTTATCCTACCTCATTTGCACACACTGTATATAAACTTTCTCTATTGTATTATTGACTGTATGTTTGTTTATTCCATGTGTGACTATGTTGTTGTTTGTGTCGCACTGCTTTGCTTTATCTTGGCCAGGTTGCAGTTGTAAATGAGAACTTGTTCTCAACTGGCTTACCTGGTTAACCTGTTGGGGTTAGGGGGCCGGATAAAAAACGTACCCGATTTAAACTGGTTACTACTCTTGCCCAGAAACGAGAATATGCATATAATTAGTAGATTTGGATAGAAAACACTCTAAAGTTTCTAAAACTTTTTGAATGGTGTCTGTGAGTATAACAGAACTCATATGGCAGGCCAAAACCTGAGAAGATTCCATGCAGGAAGTGCCCTGTGTGACAATTTGTTGTCCTTCTGTTGCATCTCTCTCAGAATTACAGCATCTGTGCTGTTCCCTCACACTTTCTAAGGCTTCCATTGGCTCTCTAAAGCCTTTAGAAAGTGGAATGACGCGTCTCCTGTCTCTGGGCAAAGTACAGCAGCAGAGTTTGTAAGTGGCCTGCCTGGGGACAGTGACACTGGAGATGCGCATTCACAAGACTTCGCCATTTTTTCTTTCTCTCTTTGAATGAATACAACATTGTCCGGTTGGAATATTATCGCTATTTTACGAGAAAAATAGCACAAAAATTGATTTTAAACAGCGTTTGACATGCTTCTAGGTACGGTAATTCAATATTTCGATTTTTTTTGTCACGAAATGCGCTCACGCGTTACCCTTCGGATAGTGACCTGAACGCACGAACAAAACGGAGGTATTTGGATATAACTATGGATTATTTGGAACCAAAACAACATTTGTTGTTGAAGTAGAAGTCCTGGGAGTGCATTCTGACGAAGAACAGCAAAAGTAATCCAATTTTTCTAATAGTAATTCTGAGTTTAGGTTGTCCCAAACTTGGTGGGTGTCAAATTAGCTAGCCGTGATGGCTGAGCTATGTACTCAGAATATTGCACAATGTGCTTTCGCCGAAAAGCTATTTTAAAATCTGACATAGCGTTTGCATAAAGGAGTTCTGTATCTATAATTCTTAAAATAATTGTTATGTATTTTGTCAACGTTTATCATGAGTAATTTAGTAAATTCACTGGAAGTTTGCGGTGGGTATGCTAGTTCTGAACATCACATGCTATGCTAGGTCCTAAGGACGTTGTACCGAAACCCTTAATAGGATACCTAATGGGAATGTCGCCGAATGTCCTCAGGATGTCCCCTGTTTGGTTGGTAACTCATTGTCATGTCTATATTGATTTTCTGATGTTTTTAGCTGGGTACTTTCGAACTGAAGATTTTGGATGAATTTTAATTTGCCCAGTTATAGTCTGTTATAAGTTATAGTAAGTTATTATCTGGCTTTGTTTATTTATTATCTTTGACTTGAGGTTTTATGAGTATCAACACCCTCTAATTTTAGCCTGTCATTGATGCTACAGCCTTCTGTTGATTCATTCATGGCTTTTTTTCAGACTTTGCCCAAAACGAGTCTGATTGTTTCCTGGAAGTCATCTCCACCCCTTGAGAATGTAACTTTATTTGAGTACAATTTAGATAACTATTATTCACAGGCCAATGTGTCAGCATACAGGGGGTTAGGATATATTTTTTTAAATATAAATCTAATAATAAAAGTTATATTTGTTTAACTCTTCCCTGCAGTCAATGAACAAAAAACGCCCTCTCTGGTCTCTTGGGTGGAATGTTATTAATATTTTTCATAATTTCATAATTAATAAAGTTGGGTTTTTTTACGATGAAAATCCAGTGTTTCTGACATCTACTTTAACAAAGTGCAGGACAAACAATTGACCATGATGTATACAATCTGGAGTATCAGTCGTTATCTGAAACAGATGTTGTTTTAGCTAATTTTCTTTTCTTAACTACAATTTTGGACTCGGTTAGTGTTTGAACTTTGACCTTCCAGTCTTTGTCAATGTGCTGCCTGAGCCAGAGAGACATGCAGCACTTGTTGCTGGGAGGGATTGTTTGGCCTTATTTGTTGCAGGAGGTCCTCCTCAAGGCCTTGCTTTGAGAACTGTAAACGCAGACATGGGTCACTTCCTGGTGTAATTACTTTCCCGACTCCCTGCATCAGGAACTTCCAATTCCGGATTATTAATAGCTGTGACTGTTGAAAGGCATCATTAACTAAGAACAAAGAGGGAAGGAACAACACACTGTGCAGATGTTTTCTATTTAACAATGAGAATGTCACTTTTATACTGAGTGGCAGATTCCACAGGGGATTGTCATTGTCGAGGTGATCGACGTGGGAAATAAGGTCGCAAAAGTACACTGTTTCTGCATGAGATGTATTTAAGATAGCATGTTCTGTGTAATGAAAAACGTTATTGTGCTCTTCACAGTCATGAACAGTTGAAGTCGGAAGTTTACCTACACTTAGGTTGGAGTCATTAAAACTTGTTTTTAAACCACTCCACAAATTCTTGTTAACAGACTATAGTTTTGGCAAGTCGGTTAGGACATCTACTTTGTGTATGACACAAGTCATTTTTCAAAAGAATTGTTTACAGACAGATTATTTCACTTATAATTCACTGTATCACATTTCCAGTGGGTCAGAAGTTTACCTACACTAAGTTGACTGTGCCTTTAAACAGCTTGGACAATACCAGAAAATTATGTCATGGCATTAGAAGCTTCTGATAGGTTAATTGACATAATTTGAGTCAATTGGAGGTGTACCTGTGGATGTATTTCAAGGCCTACCTTAAAACTCAGTGCCTCTTTGCTTGACATCATGAGAAAATCAAAAGAAATCAGCCAAGACCTCAGAAAAAAAATGGTAGACCTCCACAAGTCTGGTTTATCCTTGGGAGCAATTTCCAAACGCCTGAAGGTACCACGTTCATCCTTTCAAACAATATTACGCAAGTATAAACATACTGGGACCGGGCAGCCGTCATACCGCTCAGGATGGAGACGCGTTTTGTCTCCTAGAGATGAACGTACTTTGGTGACAAAAGTGCAAATCAATCCTAGAACAACAGCAAAGGACCTTGTGAAGATGATGGTGGAAACAGGTACAAAAGTATCTATATCCACAGTAAAACGAGTCCAATATCGACATAACCTGAAAGGCCGCTCAGCAAGGAAGAAGCCACTGCTCCAAAAACGCCATAAAAAAAGCCAGACTACGGTTTGCAACTGCACATCGGGACAAAGATCGTACTTATTGTAGAAATGTCCTCTGGTCTGATAAAACAAAAATAGAACTGTTTGGCCATAATGACCATCGTTATGTTCGGAGGAAAATGGGGGAGGCTTGCAAGCTGAAGAACACCATCCCAAGCGTGAAGCAGCATCATGTTGCAGCAGGATCATGTTGTGTGGGTGCTTTGCTGCAGGAGGGACTGGTGCACTTCACAAAATAGATGGCATCATGAGGCAGGAACATTATGTGGATATATTGAAGCAACTTCTGAAGACATCAGTCAGGAAGTTAAAGCTTGGTCGCAAATGGGTCTTCCAAATGGACAATGACACCAAGCATACTTCCAAAGCTGTGGCAAAGTAGCTTAAGGACAACAAAGTCAAGGTATTGGAGTGGCCATCACAAAGCCCTGACCTCAATCCTATAGAAACTTTGTGAGCAATATGAAAAAGCGTGTGCGAGCAAGGAGGCCTAGAAACCTGACTCAGTTACACCAGCTCTGTCAGGAGGAATGGGCCAAAATTCACCCAACTTATTGTGGGAAGCTTGTGTAAGGCTACCTGAAATGTTTGACCCAAGTTAAACAATTTAAAGGCAATGCTACCAAATACTAATTGAGTGTATCTTCTGACCCTAATTGAGTGTAACTTCTGACCCACTCGGAATGTGATGAAAGAAATAAAAGCTGAAATAAATAATTCTCTCTACTATTAAACTGACATTCACATTCTTAAAATAAAGTGGTGATCCTAACTGACCTTAGAAAGGGAATTTTCCCTAGATTAAATGTCAGGAATTGTGAAAAACTGAGTTTTAATGTATTTGGCTAAGATGTATGTAAACTTCTGACTTCAACTGTATAACTGCGTGCTGTGCTGTGCTGAACTGTCTTGCCTGCAGTGTATATTCCATCAGGCCTGCTCGGTGCTGGGTGGATTCCAATGTATGGAAAGATAGAGAGGAGATTTCCTCTGCTAGGGCTTTATTCAAGGGGGCTAAACAAACACTGTGTATACTCAGCGTCTGGCTGTATAGTACAGTGTACGAAAAACATGGCTCATAAGGAATCACAGGAGCTTAATGTAGACTGGGTAATTTGTGGCTGGCTCCAGACAGTGGACATTACATCTTCCAGCCCAGTGACCGCATTGACGCCTGTGTGGAGGCTTTGTTATCCTTCCCTGGCTCTGCTGCTTATGCCCTGTGAATACAGTAGAGTTGGGCCGCATTATGTACACAGTAAGCAAACAATTACTAAAACAGCAGTATGAAGCCAGTAAATGTATTTGTTTTGTGTTTGTTTTGGGATGTGGGATTTAAACATGATATACTGTATTTTGTGCTGTGTTTTGTCTTAATATTATGTATTGAAAGATCAGTCACGCACAGGTGTACGCACGCACACGTGAACACTCTCAGAGACGCACAGAGATAGGCAAGGAATGTCGTCCAGGAGTCTTCCAGAAACATTAAATTATAAAATTCAACCCCCCTCCCCCCACAGTGTTCAGTATGTCGTTTGCTTGACCTCTCTGTAATTTTCCTGAAGGACATCCTGAAGAGGAACAATAGCGGAGAACAAAGTGGAGCAGCAGTTCCCAAGCTTTCCACGCCATTGTTCATCTCACAATGGTACCACTCAGTCCACAGCGCCATGACACCTGCACTTCACAGTAAATCCCATCAAACAGTGTGCCACACAGTCAACACCACCCACTTGACAAGAACTTGAAAAGGGGGAAAAATATTATGAATTTAATGTAAAGTCATGGCTGGGGAAACACACAAAATGTCAAAGTCAGAACGGCTTACAGCAGGTCCACTGCAAGGCAGAGTGTCTGTATCCCTAGGGCAAATGCTGTATGAAGTGATAATGTAAATCCTGCAATCCCTCAAACAGGCAATAAACCTTCAAATAGGATATAGATGGATACGTTTTCCCTTGTTTATTTTCTGAAGTGCACTGCTGAGCTTCCTCCCCAAAATGTACAGTACACATTGTTCCGGTGGTTGATCCGTTGACAAAACTCCAATCTGTTTACAATAAAATGTAACAAACCACCCATAATTCTGTCCAGAGCCACGTCTATTTGTCAGCACATGTTTGTGAGTAAACAATCAGGACACCTCTGGTGGAAGCTAAACACACACATGCCTGGAAACAGCTCTCTGAGCCGGAGGAAGTGAGGGAGGCATGACCGCACTGCCACTCCCCTGAGCTCTGGGATCTCTTAATAAACTACCAGGGAAGTCTGCATGGCTCCCTGACATCGGCAACTAGATGAAGCAAAATGTACGCCCATATAATGCTCATGGGGAATGGACCAGTTATGTTTTTAACAATGTAATAGCTTTGTTTTAAGAACAAATGACAAATGTCATCAATTGTTGTTTCCTGCTTATAATTATTATAAATGTTCTAAAGAGATAGGGGTATAATGGCCATCATTGTTAATTTTTCCCATCTGGTTAAACAAGTTCCAAAAGGTTTATTGATATAAAGATAGACCCATTCTGGCCGAGAAGCACATCAAGCAATGTTCAAATAATTTATAATATGACAACAAAAACAGAAAGGTGAATACTTGAAGTGACTTGAAAAACACATTTGCGTTATCCAACTTTGCCCCTGCACAATACTGAACAATGTGCACTTGATCTGGCCACGCAGCATGTGGACACATATGGAGAAGTCGGACAGCTGTTCTCACAGTCAGAGAGGATCAAACACAATATATACAAGCTATTAGGTTCCTGTTTTGATAATACCACATTGAGAGATGAAGAGGATATCACCTTATATAAGGTCTTATGGCATTTTTCTTGCAATCCTTATATGATTATATGACATATTTTGTAGCTTACCTCTCTAGATAATACATATTTTACACACTATTTAAGTAGCTTCTGTAGGTTATTACCCATCTCCGTTACAGCCAAACATATCCTAAAAAAATCAACTTGGGGCCTCTGAGAACGAACTGGCAGGAAGGATAAGAAAGTTAATTTGCTTCCTCTGTTGTTATCCTTCACAAAGGCTTTGTGAGCAGGCAGAATGTTGAGACCACAGACAGGGACAAACAGTAGGCTTCCCATTATTTTTTTTCAGGGTGAGACACTGATCCACGTCCCTCCGTCACCCCCACGGCCCCCCGCCCTCCGGAACCCCAGGTAGTGACCGTGAGAGGCACATTTTTTAATTCTGTTCGGACAAAAGGTCGGGTAGAGGAATTCCCATTGGAATCCACACACTCATTCTGTTGATCTCAGCTGTGTATGATTGTCTTTCTTTCTCCTTACTGTGCTAGGGCGGCTTTCAATTTTAATCTTCTCTTCAGCAGGCATAGGTCCAGGGAAAAGGGGCTCACAATGGTGGGGGATGACCATGCTGGCACAAAAGCCAATATAAATCCGAATACACACAGCCCATCTGGGTTCTGCATGCCATTGAGCACTTCTTTCTCCCTTTTCTCTCCCTCAGCATTTCATTCTGATTCAGTGTAAATCATGTTTAAAGTACCGAGAGAGGATAGGCACAGCTGTCAGATTAAACTGCCCTTTTTCATTTCACCCTGACAATCCACGCCCTAGGGAGGGGAGCCTGGAGACTTTCTTATGTTAAGTTAAGAAGAGGATCACCATTGTGTGAGGTAGGCTAGGCCTCTCAGGGGTTCACTGCTGGCTGATCGCATCACCTGTCCAGTAGGAGCGGAGCAAACCCATTACATTGGCTGACTCTCAGGTTTCCACAGCAACACAGCTTGAATTCCATCACAGAAGTTCTGAACTTTCTTTTTTATTCATGTGGGTTAGATTTAGTGATGCATTTTGGGGATGTTGGTGTGTTTTATGTTGATTGAGGCATCTCAATTGCGATGTGAACCTGAGTTATACTTGATTCACATCTTTTATATTTTTTTTAATATTTTGATGATTAACAAACCATGATACAATAGAGCAATCTAACATGCTTGTTCATGCTCAGCCATTGAGAGGGCTATATTTCAGCACTTGGATTGTTCAAAATCTTTAATGTGAGGGATTAGAAATGGCTCAGCAAACATTTTCATGGGAAATTGAACTGAGAGAAGTAGGTACAAAACCTCCATTGACACAAGGTTTTCTCTGCTACAGATAGATTGTGGGTTCTATCAATGTAATTGTTTGCAGTATTTCTAATTCCACTTTTTTAAATATACCCTTTTGCCTCTAAAACATTCATCTTTAATCCCTTATTGTTATCATTAGATCAGATTTTTAAAGCTAACAGTTCAATGGCCTTAATAAATAGGTATGGTGACAGAGGGCAACCTTGTTTTACGCCTCTTGACAATTCAAAGCTCTCAGAGAAGTAACCATTATTTATTATTTTACATAAAGGATTGTTATACATTACTTTTACCTATTTTATGAGAGATTCTCCAAAGTTGAAAAAGTCGGCACTTATAAACAGATTCTAGACGTACTGTTTCAAAGGCTTTCTCAAAATCTGCTATAAAGATTATACCTGGTTTCCCTGCCTTCTTATAGTTTTCCATTATTATCTTATATTGTCTCACATATATCTTCCTTTTAAGAATTCCATCTGATCGTGATGAATAATGTCCGGAAGGACCTTTTTTATTTTATGAGAAACCATCCTTGATGTGGAGGATGTGGACAATGTGTGACTACACTCACAATTCGTTTAAAAGAAATGTTATTTTACCTTTATTTAACCAGGTAGGCCAGTTGAGAACAAGTTCTCATTTACAACTGCGACCTGGCCAAGATAAAGCAAAGCAGTTCGACAAAAACAACAGCACATGGGATGAGCAAACATACAGTCAATAACACAATAAATACATCTATTTACAGTGTGTGCAAATGTAGTAAGATTAGGGAGGTAAGGCAATAAATAGGCCAAAGAGGCGAAATAATTAAAATTTAGCATGAACACTGGATTGATAAATGTGCAGATGATGATGTGCAAGTAGAGATTCTGGGGTGCAAAAGAGCAACAAAAAAAATACAAAAAATAACAATATGAGGATGAGGTGTGCTATTTACAGATGGGCTGTGTACCGGTACAGTGATCGGTAAGCTGCTCTGACAGCTGATGCTTAAAGTTAGAGAGGGAGATATAAGTCTCCAGCTTCAGTGATTTTTGCAATTCGTTCCAGTCATTGGCAGCAGAGAACTGGAAGGAAAGGCGGCCGAAGCAGGAGTTGGCTTTGGGGATGACCAGTGAAATATACCTGTTGGAGCGTGTGCTATGGGTGGGTGTTGCTATGGTGACCAGTGAGCTGAGATAAGTCAGGGCTTTACCTAGCAAAGACTTATAGATGACCTGGAGCCAGTGGGTTTGGCGATGAATATGTAGCGAGGGCCAGCCAACGAGAGCACAGTGGTAGGTAGTATATGGGGCTTTGGTGACAAAACGGATGACACTGTGATAGACTACATCCAATTTGCTGAGTAGGGTGTTGGAGGCTATTTTGTAAATGACATTGCCGAAGTCAAGGATCAGTAGGATAGTCCGTTTTACGAGGGTGTTTTGACAGCATGAGTGAAGGAGGCCTTGTTGCGAAATAGGATGCCGATTCTAGATTTAATTTTGGATTGGAGATGCTTAATGTGAGTTTGGAAGGAGAGTTTACAGTCTAACCAGACACCTAGGTATTTGTAGATGTCCACATATTCTAAGTCAGAACCGTCCAGAGTAGTGATGCTAGTCGGGCGGGCGGTTGCGGGCAGCAATCGGTTGAAGAGCAACTGATTTGATCAGTTTGATCAGTTGGCCAATTTGTTTAGTGTCAAAACAACCCAATCACCTTATCTGACCTGAACATATTTTGAATATTCATACGCAGGCGGTATGGGCATCCTAAATTTATATCACATTGTTCGGATTACAAGACATCTTAAGATCTAAGCTTGATCTAAAGCATCCACCCATGCAGCAAAACTTGAACAAAGACAAAAGCTAACACAAAATCCCCCTGGCCTGGCTGTTTGTTTAACTCCATGCCTCACACCTTTCTGATTTCTGGAGGGGTGTTTTGACTTTGTCCAGAGGAATGTTCTGATGAGCCAGAGACACAGAAATAACACCCACATTCCTCCCATCTACTGAGTAGGAGGGAATGCAATTAGCACATATTAGAGAGAGTGGAGCAAGGCTGTCAGGACACAGGCTGGCATACGGTACAGTAAGTCCACAACCCATCCTCTCAGCCCGCCACTCTGCTCCACTCTGGCCCCATGGGCCCCAGAGAGTAGTGGCTCTGCATGTCCCTGCCCACATTGTAGCCTTTCTGCTGGGGGAAGACTGAATGATTTGACCCTGGAGGAAATGTGAGCTAATGCTCTGCTTCCTTCCAAGCCCTCAGTCTGTAATTAAGTCTTCAAAGACTGCGTTCACATGACAAATAATGTGTATGGGTCAACATGGACTTCACAGTCATCAAAGGCTTGTGTTTTTTTAGGAGCCCCCCCCTCCTTGAAGAAAGTAAGAGCACATTGATTTTGATGCCAGTTCAACTCTATCAGCGTTGTTTTAATTATAATCACACACTTCTGAAATGTAGATATGTTTAATTTAAAAGGTTTTATTGCATTTGTTACTTGAACTTGTATCTGTGATTTCATGACATAATTTATCCTCCCAATTACAGAAGCAAGATAGCCAGAAACCAACAGAAATAGGACTAAAGAACCATTACTCCGACCACTGTCACTGGCCACAAAATAAGTGTATTTGGGTGGTAAAACATGGTGTGATGGAATCTTAACCACACCAGCCAACACAATTGAACCCAAGCAACTCACACCATTACCCAATTCCACCAAGCACACAAAACAAATCATGATAAGAAAGGCAAAACATTTGTCTTTGGCGCTTTGGTGTACAGGTGCCTGAAGATAATTTTTGAACATGCTCGAGAACTCTTGCTTTGCAATTTGATGTGTGAAATCATTGGCTCCTATGTTTGGGGATTCAGTGTATTTACTGTGGCTTGTTAAATGTGAGAGGCCAAATTGAGCACCTGATAGATTCTTGGATAAGGCTGCAAAACCCATATCTAATGTTCTATGACCACCATCCCTTATGATTCATCACTACAAAGCATCAACGCTTAGTGAACTGGATATTCCCTGTAACGCTTCCATTATGAATATGGAAAGGAATAGATAGCCACATAATATCATTAGTTATTATATCGAAACACGTGTGGATAGCAACACTGTTTACTCTCTTGTTATGGGCGTTGGCTCCAATAAGGCTTACCATATCATCACCTTGTAGGAACCGTGGCCCACTTCAGATCGGAAACATCTGTCTCAAAGCAACGCGTTGCGTGTTGCCGGGGGTAAACATGCATATTTATGAAATGTGGCTGTGCTTGACCTTCTTTAAGGGGAATTCATTATTGGTGAGATGTCTTGAGGAGATGCCCATGTGGTGATGTGTTTGTTCACACTTGTAAACACAGCTGGGAAGACCAAACAGCAGACAGAGAATTCCCCATCTTCCCTCTGTCTCCCATCCCGCCTGCTTCCCTTCACTAATACACACACATACTGCACACACACTACATAAGCCCACACACACATAACATGCGCACATATGCATACTGACTCCACACACTCACAAACACACTTTCATACTGACAACATACGCTGCTGCTACTGTCTATTATCTATCCTGTTGCCTAGTCACTTTACCTCTACCTATATGTACATAGCTACCTCAATTACATCGTACCCCTGCACATTGACTCGATACTGCTACTTCCTGTATAGAACCATGTTATTTCTCCTAGTTATTGTCATTCACTGTGTATTTATTCCTCTTCACTATTTTTATTTTTATTTCAGTTTTTTACTTTATCTTTAACTTTGCATTGTTGGGAAAGGACCCGTAAGTAAGCATTTCACTGTTAGTCTATACCTGTTGTTTATGAAGCATTTGACAAATTAAATGTGATTTGATTTGAAAGCAATGCCATGTTGCTTTTAAAAAGATGCCACGTCATTTTGGAGTCAACCTATTTCAAGATTGATGATAGGGAAAAAGGCCTTGCACCTTGTGTGTTTGGTTAACTTAAGGACCCACTACAGACTCCCTATTTACTTAGTGTAGGACATCTAAACTCTTAGGAGTCGCCGTACTACAAAGATGACTGCAAGAGCACAGTGCAGAATGCTCAATGAGGTTAAGATTGACAGAAATCTCTGGAAGATGCTAACATCTCTGTTGTCGAGTCTACAATACGTAAAACACAAAAAAAGAATGGTGTTCATGGGAGGACACCATGTAAGAAGCCACTGCTGTCCAAAAAAACATTGCTGAACGTCTGAAGTTCGCAAAAGAGCACCTGGATGTTCCACTGTGCTACTGGCTAAATATTCTGTGGACAGATGAAACTAAAGTTGTGTTGTTTGGAAGGAACAAACAACACTATGCGTGGAGAGAAAAAAGGCACAGCACACCAACATAAAAACCTCATCCCAACTGTAAACTATGGTGGAGGAAGCATCATGGTTTGGGGCTGCTTTGCTGCCTCAGGACCTGGACAGCTTGCTATCATCGATGGAAAAATGAATTCCCAAGTTTATCAAGATATTTTGCAGGATAATGTAAAGCTATCTGTCTGCCAATTGAAGCTCAACAGAAGTTAGGTGATGCAACAGGACAACAACCCAAAAGACAGAAGTAAATCAACAACAGAATTGCTTGAACAGGAGAAAATACGCCTTCTGGAGTGGTCCAGTCTGTCCTGACCTCAACCCGATTGAGATGCTGTGGCATGACCTCAAGAGAGCGGTTCACACCAGACATTCCAAGAATATTGTGGAACTGAAACAGTTTTGTAAAGAGGAATGGTACAAAATTGCTCCTGACCGTTGTGCAAGTCTGATCTGCAACTACAGAAAACGTTTGGTTGAGGTTATTGCTGCCAAAGGAGGGTGAACCTCTTATTAAATCCAAGGGTTCACATACATATTCCAGCGTGAACTATGAATGTTTACATGGTGTGTTCAATAAAGACATGAACAATTATAATTGTTTGTGTGTTATTAGTTTAAGCAGACTGTGTTTGTCTATTTTTGTGACTGAGATGAAGATCAGATAAAACTTTACGACCAATTTTTGCAGAAATCCAGGTATTTCTAAAGGGTTCACATACTTTTTCTTCCCACTGTACACGTAGACCATGCAGGAAAGATAAACAAAAACAAATGAGGACTTATATCTTTGCTCTGGGTTTGAACATAAACATTTATCTTTATGCTTGTTTTCTGTTCTGAACATGATTCATTTTACTGCTTAATAAACACACTCCAGATGTTTAGGGCATAAACCCCAAATAAACTTTCTGAAATACTAAATACATACATTTGAGTGTATGTCTCCTTCCTAGGTCCCTCTTTGCCTCAATTGTATTTTAGTTGTTGGAACATGTTGGATTTATAGACTGATGCTGTCAATAAACACACGCCAAGTACCTGCCTTTCAACTGCTTTATTGATAGTTTCAAATGATTCTTGCTTGTTGTTGCACATTTAACAAAGACTTACATGATTACATTTTCCTGGGTGACTAAACTCTTGTTTGGGATATACAGTAAGCTTAAACAGACAGTAGCCTATCATGCCACCTGACAAGATTCCAGTTTCCTAACAACCTTCTTCCCGTATATGGGGTTCAGCCTCGCTGCCTTGAGGACGTGTCTAACCCGAAGACAATAGTTAATCTGGCACTGCTCTCAAGTTGTTAAAGAAATTACTTAAGCTCCAGGCAGGGGTCACTCAGTCACCTATGAAAAATTTACATGACGTCGGGCCTGAAAACAAAGGCCCCGAGCGGGATTAACGTGTCACTCTCTCATGCTATGGAGAACGCTGGGGGAGAGAATGTGGAGCTGCTCCTGGTATAGGGCTTCCAACATCAGCAGGGATTAGAAGAGCAGACTAATGAACAGAAAGTCCACCTCCAAATGGGCCGTTAGCTAGCTGCCTTCCTCCACAGACACCGGGCCGGGCTGGTAGCCAGGGCATCCCTGACCAGACCCCTGAAAGCAGAAACTTTCTCAATTAGTCGATAGCCTCCTGCCGGGAAACTTCCAGGATGTGAACATGTTTCTCTGCAATTATTATTTATTTCAGATTGGCGTTCTCCACCTTAAAGGAAAACTCCACCCCAAAATGATATTTTGGTATTTCTCTCATTAGTCGATGTTGGTATAGTCCCAAAATGTTTTGCATTTCAGCAATCAAGTTTTCAAGTTGCATATCTTGAAAACTTTTGCCATGATTACTAGACGATTCAGATAGCTGGCTAGACTGACTTACCACTCAAATTTTTTCACTGACATGCTAATTGACTGACTGTCAGTGACTGACATAACAACAGAAAAACTGCTGATGCACAACCAAATTGGGGGCCCCCTAGCGGCCGGGGGACCAAAGAGACCGCTTATGCTGCTTATGCCTGGAGCCAGCCACACCTGGAATTAAGGAATAAAGGACAGCTCTTCCTGTGTTCCCAAAAATAATCAAATCAAATCAAATTTTATTGGTCACATACACATTAGCAGATTAGCAGATGTTAATCCGAGTGCAGCAAAATGCTTGTGCTTCTAGTTCCGACCGTGCAGTAATATCTAACAAGTAATCTAACAATTTCACAACAACTCCCTTATACACCCAAGTGTAAAGGAATTAATAAGAATATGTACATATAAATATATGGATGAGCGATGGCCGTGCGGCATAGGCAAGATGCAGTAGATGGTATAGAGTACAGTATATACATATGAGATGAGTAATGTAGGGTATGTAAACATTATATAAAGTGGCATAGAGATTTCAGTCAGTATGTTGGCAGCAGCCACTAAATGTTAGTGATGGCTGTTTAACAGTCTGATGGCCTTGAGATAGAAGCTGTTTTTCAGTCTCACGGTCCCAGCTTTGATGCACCTGTACCGACCTTGCCTTCTGGATGATAGCGGGGTGAATAGGCAGTGGCTCAGTCGGTTGTTGTCCTTGATTATCTTTTTGGCCTTCCTGTGACATCGGGTGGTGTAGGTGTCCTGGAGGGCAGGTAGTTTTCCGCCGGTGATGCGTTGTGCAGACCTCACTACCCTCTGGAGAGCCTTACGGTTGTGGGCAGAGCAGTTTCAGTACCAGGCGGTGATACAGCCCAACAGGATGCTCTTGATTGTGCATCTGTAAAAGTTTGTGAGTGTTTTCGGTGACAAGCCAAATTTCTTCAGCCTCCTCTCTGTGTGGGTGGACCATTTCAGTTTGTCCGTGATGTGTACACCGAGGAACTTAAAACTTTCCACCTTCTCCACTACTGTCCTATTGATGTTGTCACGGCTCCTCCTCTGCAGTGCAGGGGTGGTTCCCCCTGTAAGCAGAGGAGGGTCGTTAGTGATTGCAGCTGGTGTGATTGGAGCCACCTGGGCTCAGGGGATTTAACCAACTGCTCCACTAACCTCTCTCTGGTCTGTCGGGTCTGGCTGGTCTGGCTCCTCGCTGAGCTTCTGGCTCGCTGGGCTTGCTCTCTCTTTCTCCCTGCTCCTCCAGGTATGATCCGGTTTTGTTTGTTCCTTTGTAGCTGTATTTAGTTTCCACTCAGTCATGTTTACACATACATATTCACGCATCCATGCACCTTACATACACCTTACATTATGACATTTCCACACCTCATTCCTTTTTCTTTGTTTATAGTTAATTGTTTTGTTTTATAATAAAGAACGTTTTGAATTGGCCTATACCAGTTGTCGATGTCCTCTCATTTTTGCCACAGGCTATGAGCCGGCCTGTGACAATGTGGATAGGGGGGTGCTCCCTTTACTATTTCCTTATGTCCACGATCATCTCCTTTGTTTTCCTGACACCACACTCCAAGAGCCCTCACCTTCTCCCTGTTGGTCGTCTCGTTGTTGGTAATCAAGTGTTGTCTGCAAACTTGATGATTGAGTTGGAGGTGTGCATGGTGACGTAGTCATGGTTGAACAGGGAGTACAGGAGAGGGCTGAGAATGCACCCTTGTGGGGCCCCAGTGTTGAGGATCAGCGGGGTGGAGATGTTGTTACCTACCCTCACCACCTGGGGGCGGCCCGTCAGAAAGTCCAGGACCCAGTTGTCCAGGACCCAGTTGCACGACCCAGGGTCTCAAGCTTAATGACAAGTTTGGAGGGTACTATGGTGTTAAATGTTGAGCTGTAGTCAATGAACAGCATTCTTACATAGATATTCCTCTTGTCCAGATGGGTTGGGGCAGTGTGCTATGTGTTTGCGATTGCGTCGTCTGTGGACCTATTGGGACGGTAAGCAAATTGGAGTGGGTCTAGGGTGTCAGGTAGGGTGGAGGTGATATGGTCCTTGACTAGTCTCTCAAAGCACTTCATGATGACGGAAGTGAGTGTTACGGGGCGATAGTCATTTAGCTCAGTTACCTTAGCTTTCTTGGGAACAGGAACAATGGTGGCCCTCTTGAAGCATGTAGGAACAGCATACTGGGATAGGGATTGATTGAATATGTTCGTAAACACAACAGCCAGCTGGTCTGCGCATGCTCTGAGCATGTGGCTAGGGATGCCGTCTTGGCCGGCGGCCTTGCGAAGGTTAACACTTTGAAATCTTTTACTCACGTTGGCTGCGGTGAAGGAGAGCCTGCAGGTCTTGGTAGCGGGCTGTGTCAGTGGCACTGTATTGTCCTCAAAGCAGGCAAAGAAGTTGTTTAGTTTGTCTGGGAGCAAGACGTCGGTGTCCGCAACGGGTCGGTGTGCTGTGTGAGAACACGTTATCATCGACAGAGCAGTTTCATCCGACAATGGTTTTATACCGATACATTTGTTCTACTTTTCTATCAAGAACAGATGGGGAGAGCAAATCAAATATATCAAGAAGAAAATTTAAATCTCAATAACCCAACCCATCAACTACTGGAATAGATATATCTATGTTGCTTTTTCTCTCTTGATTTTCTAGCCACGGTTTTATTTTGTGCAGTGAAGGAAGGGCTTATATTATCTATGATACTGAAACTATGGATTATTCAGTGATTTATGTAGTTCCCCTTCGGCTTTTATGATTTTGCTGTATAGAGCTTGTAATGTTTGAGGTGTTGAGATGTTGAATAACGACGTTTGGTGTTAAAGTTTTTGGCCAGCTACAGGAGTTGAACACTATCTCACAATCTTCTAACTCTGGCAGTTAGAGAACAATATTGTGATGAGAAAATCATCCCCGCCCAGTAAATCTTGAAGCGTTGCATTGTAAACTGTCATCAAATTATTCTTCTGCATGCCATTTTGACTACATACAATGGACTGCCTTGCCAATTGTGTCCTTATTTTGGCTATAGTCCTTTAGCTACACTCAAAACACACTTCAAATCAAAGATCCAAAAGAAAATCCATGAAATGCATAATGAATTCCAACCATATTAATAGCACTTGAGATCAGAGTAGGGTGTCAAATGGTATGAAAGAACAACAAAGAATAACTTTTTATTGAGTCATGGGTGAGTGGATTGACATGAAATTTGCTCAGGGTGGTCCAATCATACACTTCAAGATTTAGGTTTCGCATTAATGGAAATTTGAAAGATTGTAATAGAGCTCAGCTGTATTTTTCATAAATGTTTCATATTCGCCACCACAGAAAGTCCAACACCACGACGGAGACTAGACCTGCTTCCTATACACCATATTTAATTAATGAGACAATGAAGGCTGTAGTATGTGCATTTTTATGAACTACTGTGCATGTAGTGCATGACTTGGGTCTGCATTGTAAATTCCACAGGCCTATATTAATGTATGTTTGAAGTAATTGCCAGATGGATTTGTGATGGAGACTATAAAAAAAGGACCATAAAAAGCCAAACATTTGTGCTGTAAAATGAAAGACTCAAAAGAGGCCAGATGTACAGCAGAAGTTCTCAGTTCAGTGGCAGACTCACTGTGTTTTAATGAGCGATATTTCTGTGGGATTTTTTGCACTAATTACCCTCCCTACATCAGACTCAGGCTTCCAAAGGTTCCCCCTACTGTTTCATCTATGTCCAAGTCCCTCAACTATTCAGAGCGGGCATTAATCAAACGAAAGAACGGACAAAACTCACTGCTTCAGACTGAGGTGTGAAGTAGCCTGATGTTAGCGCTGATGTGGGCTAACGTGAAGCCGTTAATGATTATTTTAATTTAAAAAAGGAAAAAATTAAATGATGTAATTGAAAAATAAATGCGTGACAGGTAGTACCACTCTCAACACAGCTTTGGGACCAGTCTTTTTAGAACCTTCTAAATCTCACACATGCTTTACACACAAAGACCAACTCACAGAAAAGTACACATTCCCTCACAAATTCATGTTCTTTCACCAGTGTTAAAGAAATCAATACTCAGGTTAATAACAATACACTCCACCCCATTTAAAAATAAAATTTTACATGCTGTATTGTAGGTTATTGAGTGCAATATAGACTACCGTTCAAAAGTTTGGGGTCACTTAGAAATGTCTGTTTTTGAAAGAAAAGCTATTTTTTGGTCCATTAAAATAACATCAAATTGATCAGAAATACAGTGTAGACATTGTTAATGTTGTAAATGACTATTGTAGCGGGAAACGGCAGATTTTTTTATGGAATATCTACATAGGCGTACAGAGGCCCATTATCAGCAACCGTCACTCCTGTGTTCCAATGGCACATTGTGTAAGCTAATCCAAGTTTATTATTTTAAATGGCTAATTGATCATTAGAAAACCTTTTAGTAATTATGTTTGCGCAGCTGAAAACTGTTGTCCTGATTAAAGAAGCAATAAAACTGGCCTTCATTAGACTAGTTGAGTATCTGGAGCATCAGCATTTGTAGGTTCGATTACAGGCTCAAAATGGCCAGAAACAAATAACTTTCTTCTGAAACTTGTCAGTCTATTCTTGTTCTGAGAAATGAAGGCTATTCCATGTGAGAAATTGCCCAGAAACTGAAGATCGTCTTAAAATCATGTGTGCCTCCCAGCTACCATACGTTGCCCTGCAAAGAAACTGGAGACATTACCTTCAAATTGAAATATTTCCAAATCTTTCCAGAGTGAGATTTAAGCTGTATTGTAAAGGGAGGTCCAAAATGTCATTGTCTGGTAATTGTTAGCATTATTATTCCCAGCAGAGCCACTGACTCCTTAATGCAGTAAATACACATACTGTATCAAGTAACTCTGAAATAACTCTGCATGTTACGTATACCAGAGCAGTGGCCAAGAAATTCAAATAAATTGTAATATTTTGGATTATATTTCCATTTGGAGAAAAGACAAAACAATCATTGGGTTCCTTCCAGCTTTTTTATCCTGGTTATTTATAACCTATTAGCAATTCATTGCTGAGTGAGAAAGTAATTTTATTGTTGAAATGACACAATCACTCATTTTGTCAATGACTGAAAATCCCACTGAGTGAATGTTGAGGCTGGAGCTCTTCACACTTTTAGAGTTCAAATGAGGTTGGCAGATTCTTCCTTATTAAAAAGAGATATTGAACTGCAAAGTCCTATTTTAGTACAAAATCACATTAATGCCAATATAATTGAACTATTTAATATGATTGCGCCATGCTAGGTAGTTTTTATGTTATTCTCCCAAGACACAGTAGGCTAATGGCAAACATTAGAATCATTCTGATACACACGTATTGCTAACTATTATGTTTGTGAAAGATTGTCTTCTTGCCATCTATTCAATGTAATGTTTAAAGCTCATACTGTAGAAAGAACAGTTCTGTACATTACACAATACAAAGCAGGATAAAGTCGTTAACATGCATCTGGCAACACTTCATGAACCTACAAATGTGCTTAAATTCAGTCAAATAATTTGGCTGACTTATACAGTGTAAACTTATCCGAGGTAATGTTCTAAAATGACTAACAGTAAGTAGATTAGTCAAGAAGTGTTTTATTGCGGTACTAGAGATGAATTGGTCTTAAAAGAAGAAAGAAGGAAGCGTTCCTTATTTGGGCTTACTATCGCTTAAATCAGTTTTATCCAGACAGTCTGGAGGCCCAGAATACAGAAGTCAATTTGTGTTCTTGTATTGTAGGTCAACTGGAATAAACACGACATATTAGAAGCATACTGTATTCAGAGCATGGTACTGCAGACAGAAACATTGCCATGCATTCAGCAATTCTCCCACACACAGGCAATGGCAAATGTAAGCAATGCAGTGCTATAAATGACAACTGTGCCTATTTAGCCTTGAATTACTGTCGTTGAGATGCATTGGTGGAGGGGGTTGTATACAGTACAAGAAAAGACTAACTGTTTTCTTTACCTTTAGTTCCCATCTCTAGCATAGCAGAAAATCCTTCCTCAGTTATAATATGCTCCAACATTTGTCAGTAGTGGGTGACATGAAACACTCACCTCCTGCAAGGTCTCTGCAAGTTAGGGCAATAGGAAATGAACAAAATATTATTGCCTGAAGTGTGCGTGTACCACATCTATTACCCTAATTTATGGTCAGAAAAAAAGCCCACTGACACATTTAGAAACCTGAGGACACTTAAATTCACTATGACTTTGTTTTGAAGACAAGCTGCCATAAATCACAGCCAAACAGGCACATTAATATAAATTCAACATTATTTGGAACAGATATCCTGCTTTGTATAAGGAAAAGATTGGCTTCCTTTCACTTTATAGATACAGTAGGTGGTTGTGAGTCATAAGCCTTGTGTTGTAAAACGGGTTCAAACCAGGACATAGGCCTACTATTGCACAGACCTCAATAAAGGAAGAATGAGTAATACAACAACAGTCTTGTAGCCTTCCATTAGTTCTCCAATAACAGCCATTAAAGCGTGTTCTGTTTAAAGGAAAACTCTTTGGGCATTTCTTTCATTAGTCGACTGTTGATTCAGTCCCAGTTTTCAAGATATTGGATTTTCAAGAAGCAAAGTGCCACATCATCATGATGAGTTTTGCATCATCATGAGGATGTGGCACGGAACACTTTGCTTCTTGAAAGTCCAATATCTTGAAAACTTGACTGCCGACATGCAAAACATGGTTGGACTGTATTAACAGTGGACTAATGGAAAAAATACCAAAATAAAGTTTGAGTGGATTCATCTTCTAAGCTTATGCATATGTTAGATTTTCTTCACATAACAATGCTATAGGATTTTGCCAACCTTAGCACCCTGCTCTCTGCTGGTTATCATGTGAAGCTAAGCAGGTTTGGGCGTGGTCCGTGCTTGGATGGGAAACCACCTGGGAAGATAAAGCTTCTACTAAAAATGGAGGGTACTTATCCTTCTGATCCAAGAGCCCAATACCTCAGGGTGAGGGGACATTGTCCTTTCTTGATGCATATTCTCAAACTTAGCTCATAACAAGGCATTTGGGCAGCAGAAACTGAGTCTCTTAAACTAGCTAGGCTGTTCCATGCCTTGTGTACTCATTGTTGTAGCAACTTCCATAATTAAGATGAATGACCTTGTCAAAATGCTTCAAAGGACAGACCTTAGACATAAAATACTACTATGTGGGATAAAAAATTACTGTAAGATGAGTATCTTAGCTTTTGGTCGTGGAAACAGACTATACGTGGAAAGCATTTACGGAAATGCAATTCTTTCAAAGTAAAAGAATTTGTAAAATGTGAAGAGAGACAACATTTCTTTCTGATTAGCAAACATGAAGGTAACAGCGGTTTCTTGGTAACTAAGACAGGACACTGACTTCATAAAATATTGGATAAAAAAGTAGAAGGGCCAGATATAGACCTAATATAGAATGTTTTATGGACACGATAATATCAGACAACGTTCTTTGAACTTATCTCAAAGTCCTGAGTGACTTAAAAGGCAATGAAACTTATGCTGCCGTAATTTCCATTTTGGGATGAATCCACATGCTGTCCCCAAGCTTTCCAATCCATTGTCACAGAAATAACAAACCCCATGGGAGGTTCATCATCATAGTTATTACTCATTAAAACTACACCACCCGGTTTCACAGGAAGGCCAAGAAGATCATCAAGGACCTCGAGCCACCTGAGCCACGACCTATTCACCCCGCTATCATCTAGAAGGCGGCGACACTACAGGTGCATCAAAGCTGGGTACTGCTTCTGATTCTGGAGATAGAAGCTGTTTTTCAGTTTCTATCTCCAGGCCATCAGACTGTTAAATAGTCACTACTAGCCGGCCTCCGCCCAGTACGCTGCCCTGAACCTCACATGCTGACGTTGCAAAATAAATGTACACATACATGTTATTCAAACATTGCACCCACACCTCTCACGAGCGTCAAACTAGCGTCTGTGTAGCCAGGCGCTAAAATAGAACTTGGTTGCATTTGTGATGCTTGATGTGCTGCAAGTCCTGCCTCTCCCATCTGCTCATTGGTTTTTAGAGCATATAACAACGTGGCATCTCCTCATTGGTTTTTAGGAGCATATACCCACGTGCCATCTCCTCATTGTTTTTTAGGAGCATATACCCACGTGGGTGATTGAAAGATGAACTGAGGTCCACACTCCAGTCCAGTTGGTTGTGGTAATGCACCTTAAAGTTGGTTGCCAACCGCCATATAAAGTCCACAGAAGAGAAGAAGAAGAAGCCTGAATGAAGAGATTACTCGGTTTACCGTTTTATCTGTGGATTAATTGTCGGAGTAGAAGACCTTGTGCATTTCAGGTAAAATAACAACCCAATGTATATATCCCAGGACAAATTAGCTAGCAACAGCAAGCTAGCTAGCTAAATTGCAATACATGTTTAATGCTTTTCAACCTGTCTCCAAATTAAAATACCGTAATTTCCAGACTATTAAGCGCACCTGAATATAAGCCGCACCCACTGAATTTTTATTTTATTTTTATTTTGAACATAAATAAGCCGCACATGTCTATAAGCCGCAGGTGCCTACCGGTACATTGAAACAAATGAACTTTACACAGGCTTTAACGAAACACGGCTTATAACAAAAAATAAAAAATTAGCAGTAAGCTTTAGTTGTCTTTTTGCACTAAGTCAACTCCTCACGCTGCTGTTTCCAACGTCTTATCATCGACTCATTAAGACCAAGCTCCCATGCAGCAGCTCTATTTCCTTTTCCAACAGCCAGATCAATCGCCTTCAACTTGAAAGCTGCATCATATGCATTTCTCCGTGTCTTTGCCATGATGAGGGTGACAAAATGACTACCGTAATCAGAATGATGGGAAGTTTGAGAGCGCTCGATTTAATCTAAACAGTAAACAAAAAAGTTGTTTGACCTTAACCCGTTCGGCAATTTCATTGGTCTAATGAAAACTTCATGCCGCCAAAAAACTGAGCACGTCACAGAATGTGTTTTTTGGAGAAAAAAAAATTGAAAGCGGGAAAAATCCATATATTAGCCACGTCATTGTTTAAGCCGCGAGGTTCAAAGCCTGGGAAAAAAGTTGCGGCTTATAGTCCGGAATTTACGGTAATTGGTTCAGAGTTTGTTTTGATATTTCAACTTGCGTGTCATGATCGCATCAGGTGTGGATGGACAAAATCAACTTGTGCGTGATGGTGGACACACGCATGGGCGGTCTGGTCAGCATGTTAGCCGGCTACCACCCTGTACTCTAACCAGCATCTAACCTGTACTCTAACCTGCATCTAACCTGTACTCTAACCTGCATCTAACCTGTACTCTAACCTGCATCTAACCTGTACTCTAACCTGCATCTAACCTGTACTCTAACCTGCATCTAACCTGTACTCTAACCTGCATCTAACCTGTACTCTAACCTGCATCTAACCTGTGCTATAACCTGTATCTAACCTGTATCTAACCTGTACTCTAACCTGTACTCTAACCTGTATCTAACCTGTACTCTGACCTGTATCTAACCTGTACTCTAACCTGTACTCGAACCTGTATCTAGCCTGTACTCTAACCTGTATCTAACCTGTGCTCAAACCTGCATCTAACGGGTACTCTAACCTGTATCTAACCTGTATCTAACCTGTACTCTAACCTGTAATCTAACCTTCATCTAACCTTTACTCTAACCTGCATCTAATCTGTACTCTAAACTGTATCTAACCTGTACTCTAACCTGCATCTAACCTGTACTCTAACCTGCATCTAACCTGTTCTCTAACCTTTATCTAACCTGCATCTAACCTGTACTCTAACCTGCATCTAACCTGTACTCTAACCTGCATCTAACCTGTACTCTGACCTGTACTCTAACCTGCATCTAACCTGTACTCTAAACTGTATCTAACATGTGCTCTAACCTGCATCTAACCTATACTCTATCCTGCGTCTAACCTGTTCTCTGACCTGCATCTAACCTGTCCTCTAAGCTGTATTTAACCTGTACTCCAACATATATCTGACCTGTAGTCTAAACTGTCTAACCTGTCCTCTAAGCTGTATTTAACCTGTACTCCAACATGTATCTGACCTGTAGTCTAAACTGTGTCTAACCTGTTCTCTAACCTGCATCTAACCTGTAATCTAACCTGTACTCCAACCTGCGTCTTACCTGTACTCTAACATGCATCTACTCTGCACTCTAACCTGCATCTAACCTGTACTCTAATCTGCATCCAACCTGAACTCTAACCTGTACTCTAACCTGTACTCTAACCTGTACTCTAACCTGCATCTAACCTGTACTCTAACCTGTATCTAACCTGTTCTCTAGCCTTTATCTAACCTGCATCTAACCTGTACTCTAACCTGCATCTAACCTGTACTCTAACCTGCATCTAACCTGTACTCTGACCTGTACTCTAACCTGCATTAAAAACCTGTACTCTAACCTGTATCAAACCTGTACTCAAACCTGAACTCTAACCTGCATCTAACTAGTGCTCTAACCTGTATCTAACCTGTACTTTAACCTGCTCTAACCAGTACTCTAACCTGCATCGAACCTGTACTCTAACCTGTATCTAACCTGTACTCTATCCTGCATCTAACCTGTACTCTAACCTGTACTCTAACCTGCATCTAACCTGTACTTTATCCTGCATCTAACCTGTACTCTAACCTGCATCTAACATGTACTCTAACCGGTATCTAACCTGTAATCTAACCTGCATCTAACCATTACTCTGTCCTACGTCAAAACTGTTCTCTAACCTGCATCTAACCTGTACTCTAACCTGTGTCTAACTTGTTCTCTAACATGCATCTAACCTGTACTCTAACCTGCATCTAACCTGTACTCTATCCTGTATCTAACCTGTACTCTAACCTGTACTCTAACCTGCATCTAACCTGTACTCTAACCTGCATCTAACCTGTTCTCTAACCTTTATCTAACCTGCATCTAACCTGTACTCTAACCTGCATCTAAACTGAACTTGACCTGTACTCTAACCTGCATCTAAGCTATACTCTAAACTGTATCTAACCTGTGCTCTAACCTGCATCTAACCTATACTCTATCCTGCTTCTAACCTGTTCTCTAACCTGCATCTAACCTGTCCTCTAAGCTGTATTTAACCTGCACTCCAACCTATATCTGACCTGTAGCCTAACCTGTGTCAAACCTGTTCTCTAACCTGCATCTAACCTGTAATCTAACCTGTACTCCAACCTGAGTCTTACCTGTACTCTAACCTGCATCTACTCTGCACTCTAACCTGCATCTAACCTGTGCTATAATCTGCATCTAACTTGTACTCTAACCTGTACTCTAACCTGTACTCTAACCTGCATCTGACCTGTACTCTAACCTGTACTCTAACCTGCATCATACCTGTTCTCTAACCTGTATCTAACCTGTACTCTAACCTGTATCTAACCTGTACTCTAACCTGCATCTAACTTGTTCTCTAACCTGCATTAAAAACCTGTACTCTAACCTGAATCAAACCTGTACTCAAACCTGAACTCTGACCTGCATCTAACAAGTGCTCTGACCTGTATCTAACCTGTACTCTAACCTGTATCTAACCCGTACTCTAACCTGCATCGAACCTGTACTCTAACCTGTATCTAACCTGTACTCTATCCTGCATCTAACCTGTACTCTAACGTGCATCTAACATGTACTCTAACCTGTACTCTAACCTGCATCTAACCTGTACTCTATCCTACATCTAACCTGTACTCTAACCTGCATCTAACATGTACTCTAACCGGTATCTAACCTGTACTCTAACCTGCATCATACCATTACTCTGTCCTGCATCTAACATGTACTCTGTCCTGCGTCAAACCTATTCTCTAACCTGCATCCAACCTGTACTCTAAGCTGAATTTAACCTGTACTCCAACCTGTATCTAACCTGTACTCTAACCTGTGTCTAACCTGTTCTCTAACCTGCATCTAACCTGTACACTAACGTGCATCTAACATGTACTCTAACCTGTATTCTAACCTGCATTTAACCTGTTCTCTATCCTGTATCTAACCTGTTCTCTAACCTGCATCTAACATGTACTCTAACCTGTTTCTAACCTGTACTCTATCCTGTATCTAACCTGTACTCTAACCTGCATCTAACCTGTACTCTAACCTGTTTTTAACCTGTACTCTAACCTGCATCTAACCTGTACTCTGTCCTGCGTCTTACCTGTTCTCTAACCTGCATCTAACCTGTACTCTATCCTGTATCTAACCTGTACTCTAACCTGCATCTAACCTGTACTCTAACCTGTTTCTAACCTGTACTCTAACCTGCATCTAACCTGTACTCTGTCCTGCGTCTTACCTGTTCTCTAACCTGCATCTAACCTGTACTCTAACCTGTTTCTAACCTGTACTGTATCCTGTATTTAACCTGTACTCTAACCTGCATCTAACCTGTACTCCAATCTGCATCTAACCTGTACTCTAACCTGTGCTCTAACCTGCATCTGACTTGTACACTAACCTGTACTCTAACCTGTACTCTAACCTGCATCTGACTTGTACACTAACCTGTACTCTAACCTGTACTCTAACCTGTATCTAACCTGTACACTTACCTGCATCTTACCTGTACTCTTACCTGCATCTAACCTGTACTCTTGCCTGAATCTAACCTGTACTCTAACTTGCATCTTACCTGTACTCTTACCTGTATCTAACCTGTACTCTTGCCTGAATCTAACCTGTACTCTAACCTGCATCTAACCTGCATCTAACCTGTATTCTAACCTGTATCTAACCTGTATCTAACCTGTACTCTAACCTGTACTCTAACCTGTATCTAACCTGAACTCTAACCTGCATCTAACCTGTACTCTAACCTGAACTCTAACCTGTACTCTAACCCGCATCTAACCTGCACTCTAACCTGTACTCTAACCTATACTCTAACCTGTATCTAACCTATGCTCTAACCTGCATCTAACCGGTCATCTAACCTGTATCTAACCTGTACTCTAACCTGTACTCCAGCCTGTACTCTAAGCTGTACTCTAACCTTCATCTAACCTTTACTCTGACCTGCATTTAACCTGTACTCTAAACAGTATCTAGCCTGTGCTCTAACATGCATCTAACCTGTACTCTAACCTGCATCTAACCTGCATCTAACCTGTACTCTATCTTGCATCTAACCTGTATTCTAACCTGTACTCTAACCTTTACTCTGAGCTGTATGTAACCTGTACTCTAACCTGTACTCTAACCTGCATCTAACCTGTACAGTGAACTGCATCTAACCTGTTCCCTAACCTTTATCTAACCTGCATCTAATCTGTACTCTAACCTGCATAAAACCTGTACTCTAACCTGCATCTAACCTGTACTCTAACCTGCATCTAACCTGTTCTCTAACCTGCATTAAAAACCTGTACTCTAACCTGAATCAAACCTGTACTCAAACCTGAACTCTGACCTGCATCTAACTAGTGCTCTGACCTGTATCTAACCTGTACTCTAACCTGTATCTAACCCGTACTCTAACCGGCATCGAACCTGTACTCTAACCTGTATCTAACCTGTACTCTATCCTGCATCTAACCTGTACTCTAACCTGCATCTAACATGTACTCTAACCTGTACTCTAACCTGCATCTAACCTGAACTCTATCCTACATCTAACCTGTACTCTAACCTGCATCTAACATGTACTCTAACCGGTATCTAACCTGTACTCTAACCTGCATCTAACCATTACTCTGTCCTGCATCTAACATGTACTCTGTCCTCCGTCAAACCTATTCTCTAACCTGCATCTAACCTGTACTCTAAGCTGAATGTAACCTGTACTCCAACCTGTGTCTAACCTGTTCTCTAACCTGCATCTAACCTGTACACTAACGTGCATCTAACATGTACTCTAACCTGTACTCTAACCTGCATTTAACCTGTTCTCTATCCTGTATCTAACCTGTTCTCTAACCTGCATCTAACATGTACTCTAACCTGTTTCTAACCTGTACTCTATTCTGTATTTAACCTGTACTCTAACCTGCATCTAACCTGTACTCTAACCTGTTTCTAACCTGTACTCTAAGCTGAATGTAACCTGTACTCCAACCTGTGTCTAACCTGTTCTCTAACCTGCATCTAACCTGTACACTAACGTGCATCTAACATGTACTCTAACCTGTACTCTAACCTGCATTTAACCTGTTCTCTATCCTGTATCTAACCTGTTCTCTAACCTGCATCTAACATGTACTCTAACCTGTTTCTAACCTGTACTCTATTCTGTATTTAACCTGTACTCTAACCTGCATCTAACCTGTACTCTAACCTGTTTCTAACCTGTACTCTAACCTGCATCTAACCTGTACTCTGTCCTGCATCAAACCTATTCTCTAACCTGCATCTAACCTGTACTCTAAGCTGAATTTAACCTGTACTCCAACCTGTGTCTAACCTGTTCTCTAACCTGCATCTAAAGTGTACACTAACGTGCATCTAACATGTACTCTAACCTGTACTCTAACCTGCATCTAACCTGTACTCTAACCTGTTTCTAACCTGTACTCTAACCTGCATCTAACCTATACTCTGTCCTGCGTCTTACCTGTTCTCTAACCTGCATCTAACCTGTACTCTAACCTGTTTCTAACCTGTACTGTATCCTGTATTTAACCTGTACTCTAACCTGCATCTAACCTGTACTCTAATCTGCATCTAACCTGTACTCTAACCTGTGCTCTAACCTGCATCTGACTTGTACACTAACCTGTAGTCTAACCTGTACTCTAACCTGCATCTGACTTGTACACTAACCTGTACTCTAACCTGTACTCTAACCTGTATCTAACCTGTACACTTACCTGCATCTTACCTGTACTCTTACCTGCATCTAACCTGTACTCTTGCCTGAATCTAACCTGTACTCTAACTTGCATCTTACCTGTACTCTTACCTGTATCTAACCTGTACTCTTGCCTGAATCTAACCTGTACTCTAACCTGCATCTAACCTGCATCTAACCTGTACTATAACCTGTATCTAACCTGTATCTAACCTGTACTCTAACCTGTACTCTAACCTGTATCTAACCTGTATCTAACCTGAACTCTAACCTGAACTCTAACCTGTATCTAACCTGTACTCTAACCTGAACTCTAACCTGTACTCTAACCTGCATCTAACCTGCACTCTAACCTGTACTCTAACCTATACTCTAACCTGTATCTAACCTATGCTCTAACCTGCATCTAACCGGTCATCTAACCTGTATCTAACCTGTACTCTAACCTGTACTCCAGCCTGTACTCTAAGCTGTACTCTAACCTTCATCTAACCTTTACTCTTACCTGCATTTAACCTGTACTCTAAACTGTATCTAGCCTGTGCTCTAACATGCATCTAACCTGTACTCTAACCTGCATCTAACCTGCATCTATCCTGTACTCTATCTTGCATCTAACCTGTATTCTAACCTGTACTCTAACCTTTACTCTGAGCTGTATGTAACCTGTACTCTAACCTGTACTCTAACCTGCATCTAACCTGTACAGTAACCTGCATCTAACCTGTTCCCTAACCTTTATCTAACCTGCATCTAATCTGTACTCTAACCTGCATAAAACCTGTACTCTAACCTGCATCTAACCTGTACTCTAACCTGCATCTAACCCGTACTCTAACCTGCATCTAACCTGTTCTCTAACGTTTATCTAACCTGCATCTATCCTGTACTCAACCTGCATCTAACCTGTACTCTAACCTGCATCTAACCGGTACTCTAACCAGTATCTAACCTGTATCTATCCTGTACTCTAACCTGTACACTAACCTGCATCTATCCTTTATTCTAACCTGCATCTAACATGTACTCTAACCTGGATCTAACCTGTTCTCTAACCTTTATCTAACCAGCATCTGACCTGTACTCTAACCTGCATCTAACCTGTACTCTAACCTGCATCTAACCTGTACTCTAACCTGCATCTAACCTGTACTCTGACCTGTACTCTAACCTGCATTAAAATCCTGTACTCTAACATGTATCTAACCTGTTCTCAAACCTGTACTCCAACCTGCATCTAACCTGTGCTCTAAACTGTATCTAACCCGTACTCTAACCTGCATCGAACCTGATCTCAAACCTGTATCTAACCTGTACTCTATCTTGCTTCTAACCTGTACTCTAACGTGCATCTAATATGTACTCTAACCTGCATCTAACCTGTACTCTAACCTGCATCTAACCTGTACTCTATCCTGCGTCTAACCTGTTCTCTAACCTGCATCTAACCTGTACTCTAACCTGCATCTAACCTGTACTCTAACCTGCATCTAACCTGTTCTCTAAGCTGTATTTAACCTGTACTCCAACCTGTAACTGACCTGTAGTCTAACCTGTGTCTAACATGTTCTCTAACCTGCATCTAACCTGTAATCTAACGTGTACTCAAACCTGTGTCTTACCTGTACTCTAACCTGCATCTACTCTGAACTCTAACCTGCATCTAAGATGTACTCTAATCTGCATCTAACCTGTACTCTAACCTGTATCTAACCTGTACTCTAACCTGTATCTACCCTGTACTCTAACCTTTATCTAACCTGAATCTAACCCGTACTCTAACCTGAATCTAACCCGTACTCTAACCTGCATCGAACCTGATCTTTATCCTGCTTCTAACCTGTACTCTAACGTGCATGTAACATGTACTGTAACCTGTACTCTATCCTGCATCTAACCTGTGCTCTAACCTGCATCTGACTTGTACATTAACCTGTACTCTAACCTGTACTCTAACCTGCATCTGACTTGTACACTAACCTGTACTCTAACCTGTACTCTAACCTGAATCTAACCTGTACTCTTGCCTGAATCTAACCTGTACTCTAACTTGCATCTTACCTGTACTCTTACCTGTATCTAACCTGTACTCTTTCCTGAATCTAACCTGTACTCTAACCTGCATCTAACCTGCATCTAACCTGTACTCTAACCTGTATCTAACCTGTATCTAACCTGTACTCTAACCTGTACTCTAACCTGTACTCTAACCTGTATCTAACCTGTATCTAACCTGTATCTAACCTGTACTCTAACCTGCATCTAACCTGTACTCTAACCTGTACTCTAACCTGTACTCTAACCTGTACTCTAACCTGCACTCTAACCTGTACTCTAACCTGCACTCTAACCTGTACTCTAACCTGTATCTAACCTATGCTCTAACCTGCATCTCACCGGTCATCTAACCTGTATCTAACCTGTATTCTAACCTGTATTCTAACCTTTACTCCGAGCTTTATCTAACGTGTACACTAAACTGTATCTAACCTTTGCTCTAACCTGCATCTAACCTGTACTCTAACCTGTATCTAACCTGTACTCTAAACTGTATCTAACCTGTGCTCTAACCTGCATCTAATCGGTACTCTAACCTGTACTCTAACCTGTGCTCTAACCTGCATCTAATCGGTACTCTAACCTGTACTCTAACCTGTACACTAACCTGCATCTAACTTTTACTCTAACCTGTATCTAACCTGTACTCTAAACTGTATCTAACCTGTGCTCTAACCTGCATCTAACCTGTACACTAACGTGCATCTAACATGTACTCTAACCTGTACTCTAACCTGTATTTATCCTGTTCTCTATCCTGTATCTCACCTGTTCTCTAACCTGCATCTAACATGTACTCTAACCTGTTTCTATCCTGTACTCTATCCTGTATCTAACCTGTACTCTAACCTGCATCTAACCTGTACTCTGACCTGTTTCTAACCTGTACTCTAACCTGCATCTAACCTGTACTCTGTCCTGCGTCTTACCTGTTCTCTAACCTGCATCTAACCTGTACTCTAACGTGTTTCTAACCTCTACTGTATCCTGTATTTAACCTGTACTCTAACCTGCATCTAACCTGTACTCTAATCTGCATCTAACCTGTACTCTAACCTGTGCTCTAACCTGCATCTGACTTGTACACTAACCTGTACTCTAACCTGTACTCTAACCTGCATCTGACTTGTACACTAACCTGTACTCTAACCTGTACTCTAACCTGTATCTAACCTGTACACTTACCTGCATCTTACCAGTACTCTTACCTGCATCTAACCTGTACTCTTGCCTGAATCTAACCTGTACTCTAACTTGCATCTTACCTGTACTCTTACCTGTATCTAACCTGTACTCTTGCCTAAATCTAACCTGTACTCTAACCTGCATCTAACCTGCATCTAACCTGTACTATAACCTGTATCTAACCTGTATCTAACCTGTACTCTAACCTGTACTCTAACCTGTATCTAACCTGTATCTAACCTGTACTTTAACCTGAACTCTAACCTGTATCTAACCTGTACTCTAACCTGAACTCTAACCTGTACTCTAACCTATACTCTAACCTGTATCTAACCTATGCTCTAACCTGCATCTAACCGGTCATCTAACCTGTATTTTACCTGTACTCTAACCTGTACTCCAGCCTGTACTCTAAGCTGTACTCTAACCTTCATCTAACCTTTACTCTGACCTGCATTTAACCTGTACTCTAAACTGTATCTAGCCTGTGCTCTAACATGCATCTAACCTGTACTCTAACCTGCATCTAACCTGCATCTAACCTGTACTCTATCTTGCATCTAACCTGTATTCTAACCTGTACTCTAACCTTTACTCTGAGCTGTATGTAACCTGTACTCTGACCTGTACTCTAACCTGCATCTAACCTGTACAGTAACCTGCATCTAACCTGTTCCCTAACCTGTATCTAACCTGCATCTAATCTGTACTCTAACCTGCATAAAACCTGTACTCTAACCTGCATCTAACCTGTACTCTAACCTGCATCTAACCCGTACTCTAACCTGCATCTAACCTGTTCTCTAACGTTTAACTAACCTGCATCTATCCTGTACTCAACCTGCATCTAACCTGTACTCTAACCTGCATCTAACCGGTACTCTAACCAGTATCTAACCTGTATCTATCCTGTACTCTAACCTGTACACTAACCTGCATCTATCCTTTATTCTAACCTGCATCTAACATGTACTCTAAACTGTATCTAACCTGTGCTCTAACCTGCATCTAACCTGTACTCTAACCTGCATCTAACCTGTACTCTAACCTGGATCTAACCTGTTCTCTAACCTTTATCTAACCTGCATCTGACCTGTACTCTAACCTGCATCTAACCTGTACTCTAACCTGCATCTAACCTGTACTCTGACCTGTACTCTAACCTGCATTAAAATCCTGTACTCTAACATGTATCTAACCTGTTCTCAAACCTGTACTCCAACCTGCACCTAACCTGTGCTCTAACCTGTATCTAACCCGTACTCTAACCTGCATCGAACCTGATCTCAAACCTGTATCTAACCTGTACTCTATCTTGCTTCTAACCTGTACTCTAACGTGCATCTAACATGTACTCTAACCTGCATCTAACCTGTACTCTAACCTGCATCTAACCTGTACTCTATCCTGCGTCTAACCTGTTCTCTAACCTGCATCTAACCTGTACTCTAACCTGCATCTAACCTGTACTCTAACCTGCATCTAACCTGTTCTCTAAGCTGTATTTAACCTGTACTCCAACCTGTAACTGACCTGTAGTCTAACCTGTGTCTAACATGTTCTCTAACCTGCATCTAACCTGTAATCTAACGTGTACTCAAACCTGTGTCTTACCTGTACTCTAACCTGCATCTACTCTGCACTCTAACCTGCATCTAAGATGTACTCTAATCTGCATCTAACCTGTACTCTAACCTGTATCTAACCTGTACTCTAACCTGTATCTAACCTGTACTCTAACCTGTATCTACCCTGTACTCTAACCTTTATCTAACCTGAATCTAACCCGTACTCTAACCTGCATCGAACCTGATCTTTATCCTGCTTCTAACCTGTACTCTAACGTGCATGTAACATGTACTGTAACCTGTACTCTATCCTGCATCTAACCTGTGCTCTAACCTGCATCTGACTTGTACATTAACCTGTACTCTAACCTGTACTCTAACCTGCATCTGACTTGTACACTAACCTGTACTCTAACCTGTACTCTAACCTGTATCTAACCTGTACTCTTGCCTGAATCTAACCTGTACTCTAACTTGCATCTTACCTGTACTCTTACCTGTATCTAACCTGTACTCTTTCCTGAATCTAACCTGTACTCTAACCTGCATCTAACCTGCATCTAACCTGTACTCTAACCTGTATCTAACCTGTATCTAACCTGTACTCTAACCTGTACTCTAACCTGTACTCTAACCTGTATCTAACCTGTATCTAACCTGTATCTAACCTGTACTCTAACCTGCATCTAACCTGTACTCTAACCTGTACTCTAACCTGTACTCTAACCTGTACTCTAACCTGCACTCTAACCTGTACTCTAACCTGCACTCTAACCTGTACTCTAACCTGTATCTAACCTATGCTCTAACCTGCATCTCACCGGTCATCTAACCTGTATCTAACCTGTATTCTAACCTGTATTCTAACCTTTACTCCGAGCTTTATCTAACCTGTACGCTAAACTGTATCTAACCTTTGCTCTAACCTGCATCTAACCTGTACTCTAACCTGTATCTAACCTGTACTCTAAACTGTATCTAACATGTGCTCTAACCTGCATCTAATCGGTACTCTAACCTGTACTCTAACCTGTGCTCTAACCTGCATCTAATCGGTACTCTAACCTGTACTCTAACCTGTACACTAACCTGCATCTCACTTTTACTCTAACCTGCATCTAACCTGTACACTAACGTGCATCTAACATGTACTCTAACCTGTACTCTAACCTGTATTTATCCTGTTCTCTATCCTGTATCTAACCTGTTCTCTAACCTGCATCTAACATGTACTCTAACCTGTTTCTAACCTGTACTCTATCCTGTATCTAACCTGTACTCTAACCTGCATCTAACCTGTACTCTAACCTGTTTCTAACCTGTACTCTAACCTGCATCTAACCTGTACTCTGTCCTGCGTCTTACCTGTTCTCTAACCTGCATCTAACCTGTACTCTAACCTGTTTCTAACCTGTACTGTATCCTGTATTTAACCTGTACTCTAACCTGCATCTAACCTGTACTCTAATCTGCATCTAACCTGTACTCTAACCTGTGCTCTAACCTGCATCTGACTTGTACACTAACCTGTACTCTAACCTGTACTCTAACCTGTATCTAACCTGTACACTTACCTGCATCTTACCTGTACTCTTACCTGCATCTAACCTGTACTCTTGCCTGAATCTAACCTGTACTCTAACTTGCATCTTACCTGTACTCTTACCTGTATCTAACCTGTACTCTTGCCTGAATCTAACCTGTACTCTAACCTGCATCTAACCTGCATCTAACCTGTACTATAACCTGTATCTAACCTGTATCTAACCTGTACTCTAACCTGTACTCTAACCTGTATCTAACCTGTATCTAACCTGTACTTTAACCTGAACTCTAACCTGTATCTAACCTGTACTCTAACCTGAACTCTAACCTGTACTCTAACCTATACTCTAACCTGTATCTAACCTATGCTCTAACCTGCATCTAACCGGTCATCTAACCTGTATTTTACCTGTACTCTAACCTGTACTCCAGCCTGTACTCTAAGCTGTACTCTAACCTTCATCTAACCTTTACTCTGACCTGCATTTAACCTGTACTCTAAACTGTATCTAGCCTGTGCTCTAACATGCATCTAACCTGTACTCTAACCTGCATCTAACCTGCATCTAACCTGTACTCTATCTTGCATCTAACCTGTATTCTAACCTGTACTCTAACCTTTACTCTGAGCTGTATGTAACCTGTACTCTAACCTGTACTCTAACCTGCATCTAACCTGTACAGTAACCTGCATCTAACCTGTTCCCTAACCTGTATCTAACCTGCATCTAATCTGTACTCTAACCTGCATAAAACCTGTACTCTAACCTGCATCTAACCTGTACTCTAACCTGCATCTAACCCGTACTCTAACCTGCATCTAACCTGTTCTCTAACGTTTATCTAACCTGCATCTATCCTGTACTCAACCTGCATCTAACCTGTACTCTAACCTGCATCTAACCGGTACTCTAACCAGTGTCTAACCTGTATCTATCCTGTACTCTAACCTGTACACTAACCTGCATCTATCCTTTATTCTAACCTGCATCTAACATGTACTCTAAACTGTATCTAACCTGTGCTCTAACCTGCATCTAACCTGTACTCTAACCTGCATCTAACCTGTACTCTAACCTGGATCTAACCTTTATCTAACCTGCATCTGACCTGTACTCTAACCTGCATCTCACCTGTACTCTAACCTGCATCTAACCTGTACTCTGACCTGTACTCTAACCTGCATTAAAATCCTGTACTCTAACATGTATCTAACCTGTTCTCAAACCTGTACTCCAACCTGCACCTAACCTGTGCTCTAACCTGTATCTAACCCGTACTCTAACCTGCATCGAACCTGATCTCAAACCTGTATCTAACCTGTACTCTATCTTGCTTCTAACCTGTACTCTAACGTGCATCTAACATGTACTCTAACCTGCATCTAACCTGTACTCTAACCTGCATCTAACCTGTACTCTATCCTGCGTCTAACCTGTTCTCTAACCTGCATCTAACCTGTACTCTAACCTGCATCTAACCTGTACTCTAACCTGCATCTAACCTGTTCTCTAAGCTGTATTTAACCTGTACTCCAACCTGTAACTGACCTGTAGTCTAACCTGTGTCTAACATGTTCTCTAACCTGCATCTAACCTGTAATCTAACGTGTACTCAAACCTGTGTCTTACCTGTACTCTAACCTGCATCTACTCTGCACTCTAACCTGCATCTAAGATGTACTCTAATCTGCATCTAACCTGTACTCTAACCTGTATCTAACCTGTACTCTAACCTGTATCTAACCTGTACTCTAACCTGTATCTACCCTGTACTCTAACCTTTATCTAACCTGAATCTAACCCGTACTCTAACCTGAATCTAACCCGTACTCTAACCTGCATCGAACCTGATCTTTATCCTGCTTCTAACCTGTCCTCTAACGTGCATGTAACATGTACTGTAACCTGTAGTCTATCCTGCATCTAACCTGTGCTCTAACCTGCATATGACTTGTACATTAACCTGTACTCTAACCTGTACTCTAACCTGCATCTGACTTGTACACTAACCTGTACTCTAACCTGTACTCTAACCTGTATCTAATCTGTACTCTTGCCTGAATCTAACATGTACTCTAACTTGCATCTTACCTGTACTCTTACCTGTATCTAACCTGTACTCTTGCCTGAATCTAACCTGTACTCTAACCTGCATCTAACCTGCATCTAACCTGTACTCTAACCTGTATCTAACCTGTATCTAACCTGTACTCTAACCTGTACTCTAACCTGTACTCTAACCTGTACTCTAACCTGTACTCTAACCTGCACTCTAACCTGTACTCTAACCTGTATCTAACCTATGCTCTAACCTGCATCTAACCGGTCATTTAACCTGTATCTAACCTGTATTCTAACCTGTATTCTAACCTTTACTCCGAGCTTTATCTAACCTGTACGCTAAACTGTATCTAACCTTTGCTCTAACCTGCATCTAACCTGTACTCTAACCTGTATCTAACCTGTACTCTAAACTGTATCTAACCTGTGCTCTAACCTGCATCTAATCGGTACTCTAACCTTTACTCTAACCTGTACACTAACCTGCATCTAACTTTTACACTAACCTGTATCTAACCTGTACTCTAAACTGTATCTAGCCTGTGCTCTAACATGCATCTAACATGTACTCTAACCTGCATCTAACCTGTACTCTAACCTTTATCTAACTTGTACTCTCACCTTTACTTGGAGCTGTGTCTAACCTGTACTCTAACCTACATCTAACCTGTAATCTAACGTGTATTCTAACCTGCGTCTTACATGTACTCTAACCTGCATCTACTATGCACTCTAACCTGCATCTAACCTGTACTCTAATCTGCATCTAACCTGTACTCTAACCTGTACTCTAACCTGCATCTGACTTGTACTCTAACTTGCATCTTACCTGTTCTCTAACCTGTATCTAACCTGTACTCTAACCTTGTCACGTCCTGACCAGTATTAGGGATTATTTGTAATTGTAGTTTGGTCAGGACGTGGTAGAGGGTATTTTGTTTATGTGGTTCGGGGTGGTGGTTTATTTAGTAGGGTGTTTGGTTAGTTAGTTCCGGGTTTTGGGGTTATGTTCTGTGTTAGTATTTCTATGTTCTTTCTGGTTAGTTGTATATCTATGTCTAGTTAATTGGGGTTGGACTCTCAATTGGAGGCAGGTGTTTTCTAGTTGCCTCTGATTGAGAGTCCCATATATGGGTATGTGTTTGGTTTAGTGGTTGTGGGAGATTGTTTCTTGTTTTGCTGTGTGCATGACAAGACTGTCTAGTTCGTTTGTGTTCTTTGTATACGTGTTTATTTTGGTTTTTCCTTCTTTGTCCGTAATAAAGAAGATGAGTATACACTTCCCTGCTGCATTTTGGTCCTCTCCTTATGACAATCGTGACAAACCTGTATCTTACCTGTACTCTAACCTGCATCTTACCTGTACTCTAACCTGTATCTAACCTGGACTCTAACCTGCAAATAACCTGTAATCTAACCTGTGCTCTAACCTGCACTTAATCTGTACTCGAACCTGCATTTTACCTGACCTCTAACCTGTACTCTAACCTGCATCTAACCTCTACTCTAACGTGCATCTAACATGTACTCTAACCTGCATCTAACCTGTACTATTTCCTGCATCTAACCTGTACTCTTTCCTGCATCTAACCTGTGCTCTTTCCTGCATATAACCTGTACTCTAACCTGTATGCTAACCTGTATGCTAACCTGCATCTAACCTGAACTCTAACCTGCATCTAACCTGTACTCTAACCTGTACTCTAACCTGTACTCTAACCTGCATCTAACCTGTACTCTAACCTGTACTCTAACCTGCATCTAACCTGTACCCTAACCTGCATCTAACCTGTATTCTAACCTGTATTCTAACCTTTACTCTGAGCTTTATCTAACCTGTACTCTAACCTGTATCTAACCTGTACTCTAAACTGTATCTAACCTGTGCTCTCTCCTGCATCTAATCGGTACTCTAACCTGTACTCTAACCTGTACACTAACCTGCATCTAACTTTTACTCTAACCTGTATCTAACCTGTACTCTAAACTGTATCTAACCTTTGCTCTAACATGCATCTAACATGTACTCTAACCTGCATCTAACCTGTACTCTAATCTTTATCTAACTTGTACTCTAACCTTTACTCGGAGCTGTGTCTAACCTGTACTCTAACCTGCATCTAACCTGTAATCTAACGTGTATTCTAACCTGCGTCTTACCTGTACTCTAACCTGCATCTACTATGCACTCTAACCTGCATCTAACCTGTACTCTAATCTGCATCTAACCTGTACTCTAACCTGTACTCTAACCTGCATCTGACCTGTACTCTAACCTGCATCTAACCTGTACTCTAACCTTGTCACGTCCTAATTGTATTTTGGTCAGGACGTGGCAGAGGGTATTTTGTTTATGTGGTTCGGGGTGGTGGTTTATTTAGTAGGGTGTTTGGTTAGTTAGTTCCGGGTGTCATGACGTTGGCCTCTTTTGGTACAGGGAGGACAGTTGACCCCCTCCCTTTTGCATCACCACCCAACCTACCTTCCCCCCAATCCACCCGGTGTGTAAAGGGTTGTAAAAACTCTAAAATTCCAGGAGATTTCTCTGGCCACATGGCCCATAGAGAGACAAAGGAAATTCTTCCAACTCATAGAATTGGAGAACCGAGCGACATGTGTGTGCTGGAGAAGGTATGGAAGATTGGTGAAGAATCCAGCTACGAACTGATCCGCTTGGTACAATTTTGTGATACTCAGAAGAGACAATATAGCCATATTACCATAAAACTGTTTATATAATAGCATCAGCTTGAGACTTGCAACATAATAGTTGTATAGAATGTATTAATAAGGATAAAGCTTTTATAATACACATGAGATGCTATTGTACTGATGTTAATGTGATAGAATTGTATTTCTGTAACCAAGTCTAGCTCAGTCATAGGCATGCCCCAGGGACACATACAGGACCAGGCGTCATTTGACAAGCCTGTTCGATGGGCACTATAAAACACCCCCTGATTTACATTTCATCAGACCAGGCCTCCACTCCATTGCGAGAAGTGGGCCAATAGGTTTGACCATCCAAGTACTCTACTGAAAGTGAACTATACCACGTGGTTAACTTTTAGACTATTGATACTGACAGAATAAGAACAAGTCTTTGATATTAATTATTAGTCTGCAGCTAAGTAAATTATATCATTGAACGCGAAGACCAACGAAACAACCATTCGATGACGACATTAATGAATGTCGCTTTGAAAGATCCATTCTAACCGAGAGAGAGACTCTCCATCAGAACTACTCTCCAACAAGAATCAGAACGACACCCTGAGCATAAATATATATTGATTGCAATTGTTCCCGAATGAGTGAGCCTTCAATTGTCAATTGTTAATATTAATGAACTCTGTGTGCCACAGCTGACCTTTTATGATCCATTGTTCAACAGGCCGACCTGCCTGTTTAGCCCACAAGGGCACATTCCTCTACCAATCCTTTGTGACGATAATTACTGTTTGTATGTTTTCTGTTAATTACTTAGTGTAGTAAATAAATGATTTTAAGACAATTGATGTATGGATGATTTTAGTAAAGACTGGGTTCGTGCAGATACAACAATTTACGACGTTTGGAATGAGACTGGACTAAAGGTAAAATACACCATTGAAACCAGAAGATAATCGGCCTATACTATAATAGGATATAATATTATAGTACAGGAAAGTTATATTAGGAAAATTATAGCTTTGTAATCTGAATATTCTCCTTGGTGCCCCGATCTCCTAGTTAATTACAATTAAACGATTAATCAGTTTAATCGCGTGATAATAATTACAGGGAGCTAATTGATAAACATATCATCAGTTTAATGGTACCCCCAAAGACACGACACGGGTTTTGGGGTTATGTTCTGTGTTAGTATTTCTATGTTCTTTCTGGTTAGTTGTATATCTATGTCTAGTTAATTGGGGTTGGACTCTCAATTGGAGGCAGGTGTTTTCTAGTTGCCTCTGATTGAGAGTCCCATATATGGGTATGTGTTTGGTTTAGTGTTTGTGGGAGATTGTTTCTTGTTTTGCTATGTGTGCATGACAAGACTGTCTAGTTCGTTTGTGTTCTTTGTATACGTGTTTATTTAGGTTTTTCCTTCTTTGTCCGTAATAAAGAAGATGAGTATACACTTCCCTGCTGCATTTTGGTCCTCTCCTTACGACAATCGTGACAAACCTGTATCTAACCTGTACTCTAACCTGCATCTTACCTGTACTCTAACCTGTATCTAACCTGTACTCTAACCTGCAAATAACCTGTAATCTAACCTGTGCTCTAACCTGCACTTAATCTGTACTCGAACCTGCATCTTACCTGACCTCTAACCTGTACTCTAACCTGCATCTAACCTGTACTCTAACGTGCATCTAACATGTACTCTAACCTGCATCTAACCTGTACTCTAACCTGCATCTAACCTGTACTATTTCCTGCATCTAACCTGTACTCTTTCCTGCATCTAACCTGTGCTCTTTTCTGCATATAACCTGTACTCTAACCTGTATGCTAACCTGTATGCTAACCTGCATCTAACCTGACCTCTAACCTGTACTCTTACCTGCATCTAACCTGTACTCTAACCTGTATCTAACCTATACTCTAACCTGTATCTGACCTGTACTCTAACCTGTATCTGACCTGTACTCTAACCTGCATCTGACCTCTACTCTAACCTGTACTCTAACCTGTACTCTTACCTGTACTCTAACCTCTTGTCTAACCTGCATTTTAGAATATGCTGCCTAATTGTTCTGTGTTGTTAGGTATTACTGCTCTGTTGGCGCTAGAAATATAAGCACTTCGCTACCCCTGCGATAAAATCTTCAAAAAATATGTGTTCGTGACCAAATCATTTTGATTTAATTTTATTTGAAATGTGTGTGATAGAAATACTCACTGCTTCTTTCTAATTGATCTAGATATTAGATAAAAAGGTATCAATTCAAAGTCAAAGGTCAGTCAAAGGTCATATTCAAGTTAGTTCCACTACATACGTAACAGTGAGAGACACAGACGACAGATCCAAATCGAAAGTAACCTCCTATAAGTATTCAAGTCTCCCTGCTTGGCGCCTTGAGCCAGTTGCCACAGCATGCAAGTTAAACTACGCTCTTTGGGCGGGAGAGTGGGGAATGTTCAACGATTCAAAAGCTTATGAAATTAGCTAATTTAATGTGCAATTCGTTACATTTAACATTAAAAATTAACCTGTTGAGGACAGACGTTCCGCTAGCGGAATCCCGTTCCGCCTGCGGAACCCCTAGCCAACAGCCAATGGCATCGCACAGCGCGAAATACAAAACCAACTAAAATACCACAATTCATTTTTCTCAAACAATCAACTATTTTACATCATTTTAAAGATAAGACTCTCGTTAATCTAACCACATTGTCCGATTTCAAAAAGGCTTTACAGCAAAAACAAAACATTAGATTATGTTAGGAGAGTACATAGACACAAATAATCACACAGCCATTTTCCAAGCAAGCATATATGTCACATAAACCCAAACCACAGCTAAATGGAGCACTAACCTTTGATGATCTTCATCAGATGACACTCCTAGGACATTATGTTATACAATACATGCATGTTTTGTTCAATCAAGTTAATATTTATATCAAAAAACAGCTTTTTACATTAGCATGTGATGTTCAGAACTAGCATACCCACCGAATTTACTAAATTACTCATGATAAACGTTGACAAAATACATAACAATTATTTTAAGAATTATAGATACAGAACTCCTTTATGCAATCGCTATGTCCGATTTTAAAATAGCTTTTCGGCGAAAGCACATTTTGCAATATTCTGAGTACATAGCTCGGCCATCACGGCTAGCTAATTTGACACCCACCAAGTTTGGGACAACCTAAACTCAGAATTACTATTAGAAAAATTGGATTACCTTTGCTGTTCTTTGTCAGAATGCACTCCCAGGGCTTCTACTTCAACAACAAATGTTGTTTTGGTTCCAAATAATCCATAGTTATATCCAAATACCTCCGTTTTGTTCGTGCGTTCAGGTCACTATCCGAAGGGTAACGCGCGAGCGCATTTCGTGACAAAAAATGTCAAAATATTCCATTACCGTACTTAGAAGCATGTCAAACGCTGTTTAAAATACATTTTTATGCTATTTTTCTCGTAAAATAGCGATAATATTCCAACCGGGCAACGTTGTATTCATTCAAAGACTGAAAGAAAAACATGGTGAGTTCTCGTGACCGCGCATCTCCAGTCTCACTGTCCCCAGGCTGACTACTTACAAACTCTGCTCCTATACTTTGCCCAGAGACAGCAGACACCCCATTCCACTTTCTGGCGGCTTTAGAGAGCCAATGGAAGCCTTAGAAAGTGTCACGTTATAGCACAGATGCTGTAATGTCGATAGAGATGCAACAGAAGGACAACAAATTGTCAGACAGGGCACTTCCTGTATGGAATCTTCTCAGGTTTTGGCCTGCCATATGAGTTCTGTTATACTCACAGACACCATTCAAACCGTTTTAGAAACTTTAGTGTGTTTTCTATCCAAATCTACTAATTATATGCATATTCTAGTTTCTGGGCAGGAGTAGTAACCAGATTAAATCGGGTACGTTTTTTATCCGGCCGTGAAAATACTGCCCCCTATCCCAAAGAAGTTTTAAAAGAGACTCAAAATAAAATCTGAAAGTCATTCATAAAATAAAATAAAATCCACAAGATGTGAGGGCACTTTATCGTAGGTCGGCAAAGGGCAGGTGCTCGGGCACTGGTTGAGCCCTATTTGTGCAAATGCCTGGCAATGTGCAACACAAAGTTTTACACATAGTTTCTTTAGGGGTGAGCTATTTGATTTAGAATGAGTTTTCATTCTTGTTATTCCTTGAAGGAGAGTAGTTCTGCTTGAGTTGTGCAAACGAACTGAACAAAGCACCATGGGATTTTGTCTTCGGCTGGGAAAACGTGAAGAGCACACTGAGGACTGGGACCTTCATGCTGCCTCCATTGAGACCCTCCGTGGCTTGCAATTGTGCCAAAATTGGAATAAAATGCTCATTCTGCTTCTCCCAACAGTGATTGAGTGCTCCCTCCTTACCCGGAGCCCTGTTTAAAGCCTTGAAAGTCAGAGTATTCTCCTTTATGAAAAGGCAACACACTCCAACGCTATCTGGAGCAATTTGGCTTTGGTTGTAATTCTTTTATTATTTAGAATTCAGCCTATATGAGCTGGTATATTAGTGGTGTGATGTTCAAAAACACACTTCCACATTGCTTCTCTTACCTGGGAAAAGGCCTAGCTTTTCAAAGAAGCTGACATGATAACACACAGCCAAGGGGTATATGAAAAATGAAGTCTGTACTGAGGGTCAAATTGGGGCTGAAGTATAGTACTAGACATTGGATACGGTGGGAATTGAATTGATTGCTGTTAGAAAATGATCATGGTGTAAGGAACCAATTTGGAGTACAGTTGCTTGACACAGCCTACATAATCCCCACAAAACCACTGTAGAATCACAGACACGAAACAAGTCTATTTTCATTGGTATCATGATTGTTGTACAAATATTCCCAAATACTCCCTGTGAGGCAGGTCCTGATGGAAATCACCAGATCAATTAAAGGGTGATCAGTATCTTCCTGCAGCAATCTCCAGTTAATACATCACAGCTGTGTTGTGACCTTTGTATTACTTAAATTCATTTGGTTTGTGTCAAACCTGTTTTAAAACTAACTGAGTGATGGTTCATGTTTAATGGAAACCTATTGTGTCTATGGAATGAAAGATTGAGTTGGAAAAGGATTCTAATGATTTGATAATGTACGGGTTGTTTGTCTCCTGTAGTTTATTGTAACTCTGCTGAATTGTGTTTTCTGGCAAAGAAACTTATTGTGTTATTTGTTGAAACTTTTTAAAGACCTGACAAATATTGCACAGACATGAAACTTTTTTGGACCCAAAAACCTAAATCATTCTTACAGAGCCTTGTTTCTCATGGTTCTAGCATAAAAGTATATAATTGTGAACGAAACATAAAGGCGTATATCCTGGATAACTGCATACTGTATATCTTCATAGCGAACAGCTAATCACTGTGCTGATCCTGTAAGAATCATAGGAGACATACTGTATCAAGAGGACATAGTGTTCATTTGATCACAGTGTGATTGCCTGCTGTGGGATTCATCTTGTTGTAGTGTCCTCACTTGGCCTTGCCAAACAAAATAAATGAATGGGTTTCAGCATACCCATGCCAACAGCAGTCCTTATAATCCAACCCGTGTGAGACATCCAAGACCCGTGCTTCCACAGGACTGTTTAAGGAGTGACAGGGTGCTTCAGTTCTGGTCAGAGCAGGGGTACTCATGTCAATCAGGGCTCTTTGCTGTTAAAGCCTGAATGCTCTCTCTCTCTCCCCTCCTCTTTCTCTTGCCTACCCTCTTTTTCCTCTCTGCCCATCTCTCTCCATATGCATCTCTCTATACATGTATATCTTAACTCACTAAGTTACTCCCCTCCCCTCTCTCTCTTTCTCTCTTTCTCTCTCTCTCGCTCTCTCTCGCTCTTTCTCTCTACCCTCCCCACCTCTCTCTCTTGCTTACCCTCTTTTTCCTCTCTCCCGATCTCTCTCCATATGCCTCTCTCTATACATGTGTCTTAACTCACTAATTCACTCCCCTCCTCTCTACACCCTCCCTCCCTTTCTCTCTCTCTCTCTCTCTCTCTCTCTCTCTCTCTCTCTCTCTCTCTCAGCCTCCTCCCTCTCTCTTTCTCCTCCCCCCTCCCTCCAGAGTCATGGCAGGTTCCTAGCCTCCCAGGGCTGCAGGGCTGCAGTAGGAGGTAGCTGGGACGGTTTGCAATGCTCCCATCGGCCCTTTCTGCCTGTGCGTAGCTTAGCCGCTTGTAAAGCCCTGTCAGCCGGACATGCCATTCAGACTGGCATGCTAATTGAAAACAGCACTGTTCCTGGGTTTTCACCCCATTCGAGAGTCCCAGAACACATGCTGTAACGCGGTAACAGCTTGAAAATAGCATTCTTAGGTACGCAGTAAAATTGTTCTTTATACCCAATTTAGCGTTTTAAAATATAGAGCCTTGGTGCATTCCCCTGGTTCACTATATACCAATAAAGTCTAACTCTATGTGGCATGGAGAGAGAATGAATAAAGACTGTATTTTCCAGAATCCTATTTCTTTTAATAGTCTGATTATTTGGTGCCCTTGTTCGAATGCAGCAGTGATCTGCCAACACGCTGTACCTTTTGCGCGTCCAAACTGAAAAGTGATACATACTCTTAGAAAAAAAGGTGCTATCTAGAACCTAAAAGGGTTCTTTGGCTGTCCCCATAGGATAACGCTTTGAAGAACCCTTTTTGGTTCCAGGTAGAACCCTTTCCCAAAAAGGGGAACGGACTGATTGGGGGCCATCCCTCAGATTGCATATGAACATGTCATAAGCCATGGCAAAATGTTTAGAATTACAGGAAATGTGCTTTAAAACGGCAACATTGTCTCTCTGCCCCATGGCAAAATTCGTGGAAGGGGGGGAGCTCATGAAACTACAGTACGTCACTGTGCCATTTCATGAACTTGTTCAATGTACTGTAGTTCCAAGGGTTTCCCAAAGTGTTGTGTTTTTACAGTACTTCTGTTACTAAAGGGCTCCCTGTTTTAGAAGTGATAAAAATATTAAGTAAACACTTCAAAGATTACATGATAATTGTATGAATGAAGACTAACTCCGGCAAATGGTTTATTATTTTGGAGATAAGGACTGGTGCGAAGCAGCAGAGACCTTAGACTGCACCAATGCAATGCTGCAACAGACTAACAGACACCTCTTTGCAAGTGCTATAACAAATGACTGTTTACTTTTATTTTTTATTTCACCTTTATTTAACCAGGTAAGCCAGTTGAGAACAAGTTCTCATTTACAACTGCGACCTGGCCAAGATAAAGCAAAGCAGTGCGACACAGACAACAACACAGAGTTACACATGGAATAAACAAACGTACAGTCAATAACACAATAGAAAAAAAGTCTATATACAGTGTGTGCAAATGGCGTGAGGAGGTAAAGGCAATAAATAGGCTATAGTAGCAAAGTAATTACAATTTAGCAAATTAACACTGGAGTGATAGATGTGCAGATGATGATGTGTAAGTGGAAATACTGGTGTGCAAAAGAGCAAAAAAGTAAATTAAAACAATATGGGGATGAGGTAGGTAGATTGGATGGGCTATATACAGATGGGCTGTGTACAGCTGCAGCGATCGGTAAGCTGCTCAGATAGCTGATGTTTAAAGTTAGTGAGGGAGATATAACTCTCCAACTTCAGTGATTTTTGCAATTCGTTCCAGTTATTTGCAGCAGAGAACTGGAAGGAAAGGCGGCCAAAGCAGGTGTTGGCTTTGGGGATGACCAGTGAGATATACCTGCTGGAGCGCATGCTACGGGGGGGTGTTGTTATCGTGACCAGTGAGCTGAGATATGTAGCGAGGGCCAGCCAACGAGAGCATACAGGTTGCGGTGGTGGGTGGTATATGGGGCTTTGGTGACAAAATGGATGGCACTGTGATAGACTGCATCCAGTTTGCTGAGTAGAGTGTTGGAGGCTATTTTGTAAATGACATCGCCGAAGTCAAGGATCGGTAGGATAGTTGATTTTACGAGGGTATGTTTGGCGGCGTGAGTGAAGGAGGCTTTGTTGCGAAATAGGAAACCAATTCTATATTTAACTTTGGATTGGAGATGCTTAATGTGAGTCTGGAAGGAGAGTTTACAGTCTAACCAGACACCTAGGTATTTGTAGTTGACCACATACTCTAAGTCATAACCGTCCAGAGTAGTGATGCTAGTCAGACGTGCAGGTGCAGGCAGCGATTGGTTGAAAAGCATGCATTTAGTTTTACTAGCATTTAAGAGCAGTTGGAGGCCACAGAAGGAGAGTTGTATGGCATTGAAGCTTATTTGGAGGTTTGTTAACACAGTGTCTAAAGAAGGGCCAGATGTATACAGAATGTTATCGTCTGCTTAGAGGTGGATCAAAGAATCACCCGCAGCAAGAGCAACATCATTGATATATGCAGAGAAAAGAGTCGGCCCGGGAATTGAACCCTGTGGCACTCCAATAGAGACTGCCAGAGGTCCGGACAACAGGCCCTCTGATTTGACACACTGAACTCTATCTGAGAAGTAGTTGGTGAACCAGGCGAGGCAGTCATTTGAGAAACCAAGGCTGTTGAGTCTGCCGATAAGAATACGGTGATTGACAGAGTCGAAAGCCTTGACCAGGTTGATGAAGATGGCTGCATAGTACTGTCTTTTATCGATGGCGGTTATGATATCGTTTAGGACCTTGAGCGTGGCTTAGGTGCACCTGTGACCAGCTCGGAAACCGGATTGCATAGCGGAGAAGGTAAGGTGGGATTCGAAATGGTCAGTGATCTGTTTGTTATCTTGGCTTTCGAAGACTTTAGAAAGGCAGGGCAGGATGGATATAGGTCTGTAACAGTTTGGGTCTAGAGTGTCACCCCCTTTGAAGAGGAGGATGACCGTGGCAGCTTTCCAATCTTCAGGGATCTCGGACGATACGAAAGAGAGGTTGAACAGACTGGTAATAGGGGTTGCAACAATGGCGGTGGATAATTTTAGAAAGGGTCCAGATTGTCTAGCCCAGCTGATTTGTACGGGTCCACGTTTAGCAGCTCTTTCAGAACATCTGCTATCTGGATTTGGGTGAAGGAGAAGCTGGGAGGCTTGGGCAAGTAGCTGCAGGGGGTGCAACGCTGTTGGCCGGGGTTGGGGTAGCCAGGAGGAAAGCCAGCCGTGGAGAAATGCTTTTTGAAATTCTCGATTATCGTGGATTTATCGGTGGTGACAGTGTTTCCTAGCCTCAGTGCAGTGGGCAGCTGGGAGGAGGTGCTCTTATTCTCCATGGACTTTACAGTGTCCCAAAACGTTTTGGAGTTAGAGCTACAGGATGCAAATTTCTGTTTGAAAAAGCTAGCCTTTGCTTTCCTAACTGACTGTGTGTATTCGTTCCTGACTTCCCTGAAAAGTTGCATATCGCGGGGACTATTCGATGCTAGTGCAGTCCGCCACAGGATGTTTTTGTGCTGGTCGAGGACAGTCAGGTCCGGAGTGAACCAAGGGCTATATCTGTTCTTAGTTCTACATTTTATGCAAGAGGCATGCTTATTTAAGATGGTGAGGAAATTACTTTTAAAGAACGACCAGGCATCCTCTACTGACGTGATGAGGTCAATATCCTTCCAGGATACCCGGGCCAGGTCGATTAGAAAGGCCTGCTCGCAGAAGTGTTTTAGGGAGTGTTTGACAGTGATGAGGGGTGGTCGTTTGACTGTGGACCCATAGCGGATGCAGGCAATGAGGCAGTGATCGCTGAGATCCAGATTGAAAACAGCAGAGGTGTATTTGGAGGGCAATTTGATCAGGATAATATCTATGAGGGTGCCCATGTTTATGGATTTAGGGTTGTACCTAGTAGGTTCCTTGATAATTTGTGTGAGATTGAGGGCATCTATCTTAGATTGTAGGACTGCTGGGGTGTTAAGCATATCCCGGTTTAGGTCACCTAACAGAACGAACTCTGGGGCACAACTGGGAGCTGAAGGGGGTCTATAACAGGCGGAATCAGTGAGAGACTAATTTCTGGAGAGATTAATTTTGAAAATTTGAAGCTCGAACTGTTTGAGCATAGACCTGGAAAGTATGACCGATCTTTGCAGACTATCTCTGCAGTAGATTGCAACTCCTCCCGTTTTGGCAGTTCTATCTTGACGGAAAATGTTGTAGTTGGGGATGGACATCTCAGAATTTTTGGTGGCCTTCCTGAGCTAGGATTCAGACACAACAAGGACATCAGGGTTGGCGTAGTGTGCTAAAGCAGTGAGTAAAACAAACTTAGGGAGGAGGCTTCTGATGTTAACATGCATGAAACCAAGGCTTTTACGTTTACAGAAGTCAACAAATGAGAGTGCCTGGGGACACGCAGGGCCTGGGTTAACCTCCACATCACTCAAGGAACAGAGGAGGAGTAGGATGAGGGTACGGCTAAAGTGTCACGGTTGTCGTAGGGTAGAGTGGACCAAAACGCAGCAGGAATATGTGCACTCATCTTCTTTATTTAAATGGACAAAGAAGGTAAACCAAAACAAGCACGTACACAAAAAGACTCAACGACTAATAACAGGCCGGTAAGGCACAAAGCTATACACAGCACAATCTCCCACAAAATACTAATATAAACACATACCTATTTATAGGACCCTCAATCAGAGGCAACTAGAAAACACCTGCCTCCAATTGAGAGTCCAACCCCCAATAAACTAAACATAGAAATACAAGTGACTAGACTAAACATAGAAATACATAAACATAGAACAGTGCCCAAAACCCCAGAATAATAAATCAAACACCCTCCTACAAACACAACCAGCCCGAACCACATAAAACAAATACCCCCTGCCACGTCCTGACCAAACTACAATAACAAATAACCCCTTCTACTGGTCAGGACGTGACATAAAGGCTATCAAAACTGGTCGTCTAGTGCGTTGGGAACAGAGAATTAAAGGAGCAGATTTCTGGGCGTGGTAGGATAGATTCAGGGCATAATGTACAGACAGGGGTATGGTAGGGTGCCGGTACAGTGGAAGTAAACCTAGGCATTGAGTGATGATAAGAGGTTGCATCTTTGGACACACTAGTTATGCTGGGTGAGGTCACCGCATGTGTGGGAGGTGGGACACAAGAGGTATCTGAGGCATGTTGAGTGGGACTAGGGGCTCCGCAGTGAACTAAAACAATGACAACTATCCTAAACAACAGTATACAAGGCATATTGACATTAGAGAGAGACATAAGCAAGGCATAAAGCAATCACAGGTGTTGATTGGGAGAGCTAGCTAAGACAACAATGGGTAAAACAACAACAGCTAATCAGCTAAGACAACAACAACAGGTAAAATGGCAATGAACTACACACAGGGCCTGAGTTTGAGGCTGGGGCCAACAGATAAACAAAAATAAACAAAATGGAGTACCGTGATTAATGAGCAGTCCAGCAGGCATCAGCTATGTAGCCAAGTGATCATATTGTCCAGTGAACAGCAATAGATGAAACAGGGAAGCCGCTAGGAAGTCGTTACTACGCTAGCAAGCGGGAGACACGGCTTTCAATTTTTTTTTTAATAAATAAAAATAAATAACTATTGTAGATTCTCAACAAGTGGAAATCCTTCTTCCAATTGCTATGATGGATTTTCTACATGCGTGGTTATGCTAAACGGTTTCTGCAGGGTGGTTCCGATTTTTCATCAATTCATATACGATTTACCTCAGCAAAGGACCAAGCCATCAATTAGCTTTTTACCTCTGATCCAAATATAGCAATGGATGGCATTTATTTATACTGGTATCAACTCTTTGATTAACTCAAAACACTTAAAGGTCAACATTGAGGACTTCATCTGATTAATCGAATGTTCCATTGTGCTGGTCCTGAAGTTCGGTGTGTTTTATTGTTCTTTGTTTGCTATGGACAACCTAATTACATTTTCATTGATTTATGTTGGCAGCATTCTCACCTTCTCAAAATTGTAGCTGGGGTTTCATCACAAACATCTAACACACATATACAGTGCCTTCAGAAAGTATTCATACCGCTTGACTTATTTCACATTTTGTTGAGTTACAGCCTGAATTTAAAACAAAATCTGCCATCTACACACTATAACCCATAATGACAAAGTTAAAACATGTTTTAGAAATGCTTGAAAATGTATTGAATATAAAATACAGAAATCGAATTTACATAAAGGTTCACACCCCTGAGTCAATACTTTGTAGAAGCATCTTTGGCAGCGATTACAGCTGTGAGTCTTTCTGGGTAAGTCTTTAAGAGCTTTTCACACCTGCATGTGCAGCATTTGCCCATTATTATTTTCAAAATTCTTCAAGCTTTGTCAAATTGGTTGTTGACCATTATTAGACAACCATTTTCAGGTCTTGCCATATATTTTCAAGTACAGTGCATTCGGAAAGTGTTCCCCTTGACTTTTTCCACATTTTGTTACGTTAGAATACCTTAGCCTGTTACAATCAGGCCTTTATGGTAGAGTGGCCAGACGTAAGCCACTCCTCAGTAAAAGGCACATGACAGCCCGCTTGGAGTTTGCCAAAAGGCACCTAAAGGACTCTCAGACCATGAGAAACATGGTCTGATGAATCCAAGACTGAACTCTTTGGCCTAAATCCCAAGCGTCACATCTAGAGGAAACCTGGCATCATCTGTACGGTGAAGCATGGTGGTGGCAGCATTATGCTGTGGGGATGTTTTTCAGTGGCAGGGACTGGGAGACTAGTCAGGATCGAGGGAAAGATGAACAGAGCAAAGTACAGAGAGATCCTTGATGAAAACCTGCTCCAGAGCGTCAGGACCTCAGACTGGGGCAAAGGTTCACCTTCCAACAGGACAACAACCCTAAGAGCACAGCCAAGATAATGCAGGAGTGGCTTCGGGACAAGTCTCTGGCTGTCCTTGAGTGACCCAGCCAGAGCACGGACTTGAACCCGATCGAACATCTCTGCAGAAACCTGAAAATAGCTGTGCAGCGATGCTCCCCATCCAACCTGACAGAGCTTGAGAGGATCTGCAGAGAAGAATAGGAGAAACTCCCCAACTACAGGTGTGCCAAGCTTGTAGCATCGTACCCAAGAATACTCGAGGCTATAATCGCTGCCAAAGGTGCTTCAACAAAGTACTGAGTAAAGGGTCTGAACACTTATGCAAATGGTATACTGCTCAAAAAAATAAAGGGAACACTTAACAAACACATCCTAGATCTGAATGAAAGAAATAATCTTATTAAATACTTTTTTCTTTACATAGTTGAATGTGCTGACAACAAAATCACACAAAAATAATCAATGGAAATCCAATTTATCAACCCATGGAGGTCTGGATTTGGAGTCACACTCAAAATGAAAGTGGAAAACCACACTACAGGCTGATCCAACTTTGATGTAATGTCCTTAAAACAAGTCAAAATGAGGCTCAGTAGTGTGTGTGGCCTCCACGTGCCTGTATGACCTCCCTACAATGCCTGGGCATGCTCCTGATGAGGTGGCGGAGGGTCTCCTGAGGGATCTCCTCCCAGACCTGGACTAAAGCATCCGCCAACTCCTGGACAGTCTGTGGTGCAACGTGGCGTTGGTGGATGGAGCGAGACATGATGTCCCAGATGTGCTCAATTGGATTCAGGTCTGGGGAACGGGCGGGCCAGTCCATAGCATCAATGCCTTCCTCTTGCAGGAACTGCTGACACACTCCAGCCACATGAGGTCTAGCATTGTCTTGGATTAGGAGGAACCCAGGGCCAACCGCACCAGCATATGGTCTCACAAGGGGTCTGAGGATCTCATCTCGGTACTTAATGGCAGTCAGGCTACCTCTGGCGAGCACATGGAGGGCTGTGCGGCCCCCCAAAGAAATGCCACCCCACACCATGACTGACCCACCGCCAAACCGGTCATGCTGGAGGATGTTGCAGGCCGCAGAACGTTCTCCACGGCGTCTCCAGACTCTGTCACGTCTGTCACGTGCTCAGTGTGAACCTGCTTTCATCTGTGAAGAGCACAGGGCGCCAGTGGCGAATTTACCAATCTTGGTGTTCTCTGGCAAATGCCAAACGTCCTGCACGGTGTTGGGCTGTAAGCACAACTCCCACCTGTGGACGTCGGGCCCTCATACCACCCTCATGGAGTCTGTTTCTGACCGTTTGAGCAGACACATGCACATTTGTGGCCTGCTGGAGGTCATTTTGCAGGGCTCTGGCAGTGCTTCTCCTGCTCCTCCTTGCACAAAGGCGGAGGTAGCGGTCCTGCTGCTGGGTTGTTGCCCTCCTACGGCCTCCTCCACGTCTCCTGATGTACTGGCCTGTCTCCTGGTAGCGCCTCCATGCTCTGGACACTACGCTGACAGACACAGCAAACCTTTTTGCCACAGCTCGCATTGATGTGCCATCCTGGATGAGCTGCACTACCTGAGCCACTTGTGTGGGTTGTAGACTCCGTCTCATGCTACCACTAGAGTGAAAGCACCGCCAGCATTCAAAAGTGACCAAAACATCAGCCAGGAAGCATAGGAACTGAGAAGTGGTCTGTGGTCCCCAACTGCAGAACCACTCCTTTATTGGGGGTGTCTTGCTAATTGCCTATAATTTCCACCTGTTGTCTATTCCATTTGCACAACAGCATGTGAAATTTATTGTCAATCAGTGTTGCTTCCTAAGTGGACAGTTTGATTTCACAGAAGTGTGATTGACTTGGAGTTACATTGTGTTGTTTAAGTGTTCCCTTTATTTTTTTGAGCAGTGTATATTTAAGAAAAGACTGTAACGTAAGAAAATGTGGAAGAAATCAATGGGTCTGAATACTTTCCGAATGCAGTGTATATTTAAGTCAAAACTGTAACTTGGCCACTCAGGAACATCTTCTTGGTGAGCAACTCTGGTGTAGATTTGGCCTTGTGTTTTAGGTTATTGTCCTGCTGAAAGTTGAATTCATCTCCCAGTGTCTGGTGGAAAGCAAACTGAACCAGGTTTAACTATAGGATTGTGCTTAGCTCCATTCTGTTTATTTTCTGTCCTGAAAAACTCCCGTCCTTAACAAGCATACCCATAACATGATGCAGCCACCACTATGCTTGAAATATGGAGATTGCTTCTCAGTAATGTGTTGTATTGGATTTACCCCAAACATAACATTTTTTATTCAGGGCAAAAAGTGTATTTTTGCAGTATTACTGCCTTGTTGCATACAAGTGAAAAAAAATCTCAATTTAAGCCATTTTAAATTCAGGCTGTAACAGAACAAAATGTCGAGGGGTGTGAATACTTTCTGACAAAAACAGTCAGTGGTCGAGCAAACAGTGATTCATTTGAGTACCTGGTAGCCTAGCGGTTAAGGGCGTTGGGCCAGTAACTGAAAGGTTGCTAGTTTGAATCCCAAACTGACTAAGTGAATAATCTGCTGATGTGCCTTTGAGCAAGGCACTTAACCCTAATTTCTCCTGATAAGAGGGTCTTCTAAATGATGTAAATGTAAGCAATGCTCTAAACATCCTTACATTGTCAAAGTTGCGTCAATTCGATTCTGGTATCAGAACAAAATAGTCAGCACATAGTAACTTATGATTTATTTGTACTTTAATTAATGCAAACACGTGTATGGTAAATATGTTGTTCGTATATATATATACGGTCTCGCTGTTACACCACGCAGGGCAGACAGAGAAGAGAGCGTCACATCCTATTGTTCTCTCTTTTATACTCTGACAGAGATAGATCCCGCTCAATGCTGGCCTGTCAGAGGGAGGAGGAGCGTGGTTTAAACTTGCTCATCCTATCATCGGCGTGCAGGCTGGTCCCAGCCTCGTGACGCACTTCCTGTCGCCGATTGTAGTTCTTGTCTTCAGCAGTTGACTTATCCGTAGTTTATATACTTAATATTGTAGCATAGCTTCCCCGGTATATTATATAGGTTATGCAAACAAATATCCAGTTTAACCCTAACAACATGCTCAGATAGGATGTTGTACCCAACTAGAGCATCAACATGCAAGGGCATCAACAATCATAAAGTACAGAGAGCACTCCGAAGCAACTCTTCCTTAGGAAGTCATAGTATCTTTACTGAGTAGCCAACATTGGAGTTAAAATTACTCTTCTTTATCTACTTACAGACACTCAACAACAAGCATCTTATCTGCAGCAGTATGAGTCATTGGCAGAATAACATGGCACAGATTCTCTGATAACAAGGCTGTGTTTATCTCTCAGACGTTTGTTTTAACAGCCCTTGGTAGAGGCCAGGAGTGATGCTGCTAACACAGACTGATGAAGGTCACAACATGAAATATACCTCAGTGGAAACAGAAGTACAGTTACTAAATCTTACTGTCAGAATTAGTCTGATGATAAGATATTTATTTTCTCCCCCCTTTCTATTTTCCCTTTAAAAATCATTCTCTACAGCACATCTTACTGAAGCTATTGGAAATGTTGTATTGTAGTCCTCTGATGAAGCGGCGTTATTATTCACCATGTTATTATTCACCATGTCAGCGTTAATGACTTAACCACCCAGAGAAAATCCTGTTGTTTTCTTAATTAAGTCACCCATCAAGGGCATCGTTAGACCGGCCTTATTTGGCTTTGAATAATAAAAGGCAGAGTCACACAAACACACAAGCTGTTCCACTCAGTTCAAGGTGAAGATAGACAGTGAGAGAAAATTACTGTCAAACCCAACAGCCAGTGGTTTACCAAAAGTCTTCTTTGGCCTGGTATGTGACCAAGATGTCATGAAATGGGTATTTTAGCAATGTATTGAGGATAACCCCCTGCCGAAACGTAGCCAATACATTATCTTCCATGAGTTTGACCTACAGTGCCTTGCAACAGTATTCAGACCCCTTATTTTTTAATAACCAAAATATATTCGTTGCATAAGTTTTCAGCTCCCTGTGTCAATTAGTACATGTTGGAATCCCTTTGGCAGTGATTACAGCTGAGTCTTCTTGGGTTAGTCTCGAAGAGCTTTACACAGCTGGATTTTGCAATATTAGCCCATTATTCTTTTAATAATTATTCAACCTCTGTCAGGATGTTGGGGATCATGGTTTGACAGAAATGTTCAAGTCTTTCCATATATTTTCAAGCAGATTTTAAGTCCAAACTTGGCCACTTAGGAACGTTCACTGTCTTCTTGGTAAGCGACTCCAGTGTAGATTTGGCCTTGTATTGTAGGTTACGTTTTTCATGTTTCTTCCACTTGGACATTACAGAGTATTTTGTGTAGATTGTTGATAAAACAATACAATTAAATCCACTTTGTAAGACAATAAAATGGAAAGAAATTCAAGGGGTGAATACTTTTGCATATACTGTATATGGGCTGGGCACTGCGTAGTGCGTACTGTGACTTAACTAGCGCTCACAGACTCACTTTAAATTAAGTATTTATCATGCTATTTTAGTAGCACTTGTTTGCTCAACAGATTTGAAATGCCACAACAGGACACCACAATTGGCCATCTTGCTCTTTAATTTCCAATCATCAATGTTACTGGTGTCACTGTCACGACTTCTGCCGAAGTCGGTTCCTCTCCTTGTTCGGGCGGTGTTCGGCGGTCGACGTCACCGGTCTTCTAGCCATCGCTGATCCATTTTTCATGTTCCATTTGTTTTGTCTTGTTTTCACACACACCTAGTTTCAATTCCCTAATTACATGTTGTATATTTTCCCTCTGTTGTATATTTTCCTCCATGTCCTTGTCGGGAATTGTTTATTTGTAAGTACTCGTGCTATGTGTTACTGGTGTGCTACGGGTTTTGTACCCATGTGTTTGTTGTTTTGTATGCCGTTAGTTTTATATATTAAACTGCTCCGGCTATTCACTAAGTTCTGCTCTCCTGCGTTTGACTTCCCTGCCACCAGTTACGCACCCATTACAGTCACACCATGTGTCATTGATGATTGGGAAATGAAAGCGCAAGAAGGCCAACTGTCAATATGGGCAAATTAACATGAGGTAATGACAACATTGCAGATTACATTTATATTGTCGTGTGAAGTCTCCTTTGGCAATTAATTAAGAATATAATTGTTTTATTGGGTTTCTTGGGAGTCCACTCAGTAAAAAATTGCTATAAAACCAAAAGTTTTGATGCTGTGATTTATTTAGTGACTTGTGGTGTTTAAAATCAGAGTGGTGGTCTGTGGAAGGGGATGTAGGGGAGACTGCAAGGTAGACTTCAGTACTCTGCCCTTCATAAACAGACACACAAAATCATCCTCCCACCCCTGTCTCAGATTCAGCAGATCTCACCAACATACTGTATTAAAAAGTTTGGTTAACTTAACATAGGGTGGGAGGAGGTGGCTTGAAGTTAAGTGCACTGTTCCAATGTACCAAACACCCAGTGAGGGGGGTCAGTCAATGTACCATGATGGGGGGGTTCTGGCCTGGGGTTTGAAGTGCCATTCATTCCCAGGCATGTGTCACTGTTCTGGGGCTCATTACAAGGCTCTCCTTGGAGGCTTGTACCAAAGGCATGCTGACTAAGCACTTCATTTCAGGAAACTGGGCTTGCTCTGGCCCACTCAGCACAGAGGAATCTCTCTCTCTCTCTCTCTCTTTCTCTCTCTCTCTCTCTCTCTCTTTCTCTTTCTCTCTCTCCTGTGAGAATGTGCTGGATGAGGCTGGAGTATGGCAGGATATCCGTGCATACTGCCACTCACTCTCCCCCTCGGCCCCCGCATATTGCTGCCTTCTCCCAGCCACAGGGGTCAGGGCAGACGCTGCTGGACGTAGGGAGCCAGGGCCAGGGTGGAGTAGGAAGGCCCAGAGCCCACTCAACCAACCAGTGCTGACATTTTGCAGTAATAAAACTAATCTGTAATCAGTTTTGTGTGCTCTGAGGCTGACGTGCGGCCGCTATCTCCAAAGAACATCTCCTAATTGCCTGCAGACGTTCGCAGATCTACAGTACATACCTAGACAGTTAGAATACTGTTAGTATGCAACATGTTTGCTGGCTGGTTGTGATCCCTTCAATTTAAAAAATAAATGTTCTCTACTGCAGTTATGCCCCAGATTTCATATACATAGAAATGAATAATTGCCCCACAGTTTCTAATATAACAGTGATAACCCTGGATCATTATCTTAAGAACAAGTCTAGAGTCAGACACAATCTGGTTTTATCCTCCAATTCCAGAGTGGTTTCTGTCTCACTGTTTCCACCTACCATGTGATTATATTCAAGGACTTGACATAACCAGTTTCCATTTCATTGGCTGTGTGGTGGTTGTTTCTATTTTTTCTTTGCTGGTCAGTTTGGCTAAAGCAATGTCTCCAGGACTTCCTGGCAGTTCTGGTGAATCACAGACACACTAAACACAGTGAACACAATGAGGTGCCTGCCCAGGTTTCCCCAGAATGATGAACAGGAAGGGGTGGGATGACGGGCATTGTACAGGATGTGGCCCGTGCACAATCATCTGGAGAGGGTATGTGTTAAAGCTGTTATTACAACCATGTTCCATAGACTACTCTGCTGACGTATGTGTGCCATTGTGCCCAAATGGGACTGAGACCTTGCAATAATAACACAATTATGGTGGCATTTGGCTGGCAAGACAGCTAAACTAATACTTGTTCTCATTCTCACGCTACAACTTGGATACCAGACACAATCTGACATGTTTCTTTTGTCTCTCTAAACTAATGCAGTACAATTTGTTTGGTTTTGAAGCGGTATTCAGCATCTGGATGCCATAGGGTCATAGTCCTTTGCCATGCCGCTCTCTGATACTGTAAGCTCTCTGGGTTTGGTCGGTTAGCACGTATTTGTGCCTAAGGTCAGAGAGAGCAGGAGAAACCGGCATAGAGATGCGGAAGGGGCCAATGTCACATTTTGGTCAGACTACCCTGCTCATTATTTCCTCCTCCTCTGCTTCTCGGTCGGGAAGTGAATAGTGAGTGACTGAGACATCCTGAGGAGGAGGGAGGTTGGGTTACTCCTCTTATAGAAGGATGTCATGATGCCGCTCCTCCCTTCCTCTTACTCACACAAACCTACAGACAGACTCTGGAAAGAGGAAAAGAAAGCAAGAGAGAGAGAGAGAGAGAGAGTGGTTGCATCCAGTACCTTTCTACATGGAGCATGTCTGTTTGACAGGATTCTCAAACGAGTGTTTGAGTGAGTGTGTACGCTTGTGTATGTGTGTCAGCCCACTGAATAAGGCTCCAGAACCTCAGGGCTGACAGGGTTTTGATTCCTCCTCCTTACGCAGTTCCCATGGTGAACAGTTCCTGTAGTTCCACAGTGGAGATGTTTCAGCACCAGCACAGGCTGTAAACAATGTCTGTCGCTAGTGTGTATGTATGATAGCAATAAACATGCTCTTGCATTACATGCAGAAGCAGTTCCATAATGACTTTAAGCTTCCCATGCCATTTTTGCCGCTTTGCAGGATGTTTGCAGTGAGAGCTGTGGGTAAGGACCACTCAGCACGTGCTCACAATGTTGAAACCAGCTGGAACCACATGTGTTACAGTGCTCTCCAAAAGTATTGGGAAAGTGACACAATTGTATTGTTTTGGCTCTGTACTTGAGTACTTTGGATTTGAAATGATACAATAACTATGAGGTTAAAGTGCAGACTGTCACGTTTTATTTTAGGGTTTTTTCATCCATATTGGGTGAACCGTTTGGAAATGACAGCACTTTTTGTACATAGTCTCCACATTTTAGGGGACCAAAATTATTGGCCCAAATTCCCTTATATGTGTATTAAAGTAGTCAAAAGTTTAGTATTTGGTCCCATATTCATAGCACCCAAAAGCTTGTGACTCTACAATCTTGTTGGAAACGTTTGCTGTTTGTTTTGGTTGTGCTTCAGATTAGTTTGGTTAATAATGTATTGTGTCATTTTGGAGTCACTTTTATTGCAAATAAGAATAGAATATGTTTTTAAACACTTCTACATTAATGTGGATACTACCTTCATTAAGGATAATTGTGAAAAATGTAAGAAAGTAAGAAAGTTACAGGCGCACAAATATCATACTTCCCCCCTCAAAATGCTAACCTCAACCTGTTATTATAATGGTAAGAGGTTAGCGTGTCTTGGGGGTATGATATTTGTGCGTCTGTAACTTTCTCACTCATCATTATTCACGATTCCCCACTTTTGCCCCCAGAACAGCCTCAATTCGTCAGGGCATGGATCCTACAAGGTGTCGAAAGAGTTCCACAGGAATGCTGGCCTATGTTGATTCCAATGCTTCCTACAGTTGTCTCAAGTTGGCTGGATGTCTTTTTGGGTGGTGGACCATTCTTGCGTGAAAAACCCAGCAGCGCTGCAGTTCTTGACACACAAATCGGTGCGCCTGGTACCTACTACCATAGCCCGTTCAGAGGTACTTAAATCTTTTGTCTTGCACATTCACCCTCTGAATGGCACACATACACAATCCATGTCTCAATTGTCTCAAGGCTTAAACATAATTATTTAATCTGTCTTCATCTACAGTGATTTAAGTGGATTTAACAAATTAAACCCATAAGGGATCATGGCTTTCATCTGAATTCACTTGGTCAGTCCATGTCATGGAAAGAGCAGGTGTTCCTAATGTTTTGTACACTTAGTGTAAATCCACACAGTGCGCTAACTTGCAAGGCGCCTGCATCATCTACGACCATAAACTGCACTGTGAATTTGATGACCAGTTGAACTGATGTTACGTATACAGCAAATTGGCCAGTGTTACCAAGTGTTGATTTTCCAGTGTGACATTTCTAGTGTTGATTCAGGAGGTAAATTAACACTCAATAGTGTAAAATAACCCTGTGTTGGTGTTAATATACAGAGTTAAACCAAAACCATGCACGTCATATTTCCCAGCATGCCCTATTGCAGGGAGATTTTTTGTATGTACATTACTTGATTAATTAATCTTATACTACTCAAATATAAATAACATACACACTTGGACTTGTTTCACCTGTTACTGAAATGGTTGTTCCAGTTTAGATGTCTCATATCTTAATCTTCCCAAGCCGACAGTCATTCAGAATGCAGGTTGCAGGTGAATAAAAATGCTAAATGTTGGATATCCCCACTCTGGCTGAATTCCAATCGGAATTACACATCACTTTACAAGCCAGCATAATGTGACTTCTAGGCCTGATGTTGCCTGTAAACCATGAGTTTCAGGCCACTGTATTAGGGTAAAACTATGCCCTCAAAATAAGGCCTTATGAAATATGTGACATATTTAGCTAAATAATAACATTTTAATAATAATATATTCACTTAGGATCTCACTAGGTGAAGGCCACAGGACTGAAACTGGATGAATGCAACAACCTTCTATCTGTCAATAACAAATACAGTTTTGGGTGGTAACCTTTACAAAAACACTTTCTGAAAACACTTTCCAACACTTCGCTGCCACCAACTGACTCTAGGGCAGTTGCGCTGTATTTGTGTTCCAACTCTAGCTGCGGAGGTCCTATATTAGGTTGGCAAACCTGCGTTCATTAGAACCTGACTGCTGAGACACAAATCAAATCTAGGACAATGCTGCGGCCACTGATTCAATAGAAGAGGGATGACTGCAAATGGCCGGCTGGCTGCTATGGCCCAATAACACCTAATGTTTTACATCGTCTTGTGCATTACAAACAGAGCCCGTTAGAGTTCAATCTGGGCAAGGCAGATGCACAACAGCAATGCTGGTCCAGACACTGGAACTGGTTTGATGGATTGTTGGATATAAACAAATTATGTTGTGTGCCTTTTCTACTCAAACGACCTTGAGGCATGAAAGCAACTGGTTGTTTGGGATAATACATTTGAGTTATTGGATTTTATTCTGCCACACATACGTTAATATATTTAATGTAAGGAATCTTAACAGAAGGTTTACCTAAAGTCCCCAGTTTTAAACATATTATATGGTTGTCTAGTTGTTATTAGCAGTATTTTCAGCATAGTGGCCTTTTGTAGATGTCATGCCATAGACATTTACTTAATATCCGATAAGACCAGCTAGCCTTAACACACCCAGGACCTCACAAATTACTACCTATTTGGGGAGCAGTATGTCCTTAAATTAAATCAAAGTTTTACAGTGCACTCTTGACCTTGGACTCTCCTAAGAGCTGCCCTGAACAGCATTCTTAAGTCCAAGTGCAATAAAAAACTAGATTTGCCTGTGCTTTACATCTATTTCCACACTATGAATTTGGAATAAGACTGTGAAATTGTGAAAATTATGGTAATGCCCTTTTAGTAGAAGAGCTATTTTGAAATGACCATCTGAAATTTCAGCCTGTTTTGGTGGGATGGAGTTTTGGCCTGCCTGGTGACATCACCATGGGGTAAGTTAGTTAATAGACCAATAAGAAAGAATTTCAAACCTCTCTGCCATTAGCTAGTTTTTAGTTTTCCAATCCTAGCAAAATTCTTGCTTAACAAATTGCTCTTTGTTAAGCTATTTTTGTTTCTTTTTTTTAACATTTTAATTTAAAACAGTCACTGTATGGTACTTAATTGTTACCCAGAAATGATTTGATATTGAGATTTAAAAAAGAATGGCTGCATTGGGCCTTTAACAGATAATAATAATCGATAGATTCACATTTTGACGGATTGAAATTTCAAAATTACATGCACACTTAAAATCATAGTTCAGATAAAATAAGAATATGAAATATTGACTTAATACAGTCTGGTAAAGTCTCAAATCACATACCAGGTCATGTTTCTTCACTGACTCTCACTGGCCGCATAAATAACTATTGGTAGCTAGTGGCACACAAGCATTGTTCCGGCCGCTCTAGAGATGTGATTGTGGATCTATGGTACATTACCATTTCCACGTGATGTTTAATGTCAGAACCGACAATGTGGCACTCGTAAACAAACAGTCTGCACTGCTGACCCTAAAAGCTAGTTTATTTTCCAGACAAATGTCAGCACATCGGACAGCCTGTTCCGAGGCTGGGGCAGCCTGCTCTATGTCCGGGCCCTGGCCCAGGCTAGGCAGAGAAACAAACTCCTTTGCCCCTGACACACAATTGAAAACATGGGAGTTGTGTTTGTTTTCACTCAACATGAGAGGTAGAGTGAGAGTTCAGAGCTCCAGTTCACTGCCACGCTATACGCCAGCAGTCCAGATGTGAACACTTCCTGCTTTGGAGGTTGTGTGGGACTAAATGGGACTGGGACATGCTGCTGATCGCTCAATAGTTTTCAGCGGGGGAAAAGATCACCGTGTGCAGTGATGGAGTTTTCAGACTTGAGTCATTGGGGGAATTGCGGTCTGCTTGATATAGGGCCTAGTAAAATAGGAAAGGAAATCAGCAATAGATCATACAGGAATTCTGTTTGCACTTGTCGTCCACTGCAGGAAGGGGAGGAATGTTGGGATTCGGTTCATAATGTTGAACATTTTTAAAGGCTTTTCAATCTTTCATGTACTTTTATTTATTTCTGCAGATGATGAATGTCTCTTCCTCCACTGCATATAGAGTGTGTTTGAAGCAGAGCATGCGTGGAAGCAATTGCCGTAATTCACCCATGATCTGATCATCTTGTCTATTCTGCCTGATCGGGTCTTGTTGAAGATATGGTGGACCATACGAAGAAAACTGGATACAGAGTTCTCCCAACAAACTGTCACTCTGAGGCTGGATGCTGATGTCACACTGCTTCAACCTGTACTTTCAGAATATTCAAAACTGTATTCACCATCACCACCACCACCTCCTCTACAAATAAACAGTCAGTCAGTCAATGCCCTCTCCAGAGCGGGACGGAGAGGCCTGTAGAGGCCTGTGTGATTCATGCAGCTTGTCAGCTCAGGCACAGGGATGGGACTCTTTGAGAAGATCCAGTGTCTCTTAATGAGTCTCCCAGTCTGTGTACGTTCTCACTGGGACAGATGTTTCATTCATACCAACTGGCATCAGACCAGACAGAAAGCTTCATTGAAGAATATATTGCATAGAGAAAATATATCTGGTATGTGTATGTGATATGTATGTGCACTCTGTGTATTTTGGAATACATATTTGACTTATTTGTTTCGTTCTGTGAATTTCTCTCGGCCTGGTGGCAGACATTATGCAATATTCCTATTCTAGAAGAAAGGTAATTCTGAAGTTCACCAAAAGTCTCTAAGGTAAAGAGGCAGAACATCAACATAGCATTAACCTCTTTGTTTTGGAATGCGCTTGGCATGATCTGTGTGTTTGTGTGTGTGTTTTCTGTAGACTCTGCGGTCTGCCTGTTTGACTTGCCTCAGATCACATTGTCAGCTGAACAGCAACTCTCCCCCCAGGGCCCGGGGTCAAACCAACTGAATCACCACATTCCCTGGGAATGCATTCATAGAATGAAGAAACAATACTCCAAGCCGCAGCTCTATACTACTTGTCAGACACAGAGAACTGATATAGTCGTTGTTGGGTTGGGATTGACATGGGGTGTGGAGGGTCTGTAGGTGGCTTTTGACCATTCCTTTGTATTCCTCAGGTCTAACCCATTGTTAGAAAAAGGTTTGATACAATTCTGATCTTAGGTACTATATTTACTGAATTTTATATGAATCCTATCAATTAAAATGTATTTCTCAGAGATCAAATTATATTTAAACATAATAATATTGCAGGAATGCTAATATTATCTGTTTCTACAACAGAAACGATTTCAGAACAGTCTGTCAAAATCCTTTTTCTTGTGCTTTTTGAGGGGGAACGACCCACATGTTGCTGGACGTGCCGAGCAGACCTGATTTAGCCATCTCATGCAACGTCTCTGTGAACATCTGTGTTTTGGTGTCAGGCAGCAGGAACTGATAGAGAGAGGAGCATGAGTTCACACAGCATCCTAGGATGGAGCAGCCATAGCCCCTGCCTTCACCCTGGCCTGGACAGCACTGCACTGCCAAGACACAGGCAACTTTAGGAGGCGGAGTAGAGGGCCTGCTAATAAGGTGGACTACCCACACACCCTCTGAGTTTAGCACCCTCTACACCGGACCTCATACGCATAAACATTTACATATCTATCTGTACAAAACACGTCCAGAGAAATAAACAAAGCAATTACACTTCACAGAACATTGCTGCTCAGTTGTATTGTAGACACATCACTCTTTCCTGGAGCTGGTGTGGGGGTGGAAATGATGTCTGGATGAAGTAACCTGTGGCCAGACGGACTGGCAAATATTATGGTTACCATGTGTTCACCACGCACACATGCCTCAGTGCTGGAAACGCACTCACTAGTCACGTCAGCCCTCACCTAAGCAAAGCATTGTCTTACTATTGTGAAATACAATATTTTATCTTCACATGTTTATTTTGGACGAAGTCGGTTTTGTTGTGAACTACATCACTGACAGCACGCAGGCGAGTAAAAGCATAAACCCAAGCTGCGTGAGAGAAAGAGTAAACTTTGAGGGAGGGAGGGAGGACCCAGCTCGGTCCATCGCATCAATTAAGAGGCTAATATGACAATCTATTAGAAATGTTTACAGATGGCAGGCTCTACTGAGTCACAAGTTTATGCATACAGGAATCAGCTTCATTGTTCTAATGCTGGTATATGAGCAGTAAAAAGAAGGCCCTCACCTTGCAGTGGGGATACATTTATCTGTACTTTAGTTCTTCCACGAGGCTGCGAGTGCTCCCCCCCACCTTCTCCTAACATCTGCAGAACACATGACAATGCAAAGTATTTCAACACCTCCAACACCACCACATCTTTTAAAAGGTGAGAAAAAACACACTCCCAAAATTTGTTCTGGACAGGAAAAACGTCTAAGAGAGTGTGCTGTCTCACGTCAAAATGTTCCAAGAATATTTTTCAGTCTGTGGGCCTTGCACAGACAGTACACCCACCTTTTCCCTTTTTAACTCTTACAAGGGATCCAGTAATGGGAAATGATGATGGGAGAGCCACCGTAGATTTGACCAATGTGATGTAGGCCTACGTGTCTTCTCATCCTCATCTTGTCTCCTCCAATGAAAGCTGGATCTAAACTTAGCCCAAATATTGATATGACAAAGATGAGCGCTGTTTGACCCTGGGGTGATGTGTATCTATGTGGCGTGGAGGGGAGGGGAGGAAGGCCATAGGAGTGCACCAGGCTCTATTTACTTTAGGTTACTCCATTAGGGCCAAGTGGTGTTCTGAAAAGACTCCTGGGTACTGACCTCCATTCCTTTTTCATAATGATTGTGGATCAATCACCACAGTGTTTACTGCTTGTGACATCAATAGTTATACATTGCCAATAATGTAAAGGTTTAACACTATAAATGGACTTTTAGTGAATTCCTATGACAAAGTTAAACACACAGTTGGGTCTGTTTCAATCATAGAGGAGCTTTGGATGTTCATCATGTCCTTCTCATTGTGTTATAAGCCGGACCAGATCCAAACTCTGGATGGAACAACTCCCTCCATCTTGGGGATATTATTATATGTCTCACTCGTGGTCACAAGTGGTTACTAAGGCTCACTGCCCAAACATGCAATATGATATAAATAACCCAGTCTGACAGGGCTGACCATCACACACTAAGAGTTATTGAGAAGGCATGAACTTATGAGGGGGTGAGTAAAACCTTGGCTTGTCTGTCAAAGCTGGTTGTAGCCCTTTGTCTTTCTGTTCAACACATTTAACTTACAAAGAAACATGCCTACTAAAAATGCTGCCGGGAAGACAAAACCGTTGATACACTGATACTGACAGAGATCAAAGATTCATGTGATACCTTTTCATGCACTTACTGTAATGTACTGTAATGTTTCATGATGGCAGAAAGTAAGTCAGCCACACAGTAAGTAATCCAAAGCATTAGTTGACACAAAATAAGTATTAATAGGGTCACGGCAATACTATTGCATGATGCTTAGTCTGCTTTAAAACAGTGCCACGGAGATGTCCAAACAGTGGTGCTAGATTATGCACATTGGCCCATATGCATCTGCATTCCCAATAGATCTGCTGGATGATAGAACATTGAGTACTAGTTCATTATCCACTTATCCAGTCACTGCGCTGCCATAAATTATGTGGCGATGTATCCACTCTGGAAATAGCAAAGCTCTGTTCTTCGCTTCCCATCTCCTCTTTAAAGAGAGTTGATGGAAGATACAAAGCAGGGCAAGCTGCTGCTCCACACTGCCGTGTGTGTGTGTGTGTGTGTGTGTGTGTGTGTGTGTGTGTGTGTGTGTGTGTGTGTGTGTGTGTGTGTGTGTGTGTGTGTGTGTGTGTGTGTGTGTGTGTGTGTGTGTGTGTGTGTGTGTGTGTGGATAAGAGTGTCTGCTAAATTACTGAAATGTAAATATAAAATGTTTGTGGACCCTGACGCAGGGACATTAAAGCGACAGTACATGCCTTTGGAGACCAGCCGCAGATGATCTTCTGATTAAGGAGGAAATTATGGCGCTGGAGGGTAGGGCTGCCATCTTATCGGCTCTCAACCAATTGTGCTATTTTGTTTGTTTTTTCACTTTGTTCGTAACTTGTTTTATACATAATGTTCTGCTACCGTCTCTTATGACCGAAAAGAGCTTCTGGACATCAGAACTGGGATTACTCACCTCAAATTGGACGAGGAGTTCTTCTTCAATGAGTCGGACGCAAGGGATATACTGCAGACACTCGACCAGCGTGATTCGCCAGAGAAGGAAACTGAGATTTCAAGGCAAAGAATCAGGGTGCCTTGCGAGGATCAGGTGACGAGTGGCTAATCTGCCCTTGCCTTCCGTTCTGCTAGCTAACGTTCAATCGCTGGAAAATAAATGGGATGAACTGAAAGCACGTATATCCTACCAACGGGACATTAAAAACTGTAATATCTTATGTTTCACCGAGTCGTGGATGAATGACGACATTAAGAACGTACAGCTGGCAGGTTATACACTCAATCGGCAAGACAGAACAGCAGCCTCCGGTAAGACACATAAACTACTGCAGCACTAAGCTAAGGACCCTGGGACTAAACACCTCCGTCTGAAACTGGATCGTAGACTTCCTGACGGGCCGCCCCCAGGTGGTAATGGTAGGTAACAACACATCCTCCACGCTGATCCTCAACACGGGGGCCCCTCAGGGGTGCGTGCTCAGTCCCCTCCTGTACTCCCTGTTCACTCATGACTGCACGGCCAGGCACAACTCCAACAGCATCATTAAGTTTGCTGATGACACAACAGTGGTAGGCCTGATCACCGAAACGATGAGACAGCCAATAGGGAGGAGGTCAGAGACCTGACCGTGTGGTGCAAGTAGAAGAACCTCTCCCTCAATGCGATCAAGACAAAAGAGATGATTGTGGACTACAGGATAAGGAGGACCGAGCAGGCCCCCATTCTCATCGACGGGGCTGTAGTGGAGCAGGTTGAGAGCTTCAAGTTCCTTGGCGTCCACATCACCAACAAACTAACATGATCCAAGCACACCAAGACAGACGTGAAGAGGGCACGACGAAACCTATTCCCACTCAGGAGACTGAAAAGATTTGGCATGGGTCCTCAGATCCTCAAAAGGTTTTACAGCTGCACAATCAAGAGCATCCTGGCGGGTTTCATCACTGCCTGGTATGGCAACTTGCCATACCAGGCAGTGATGCAACCCGAGGGTAGTGCATACGTGGGTAGTGCATATGGCCTAGTACATCACTGGGGCCAGGCTTCCTGCCATCGAAGACTCCAGCCACCCTAGTCATAGACTGTTCTCTCTGCTACCGCACGGCAAGCGCTACCGGAGCGCCAAGTCTAGGTCCAAGAGGCTTCTAAACAGCTTCTACCACCGAGCCATAAGACTCCTGAACAGCTAATCAAATGGCTACCCAGACTATTTGCCCCCCCCCCCCACACTGCTGCTACTCTCTGTTGTCATCTATGCATACCCACTTTAGTAACCCTACATACATGTACATAATTACCTCAACTACCTCAACACCAGTGCCCCCACACATTGACACATTGACTCTGAACCGGTACCCCCTGTAAATAGCCCCACTATTATTATTTGCTGCTGCTCTTTAATTATTTGTTTTTCTTATCTCTTACTTTTTTTCTATTTTCTTAAAACGGCATTGTTGGTTAAGGGCTTGCAAGTAAGCATTTCACTATAAGATCTACACCTGTTGTATTCGGCGCATGTGACAAATACAATTTGATTTGATTAAATAGGAGGTGTAAAAGGGACAGATGGTTTGCAGGCAAGAGAACAATCGGAACCAGAACTGACTGTCGTACCCACAGCGTCTATTAAAACATTCCCAAACCAGAAACCCTGGATTGATGGCAGCATTCTCACAAAACTGAAAGCGCGAACCACCGCTTTTAATCAGGGCAAGGTGACCGGAAACATGACCGAATACAAACAGTGTAGCTATTCCCTCCGCAAGGCAATCAAACAAGCTAAGCGTCAGTATAGAGACAAAGTAGAGTCGCAATTCAACAACTCAGACACGAGAAGTATGTGGCAGGGTCTACAGTCAATCACGGACTATAAAAGGAAAACCAGCCCCGTCGCGGACCACGATGTCTTGCTCCCAGACAGACTAAACAACTTCTTTGCTCGCTTTGAGGACAATACAGTGCCACTGACACAGCCCGCTACCAAAACCTGTGGGCTCTCCTTCACTGCAGCCGACGTGGGCAAAACATTTAAACGTGTTAACCCTTGCAAGGCTGCAGGCCCAGACAGCATCTCCAGCCGCGTCCTCAGAGCATGCGCAGACCAGCTGGCTGGTGTGTTTACGGACATATTCAATCAATCCTTATCCCAATATGCTGTCCCCACGTGCTTCAAGAGGGCCACCATTGTTCCTGTTCCCAAGAAAGCTAAGGTAACTGAGCTAAATGACTATCGCCCCGTAGCACTCACTTCCGTCATCATGAAGTGCTTTGAGAGACTAGTCAAGGACCATATATCACCTCCACCCTCCCTGACACACTAGACCCACTCCAATTTGCTTACCGCCCCAATAGGTCCACAGACGACGCAATCACAATCACACTGCACACTGCCCTAACCCATCTGGACAAGAGGAATACCTATGTAAGAATGCTGTTCATCGACTACAGCTCAGCATTTAACACCATAGTACCCTCCAAACTCGTCACCAAGCTCGAGACCCTGGGTCTCAACCCCCCCTGTGCAACTGGGTCCTGGACTTCCTGACGGGCCGCCCCTAGGTGGTGAGGGTAGGTAACATCTCCACCCCACTGATCCTCAACACTGGGGCCCCACAAGGGTGCATTCTCAGCCCTCTCCTGTACTCCCTGTTCACCCATGACTGCGTGGCCATGCACGCCTCCAACTCAATTATCAAGTGGAGAGGGTAGAAAGTTTTAAGTTCCTCGGCGTACACATCACAGACAAACTGAAATGGTTCAACAACACAGACAGCGTGGTGAGGAAGGCGCAGCAGCGCCTCTTCAACCTCAGCCTTGTCACCAAAAACACTCACAAACTTTTACAGATGCACAATCGAGAGCATCCTGTCGGCTGTATCACCGCCTGGTACGGTAACTGCTCCGCCCATAACTGTAAGGCTCTCCAGAGGGTAGTAAGGTCTGCACAACGCATCCAAAAAGATCATCAAGGACAACAATCACCCGAGCCACTGCCTGTTCACCCCGCTATCATCCAGAAGGCGAGGTCAGTACAGGTGCATCAAAGCTGGGACCGAGAGACTGAAAAACAGCTTCTATCTCAAGGCCATCAGACTGTTAAACAGCCATAACTAACATTGAGTGGCTGCTGCCAACATACTGACTCAACTCCAGCCACTTTAATAATGGAAAAATTGATGTAATAAATGTATCACTAGCCACTTTAAACAACGCCACGTCATATAATGTTTACATACCCTACATTACTCATCTCATATGTATATACTGTACTCTATAACATCTACTGCATCTTGCCATCTTGATGTAATGTATCACTAGCCACTTTAAACAATGCCACTTTTATATGTTTACATATCCTACATTACTCATCTCATATGTATATACTGTACTCTATACCATCCACTGCATCTTGCCTATGCCGTTCTATACCATCACTCATTCATATATTTTTTTTTGTACATATTGTTATTCATTCCTTTACACTTGTGTGTATAAGGTAGTTGTTGTGAAATTGTTAGGTTAGATTACTCGTTGGATATTACTGCATTGTCGGAACTAGAAGCACAAGCATTTCGCTACACTCGCATTAACATCTGCTAACCATGTGTATGAGACAAATACAATTTGATTTGATTTGATTTGACAGAACCAGGTAGCAGAAATTCCACCAGTTGCACAGCACAGCACAGCACACGAAAGAGCACAGAGCGTGAAATACGTGGCAGGCAGAAAAAACATCCTCAACATACAAACGCAGACAAACTCATGATCTCTCTGACATGTTTTGATCAGATGTATGATGTAGAGACATATCGGTATTCAAAGCCATATGTCCTGTGAACAGAGCAACACCAAGTTGTTAGGGATCCCCTTTGTGGGGTGAGACTGTGAGGGAGACTGATGTGGTTCTCAGAGCCCTTTAAACATTGCTACGTCTCACCAGCCTTGTCTTTTCAGCATGCCAACGGCTATATGCAGCCCCAATCTCTCTCTAATCTGTCTCTGCCAAGTTTCGCAAGAGTCTGCCAGTCCGCTGCAGGCCTGTGTGCTGAAGGTTCTGCCACGTTAAAGCTGGACCAGCTAGAAAATAAACGCCTCTCATTGTTACACCAATCTAATGATTTATGGTATTATACACACTACATAGGCCATGTACTTAGTAGAAGTGAATGTTTCATAATGATTTGAGTCTATTTGTGTGACAGGGATATGGGTTTAGCATTGAAATGAGCACCGACTTCAAATCTAATTCCTTCCCTTTCTTTGCTGACTTTATTGACATAGGTTCCCTCATGGCCCATTATGTCTCCCGGTTCCCAGGAGACGAGAGGAGCTCTATAACATTCCCACCTCCCTAAGCGCACTGCCTTGCACAAACACTGGCAGTGAAGACCAAACACACATTTTTCCAGGTTCACACTTTCCAAAGACCCCCATTTAGCCCCATTTATCTTACTGACCATGTGAGCATGTTTAACATTTTTCACCCCACAGACACATACCTCTGGAGAGAGACCATGTGATTAGTTACAAGAGGTAATGGCCAATTTATTCAACATTCAAGAATACATTGCCGGTTGTTTATATCCTCTTTAAAAATGCTCTGAATTCTAAAAATAGTTATGGGAATAAAGCACCTCTCACATAAGCGTCTTAACCTAAATGTTACTGATTTGGGCCCTCTCCATCTGGCATCCTCCATGTCACCTTAAATCACATGATTTAGGGTCAGTGGTGACACCCCAGATGTATTCATCTTTTCTTAGCTGTTTAGAATTATATTAAAATATATATTTTTGCATTTCTAAATAACTTTGGAAACTCTATTCAGTGCATTCTGAAAGTCTTCAGACCCCTTGACTTCTTCCACATTTTTTTACGTTACAGCCTTATTCTAAAATGGATTACATTGTTTCTTCCCCTCATCAATTTACACACAATACCCCATAATGACATAGCAAAAACAGGATTTCAGAATTTTTAACAATTTTACATTAGGTAAGTATTCAGACCCTTTACTCAGAACCCTTTACTTGTTGAAGCACCTTTGGCAGCGATTACAGCCTCGAGTCTTCTTGGGTATGATGCTACAAGCTTGGCACACCTGTATTTGGGGAGTTTCTCCCATTCTTCTCTGTAGATCCTCTCAAGCTCTGTCAGGTTGGATGGGGAGCATCGCTGCACAGCTATTTTCAGGTCTCTCCAGAGATGTTCAATGGGTTCAAGTCCGGGCTCTGGCTGGACCACTCAAGGACATTCAGAGACTTTTCCTGAAGCCACTCCTGCGCTGTCTTGGCTGTGTGCTTAAGGTCGTTGTCCTGTTGGAAGGTGAACCTTCGCCCCAGTCTCTGGTCCTGAGCAGTTTTGGAGCAGTTTTTTTTAATCAAGGATCTATCTGTACTTTGCTCTTTCCCTTGATCCTGACTAGTCTCCCAGTCCCTGCCACTGAAAAACATCCCCACAGCATGATGCTGACCCACCATTCTTCACCATAGGGATGGTGCCAGATTTCCTCCAGACGTGACGCTTGGCATTCAGGTCAACGAGTTCAATCTTGGTTTCATCAGACCAGAGAATCTTGTTTCTCATGGTCTGAGAGTCTTTAGTTGCCTTTTGGTAAACTCCAATTGGGCTGTCACGTGCCTTTCACTGAGGAGTGGCTTCCATCTGGTCACTCTACCATAAAGGCCTGATTGGTGGAGTGCTTCAGAGATGGTTGAACTTCTAGAAGGTTCTCCCATCTCCACAGAGGACCTCTGGAGCTCTGTCAGAGTGACCATTGGGTTCTTGGTCACCTCCCTGACCAAGGACCTTATCCCCTGATTGCTCAGTTGGGCAGGGCGGCCATCTCTAGCAAGGCCACTGTGTTCTTGGGGAACTTCAATGCTGAATAAATGTTTTGGTACCCTTCCCCAGATCTGTGCCTCGATACAATCCTGCCTCTGAGTTCTATGAATAATTATTTCGACCACATGGCTTAGTTTTTGCTCTGACAATCATTGTCAACTGTGGAACCTTATATACTGCTCAAAAAAATAAAGGGAACACTTAAACAACACATCCTAGATCTGAATGAAAGAAATAATCTTATTAAATACTTTTTTATTTACATAGTTGAATGTGCTGACAACAAAATCACACAAAAATAATCAATGGAAATCCAATTTATCAACCCATGGAGGTCTGGATTTGGAGTCACACTCAAAATTAAAGTGGAAAACCACACTACAGGCTGATCCAACTTTGATGTAATGTCCTTAAAACAAGTCAAAATGAGGCTCAGTAGTGTGTGTGGCCTTCACGTGCCTGTATGACCTCCCTACAACGCCTGGGCATGCTCCTGATGAGGTGGCGGATGGTCTCCTGAGGGATCTCCTCCCAGACCTGGACTAAAGCATCCGCCAACTCCTGGACAGTCTGTGGTGCAACGTGGCGTTGGTGGATGGAGCGAGACATGATGTCCCAGATGTGCTCAATTGGATTCAGGTCTTGGGAACGGGCGGGCCAGTCCATAGCATCAATGCCTTCCTCTTGCAGGAACTGCTGACACACTCCAGCCACATGAGGTCTAGCATTGTCTTGCATTAGGAGGAACCCAGGGCCAACCGCACCAGCATATGGTCTCACAAGGGGTCTGAGGATCTCATCTCGGTACCTACTGGCAGTCAGGCTACCTCTGGCGAGCACATGGAGGGCTGTGCAGCCCCCCAAAGAAATGCCACCCCACACCATGACTGACCCACCGCCAAACCGGTCATGCTGGAGGATGTTGCAGGCAGCAGAACATTCTCCACGGCGTCTCCAGACTCTGTCACGTCAGTCACGTGCTCAGTGTGAACCTGCTTTCGTCTGTGAAGAGCACAGGGCGCCAGTGGCGAATTTGCCAATCTTGGTGTTCTCTTGCAAATGCCAAACGTCCTGCACGGTGTTGGGCTGTAAGCACAACCCCCACCTGTGGACGTCGGGCCCTCATACCACCCTCATGGAGTCTGTTTCTGACCGTTTGAGCAGACACATGCACATTTGTGGCCTGCTGGAGGTCATTTTGCAGGGCTCTGGCAGTGCTCCTCCTGCTCCTCCTTGCACAAAGGCGGAGGTAGCGGTCCTGCTGCTGGGTTGTTGCCCTCCTACGGCCTCCTCCACGTCTCCTGATGTACTGGCCTGTCTCCTGGTAGCGCCTCCATGCTCTGGACACTACGCTGACAGACACAGCAAACCTTCTTGCCAGAGCTCGCATTGATGTGCCATCCTGGATGAGCTGCACTACCTGAGCCACTTGTGTGGGTTGTAGACTCCGTCTCATGCTACCACTAGAGTGAAAGCACCGCCAGCATTAAAAAGTGACCAAAACATCAGCCAGGAAGCATAGGAACTGAGAAGTGGTCTGTGGTCCCCACCTGCAGAACCACTCCTTTATTGGGGGTGTCTTGCTAATTGCCTATAATTTCCACCTGTTGTCTATTCCATTTGCACAACAGCATGTGAAATGTATTGTCAATCAGTGTTGCTTCCTAAGTGGACAGTTTGATTTCACAGAAGTGTGATTGACTTGGAGTTACATTGTGTTGTTTAAGTGTTCCCTTTATTTTTTTGAGCAGTGTATATACAGGTACAGTTGAAATCGGAAGTTTACATACACCTTAGCCAAATACATTTGAACTAAGTTTTTCACAATTCCTGACATTTAATCCTAGAAAAAATTCCCTATCTTTTTTCAGTTAGGATCACCACTTTATTGTAAGAATGTGAAACGTCAGAATAATAATAGCGAGAATGATTTATTTCAGCTTTTATTTCTTTCATCACATTCCCAGTGGGTCAGAAGTTAACATACACTCAATTAGTATTTGGTAGCATTGCCTTCAAATTGTTTAACTTGGGTCAAACGTTTCAGGAAGCCTTCCACAAGTTTCCCACAATAAGTTGGGTGAATTTTGGCCCGTTCCTCCTGACAGAGCTGGTGTAACTGAGTCAGGTTTGCTCGCACACGCTTTTTAAGTTCTGCCCACACATTTTCTATAGGGTTCAGGTCAGGGCTTTGTGATGGCCACTCCAATACTTTGACTTTGTTGTCCTTAAGCCATTTTGCCACAACTTTGGAAGACCCATTTGGAAGACCCATTTGCGACCAAGTTTTAACTTCCTGACTAATGTTTTGAGATGTTGCTTCAATATATCCACATAATTTTCCTGCCTCATGATGCCATCTATTTTGTGAAGTGCACCAGTCCCTCCTGCAGCAAAGCACGCCCACAACATGATGCTGCCACCCCCGTGCTTCACGCTTGGGATGGTGTTCTTGCAAGCCTCCCCCTTTTTCCTCCAAACATAACGATGGTCATTATGGCCAAACAGTTCTATTTTTGTTTCATCAGACCAGAGGACATTTCTCCAAAAAGTACGATCTTTGTCCACATGTCCAGTTGCAAACCGTTGTCTGGCTTTTTTATGGTGGTTTTGGAGCAGTGGCTTCTTCCTTGCTGAGTGCCCTTTCAGGTTATTTCGATATAGGACTCGTTTTACTGTGGATATAGATACTTTTGTACCTGTTTCCTCCGGCATCTACACAAGGTCCTTTGCTGTTGTTCTGGGATTGATTTGCACTTTTCGCACGTTCATCTCTAGGAGACAGAACGCATCTCCTTTCTGAGCGGTATGACGGATGCGTGGCCCCCTGGTGTTTGTACTTGCGCACTATTGTTTGTACAGATGAACATGTTACCTTCAGGCATTTGGAAATTGCTCCCAAGGATGAACCAGACTTGTGGAGGTCTACAATTTTTTTCTGAGGTCTTGGCTGATTTCTTTTGATTTTCCCATGATGTCAAGCAAAGAGGCACTGAGTTTGAAGGTTGGCCTTGAAATATATCCACAGGTGCACCTCCAATTGACTCAAAGTATGTCAATTAGCCTATCAGAAGCTTCTAAAGCCATGACATCATTTTCTGGAATTTTCCTAGCTGTTTAAAGGCACAGACAACTTAGTGTATATAAACTTCTTACCCACTGGAATTGTGATACAGTGAATTATAAGTGAAATAATCTGTCTGTAAACAATTGTTGGAAAAATGACTTGTGTCATGCACAAAGTAGATGTCTTAACAGACTTCCCAAAACTAAAGTTTGTTAACAGGACATTTGTGGAGTGGTTGAAAAACAAGTTTTAATGACTCCAAGCTAAGTATACGTAACTTCCGACTTCAACTCTTTGTGCCTTTCCAAATCGTGTCAAATAAATATAATTTACCACTGGTGGAGTCCAATCAAGTTGTAGAACATCTCAAGATTGATCAATGGAAACAGGCTGAACCTGAGCTCAATTTCAAGTCTCATAGCAAAGGGTCTGAATTCTTATAAGGTATTTCTGTTTTTAAATTGTATACATTTGCAAAGATTTCTAAAAATCTGTTGTCACTTTGACATTATAGGGTATTGTGTGTAGATTGATAAGGAAAAGTTTTCATTTAATCCATTATAGAATAAGGCTGTAACGTAACAAAATGTGGTTAAAGTAATGGGGTCTGAATACTTTCCCGAATGCACTTTATCAATGTGAGTTACAGGTCCCTCTAGCAGAGAAACACCAGAACTTAGCGTGTTGACTATAAATATTGTAATGATATCAATTTTAAAGTTGCCCATGTTCTGGGAACATCAGGTGAAGGTTTTTTTCTGCATTAAAATAAACATTGTAGAATCATCCACACAACTGGACAGTTTTTGTGTTTTGGGAAAATATCTCTTGTCATGTCCCAACAATGTTCCCAGAACATAATGAAACATTCTGGGAACCTTTAAATAACAGATTAAATGTGTTATAGTAACATTCTTGCAACATCAAGGGAATGTTTTATACGTGTTATGAGAACATTTGCAGCTACCAAACGAATGCTCTGGGAACATTCACAGAACCAATTTTGGTTTGCTGGGAAAACATTACTGGTACATTGTGTTATTACATGACCTGGAAACCTAAACAGATGTTGTGCACATTTCAGTGAAAGTTAGGAGAACATTCCAAGGGTATACAGTATATATATATTTTTATAACAAATTGCAAGATTAGGTTATCAAAAACATTCTCAGAGTGTTTTTGGGAAGTTATCATCCTAAGGTTAGATAAAACCCTAACTAGAACTTAATTGGAATCTTAGCTAATGTTCTGGGAATGTTACCAGTTTGCTGGGATGTTCATATTTCTATTGGCTCTCTGAGTTTTATGAGGTTTGGTGTTCTTGGAAAGATTTTCACATTTCTCAAATAAAAAACCTTGCATCGCTCCCTTGTAGCCATTAATAGTGGGGGCAGTTCCTCAAGTGGCACAGAACTGTTACAACTATTTCTAATAAAGTGAGTAAGTGTCACCAGCGCAGCATTAGGGCTCCTTTAGGCCTGTACCTAGGTAATCTAGCACGCATAAACACACCACACTGGCTTGTAAATCAAGTCCTCTAAAGATTCTGATGAATCCGTGGAGGGTTTGTATGAATCTGGACGCAATTGTTACATGCCATTGCTGAGGCCAAAGAATGTGGCGTTGAGCAAACAATGAAAATATAATAGCAGCACAAAGCCTAGGGCCAGGCCTGGACTGGGCCATGTAGTGTGAAGATGTGATCTGAGATACTGTTTTTGACGCTACTGCTGATGAACCACTAATTTCCTATCAGCCCATACGCTAACACCCATTGGCATCATGGTTCTGACAGACGCCGGCAGAAAGGAGCCAAACCAAACCATGGGCAAATCAAACCAAAAGCTTAAAGTGTCTTCAGACTGAGGTATTACCTGGTTGATTCTGACAGCTGATCATCATGGTAAACACACCTCTCTATGTGCTCCTTTAAAGTATGAGCGAAAACTTCGAGCTGAAAAAAGCCAATCAGTTTAATACATAAAGACCACCAACCACACCAGCGCCTGAGGCAGAGTTGGCCTTTCCCCCTCTCTCCTCCTCGGAGTGGCGGTCTGAGGCGTAAGCTGCAGATGGAGCTGCCTTTACAGAGGTCAGCGGGTTGACAAGCTGCTTCGCCCAGCGAGCGAGCCACATTGAACCACTCAGTCTTTTTATTCCCCCACCATGTGAAAGAGCCAAAGCCCAAGCCTCAGAGCAGCAGTGCATGGTTATATCTTCCACTCCACCAGGACCACATGGATTTTATAGTATTTATTGGCTGTCTCCGGCACTCGGGTTTCGCCAGTGCTGCAGCCCTCTCCAGTTTCTCCAGCGAATACCTTATCATCATGGGCATTTCCGTGTACAAACAGCAGCTGGCAGCCAAACCACAGAAGGCCTCAGAAATGAAATGCTTATTTGAATCAAAAAGAAAGGGAACGTTATGCTTTTATAGTTGAAATCATGAGAGCAACAATGTTGGTGTAACAAAACAGCACAGATTCTGCTATAGATGGACCGACACTGAGGCCACCCCAAGCCAGTTTACATCACATGACAAGAGAGAGTGAGAAAGGATCACTCTTTGAGACTGGTCTCTGCAAATAACTGGCCAACTTGGAAAGGCCTACCAATTCCATGAGCACATTGTCTTTTGAGAGTTTGCTTGACCGTGCTGGCATTCATCCACTATGTCCTGAATACTAAAGATGGGCAATTCCTGTATGATCTAACCACCTTTCCTGAAGAACTGATCAAGAGGCCTGTTACCCATGTAGTCTCATCTCATAAGATATGACTTGGAACCCATTATCAACACAATGGTAATTGTATGCTCTCTAAACACTTGAAATGTACAAAGTGTCAGTGCAAATTTGAAAGTCCCAGGAAAAACTTGATTGCCTTTTGACTGCATCATAAAACACTGTGGGTCTAATAAAGTTGATTCAATGATGAATTATTGAGCTATTCACAGATTTAGAAGAGAACAATGGGATATTTTTATTGGATTATTAACTTTTCAGTAAGGGCCAAAATGATGTATTTGTACTTTTCTGGACCTGCTTTTTCATATGACGAAAATCAGACACAGGGTGAGTTAGCCGCTGGGTAAAGGCTCTGGATACCTGTAACATCCCAAATCATCTAATTAAGAAAGTATTGCAGTGTGGGTAGGAGAGAGTGTGGTGTGTGTGTGCGTCTTAGCAACCTGATTCCTTAACCTCACTCAAAAGGTCAAGTAGCAAAACTTGCCAACAGTTTGCATCAGATAGCTGATATTGGGAGAGAAAGAAATGTCAGAATGAGTTGCAGAACTTATTTGGAATATGGTCAAAATAAAAGATGGCAATAACACATAAGCGTTGGAGTCAAATTACCTCAACTGACCTGTACCCCCGCACATACACTAGGTACCGGTAACCCCTGTATATAGCCTCGCTATTGTTATTTTATTGTGTTACTTTTAAAAAAGTATTTTACTCTAGTTTATTTAGTTATTTAGTGAAATCATTTTCTTGAACTTGTTGGTTACGTGCTTGTAAGTAAGCTTTTCAATTTGACATCTACACCTGTTGTATTCAGTGCACGTGACAAATGAAATTTGATTTGATTTGAATTGTATGGTGAAAAACGTAAGCATATGCACTAATTTCAAGGAATAACACTAACCTTATCAGTTAAAAATAGTGATGTCCCATTTTAGAATAAAAGTGCTTCTCTGCTAACATGCAACATTCCAAGCGAACAATAAAATAAGGGATTTGGATTTATCACCCTCCAGCCCTCACCTGACTCACATGGTGTCATGAAGTTCAGTCATGGGTGGAATCATGTCGGAAACTTTTCTTTTTGTTTCCTGGATGAATTTTTCATTCCATTCCATTTCATACTGAATGTGTGTTATTATTATTATTATTGAATTCTTCTCGGTAAAAATGTGAACCACCTGCTCCAGGAGCCCAGGGGAATAGGAGAGAGTGGTGCACTGCGCACAGCGTGGATTGATGCCCTGAGACTCCTCCATCTCAATAAACCCAGGGCTTCATCTACAATACCCCTCTCTCTTGCTAATCATATGGAGTCCTTCGGTAATAAATACCATGTGTTTTTCCAGGGCAGAGCATGACTGGGGGCAAGGAGTTGCCATGTTTTGTGGCCTAATACTTACCTGGCTACCCAAACTCCTTGCTCCGGCCAAACGCTACACCATGCCCACAGACGTTAGTTTCTTCTTCCAGCAATAAGTCTGGATTGGATTACCTCCCTGATGATTTCTAGAATGAAAATCCATTCTAGACTGTCTGATTGGTCCCAGAAACCGATTGTTTGGGCTAGAGCCAAAACACATGTAGGTAAAGCAGCGTGGGGGGCATTCAAGGGCACTGATATCTGAAAGTAAGAAAGTACAATAAGCTTAGCATTGCACATTCAACACTGTATCCAATGAGGTTGTCCATTATCTATCACCTCTTAGCCCTGATAAACATACAAAACATCGTCCCATTCTGTGTCTAATCTACAGAAAACACTTCACATTTTCCAAAGCATCTCATGTAGACTCCAGTAATCATCTCTATTCCTTGGGGATATGCATTCCATCTGGGACTGCCAAGGTAAGCTGCAGTAGTGTTATTGCCAGCTATTGTGAAAATCATAGATGCCTTGCAAGACTTCCTACAGAGTATTGTTTTGCACTACAATTTCTCGAAAATGACATAAAAGAACATGGACTTTTTTTTAAATTGAAGACACTTGTGTTAGCTTGTTGTTAATAATCATGATCAGTTGATCTTTAACACAAGGCACCACTACTGACATAACATTCGTGTTGAGATCACCTGGCCTTTAATCCAGCTTTTCATTATGTTTTTCTAAATCCTTTGAAGCATCTGAATGTCTTTGTGAAGGTTGGCCAGCTGAAGCTCTGCCTTTGATCCTGTGTGATCCGAGATATCCCACATTGTCAGGGGTATTGATCTTAGCGTTGTGTGTGTCACAAGGGCATGTCACGCAAGACTCGTAAGGAGAATACTCTAAACCTCGAAGCTCACAACCTCATCCACATGTGCTGGGGTGTTGTCTTTCACCAGCAGTTTATTCTCAGTCAGGCAAGTCCCAATATGGACCAATACACAGACAAACAAGGCAAAACACATTAACTCCTTTAGCTGAAAATGATGGGCTTTGCATCAGTTCAATTCATATCACTTCAGGTAACCATAACAGGCTATTTTCAGTTGTATGAGTGTCATGTTAACTCAGACCAGGTGCAGCTGGTATTATGAGATACGCTCCCATTTTTAAGCAGATTCAGAATGACTTCATAGAGTATTCACAAAGCCTTCATAGAGCATGCGTAAAGCCTGCATACGAATTACACATCACATTTCTAAAAAGTGAGAGAAATTAAGCAGAACATATGTTTCAATGCTTCTCAAGCTGTTTTGCTTACATATTGGACATAGCCTTAAACACAGGTGACTTCTGACATCAAAAAGGCCAGCTTGTAACCTGTACAGGAGTACCTAGGAGGCCGTTGACTACTGATGCATGTCCAACAAAAGTCCAGGATGTGTAATGTACTAGGGCTCCAAAGACCTTATCTAGATCTTGTGACTTTGACCCTGGTGTTCAAGTATAGTTCAAGAGTTCAATCAAGTTCTGATCTTGTTGATCTGTAGTCCTTTCTACACACTATTCTCATGTGGTAAGTCTTGCGGTCTCCCATGTCTTTTAGTTGAGACAGCGTAACAGAGCAAGGCCCTTCAGTATAAGCCTCTATACTTTCTCAGAGAAGCAAGGGGACATTCTACAGTATGTGGGAACCCTGAAGAGATGGTAGAGAGGGGACATGGTACCAGCTGGTGCCACACTCTTAAATGATGTATAGTCTAGACATGACACAACATCAAAGCAGTGGTTGGAGTTTAAATGTTTGTGCAGCAGACATCTGAAACTTAATTAGGCTTTCATCATTTCACGCTTGGAATAGACATTGCACCAACTAAAGACGTGATCTGACACATCATTTTTCTACACTCTCCCTTTGTTAATGGGGCTCGACATTCGATTGTGGAATGATTACACACAGACAGTAATGAAGTGAAACACAAACGATCTGAGGATGAGAAATAAGCTGTGATAGTAGTTGTGTTGCATCCAGAAACCCCTCTCATCAGATGGACTGCAGATACCTGCACACGCTAAGCCAAATAGGGTTCTAGCTACTTCACGCAGGGTTCAAGTAGGGATTCTACATCACATGGAAGACCCACGTGTGTTTATTGTGACCAGTAGCTAAACGGCTGTGTGAATGCCCCCATTGTTGCCATGACATATTGAATCATCTGTGCCAATTTACGCCTAGTGTTTTAGAAAGACGGTCAAAGTTCAGGCTTGAGCTCCATCCCTCTTTGTGAGTATCCGGCCCTTTATCCCTTTAGCCCCATCACACATGCTGATGGCTTTCTAGCATCCAGCCAAAACAGCCAGGCAAAGCAGCGCTGCCCAGCAGCCTCAAAGTACCTTCCTGCATGTTGAGAGAGAGCCTCCAACGGAGAGCCAGAAGAAATAGTGCATTTCTTCAGTGGTGAATGCTCATGCTTAGCAACAGCTTTGTCCCAACCACAAAATTATACCACTGAGGAACTTTTCATGAATTAAACATGCGGAACACAAGGTGCTGGAAATGTCCTCACATTATTTACGGATGCTGTGTTATATAACAGTCGACAAAGAGACCCAATAATGTAGTTGAATACCTGGCAGGTCGCCATCTGAAAACAATCCTGTACAGGAGCATGATATTTCTGGAAGGAAAGGGTCCATCTGATGTAATTTTGATCAGATGTTCTCCTCTTTTCCTTTACATATCAGTGTGTATGAGTGATTGACCTGTCAGTGGAAATAGATGCACCATAATGTGCTGTCCTTGCAGTCACTGACTGCTCACTGGCTCTGGTCTGCTCATCACACTGTTGTCCAACTGATGTAGCTTCAGGAGAGCAAAAGAGATATGAAGTCCACTGTCTCTCTATGCCAGGCTTTTAAAGGTTCAGGGTTTACTGCTCCGGTCTGGTAGATAAAAACTCAAGCAGGAGTCTGACCACACTGAGTTTGCTTTAGCTGCACATGAATAACAAAGATACAAGTGCAAATAAAAATACTTTTCCATGAAGCCATGTCTTGAAAACTGCACAAATTACTCTCAACGTTGCATGGATTCTTTGGTGCCTTTGGTCATCAGTGGGGGCCAACAATACAGTGGAAGCCTCTGGTACACAAACACTGTCCACTCTGGAGTATGTCGTTTTGTATTTATTTGCCAGAGTACAGCAGCTTTGATTTCCATCAGGGGATTTGTTTACTTTTATTGAAGTTGTCTGAAATGCCAGTGTTCAAGTCCACAGGAAATTGAAACACAGGTACGCAGGATAAATGAAATATAGGGAGAACGAGGCTACTGGGAATGTGGAATCTTCAGGGAGATTTACTTACATGCTGATGGCAATCTAGGTTTTAACCACCTGAAGATGAATCTAAAAACATCATTTTTGCTTGCCATGACCTTTAATGATCATAATCATTCACAGTTGTCATATATTACTGACTATGCCCTGAACATGGAAGTTTGCTGTTCCAATGGTGAGCTGAGAGTAAGGATCCCTGGACGGTTGCCAAGGGAATTGAGAAACATACTGTCAGATCAAAATGTTAGTTTCTAAAGATCGTAAACATCCTCTAACAATGATTTAAGACATAGTGAAAAGGTCAATGTTGAAAGGGCTAACTATCAAGATTTACATTTTAAATTACAGAGGAATAGGCTACACTACAGTAAATTAAAAGTAATTTAATTTGCTCAAATGTTAGCATGCATCTGTATATGTATGTTGGCTTACTTAGCGTGTGTGCAGACTCTTGTATCTAAATGTATTTAGCCCCTCTATGAGAAAAATACCTGTTTTAATGAGTTAAACAGGAATGTGCCTCTAATTTCAGATTATGGTGAGTCACAGACTAGAACCCTAACTAGAATCCATACCTTGGATCACGGTTAATCAATCTATTATTACTTGCTAATCAACTGACTAAGCAATCAATGCTAATCAGCCTCATCATCATGTGCTGCGTGGTTGTGAAATGAACTAACAACCGGCTCAGTGCCACTTCCAATCCCCGAGGCTCCATCATTAAGTCTACCCCAGTAAATGATCTAAGTAACAGAAAAATGTGTGACCCCTTGTTGACTCGGAGAGTGTTCCTGTGTGGCATAAACTCTGAGTATGTGTGGTGGGCCTGAATCCCTGTGTAAAAGCTGTGGGGTTCACTCCCCTGACCTGGCGCTCTGTAACCTGTCACTATAAAATGTATAAAAGAAGGACCTCTGCTGGAAGCTCTGCATTTACGGCCAACTCTGGTCCTGGTCCCGAGGGAGCTAAGAGGATTTAGACAGGGAATAGAGGATTATCCCAGACAGCTTTTACACTCCTCCAGCATCAGCTCTACAAAACCACAGTTACATACAGTGAAAAGAAATGTAAAACAGGTGACAGTACCGCTTTTGTTTTTAGGATTTTCTATTTATTATTTTTTTAATTATGGGCTTTGTTTCGTATGCACTAGATCAAAAGGTCGCCTTTCACAAGCTTTGAAAGGCAAGTCTATGTTTTTGCTCTGACTTCAGCGTGTCTTCCAGTACAGCTAACTTTGATTTGAAAGCACATGGTATAATGTAATTAAAACCACATTGCTACTACTAAATAAAACCTTTTGGATATAAATCAGTAACCATTAACTGATATGAACGAACCTCTGTTCTTTGATGAGGATTGTACTGTTTTCATTTTTCCATCCAGTTCTTTCTATTTTATTTTAAATGCATATTGTTTAGCTTATACAATTGTCCAAGGGATGAGACCATCGTCATAGACAATGAAAAAGCCAGGTGTTCAGAACAATATTAGGCTGGTTAGAGTCAATATCCACTGGCCTGACATCATCAAGAAACTCATCATAGGCTCACTCTTTTGTTTTTTTCTCTTAGTCTCTCCAATACAAGCTGTTTTTTATAGTGTGATTATCAGACATGACTATAATCAGTGGTGTCCGAATGTTGGACTTAGTAGTGATGCAGTTGGTATTTTAGAAGTAAGTATATATTTCAACCAACAGTACACAATGATGTCATCTAAAAACAGGTTTTGAAACCCTAGATGGACAGAATTAACACCTGCTATAGCCATTTAGATAGGTAGCATGCTAGAGAGGAGTTACTGATGGACAAAATATTATTTCATAGAGAAAGCACATGCTGGTGAAACACTGAACTTGGTGTACAGTGCAGTCCCCCACATAGCCATGTGTGAGGTTCCTCCTCCACCATTCAAAATTACAAGTTAAATCCATTTAGTCCTTTAAGATCAGAGCCAGTGGATAATTAACATTCCCTTGCTGTTTACAGTCAATTATTTAACACAGTGGTTTTCTTTGGGAGCTGGTGATTACAGTGTCGCTTGTCTTCTAGTAAAAAAAATCCCCTCTTTCAAAGGCCCATATCAAGGAGATTTCAGCTGAATGGAGCCCGTTATTAAGACTGAGACTAACACAAAAACAGCTATGTTTGGGTTTTCTTCCTGTGTATATCTTTGGAAGGACACAGACAGAATGGCCAGAGATCCAGACAGTGAGAAACACAGGTGTGCACCAGCCCTCCACCACTACTTCCTGGTGATAGTCTTACTGCTAAAATGTGAATGAAGTTTTGAGTTGTGGAGTTATTGATATGATTTTAATTCATCTTGAGCATGTGGTGGACTCGTGACAAAACAAACTTATTTATCTCTCTCCATCAAAGACAATTTTGGGTTGAAAGGGGAATATCCTTAACAGTTTGTCCTAATAAAAATGGAACAGGTGGGGTCGACATGGCTGGACATACAGTATCAAGTTTAATTGAATAGAATTAGAGGGATATTAGCACATTTTATCAGTAGACACTTCAGTAAAAATAAGTTTCAATAGCTTTTAAGCTCTTAAAATATGTTCAATTAAGATTCTCAAATGTACATGTAAATACCTTGTACATGTAAATACGACTCATTATGCCACTTATTGCCCAATGTTGGTTCTCCCACACTCCTGCCTCCTGAATATACAGGCTTGCTTGCCAGTGTTTACAATTTGATAAGTGCACACTAGTTAAAGGGTCTTTGTGTGTATCTGATGGTTATTATAAAACAAGCAAACCACTTTCCTGCCACACACAAAACTAAACAGGCATGTAGCACTGCCTCTGCCAGCAGTTTTCAGATCCTTATACTTCCTTTTTTATGTATTCTCTCTTCCTCTTTGATAATCTATAACCACATGATGCAGTGTCTTAAATGTGGCCAAAGGAGCATAGTAAAGGTTCATTCTGGTTACTTTAAACAAGTGCCTGACAACATAGGGTTAAGAGCTTACTTTTTAAGCCCAAGACCAATTTTGTTGAACAATGTTGTGTTTGGACACTATAATTTATAACATCATGCAATAAACAGCTGAGATGATCTTCAAAAACATAGTTTGACAATTCATTCAAATGTAATGTAGTACAACATAGCATCATAACATTATTTTTTTCATTGTACCAGGTTTCGGTTAGCATTGGGTAACACATAAGCTTGACCGAAGCCATGCTATCAACTTCACGCACATGCAATACAACACATCAAAGGCAGCACTGTGGATATCTGTGGGTCTCTATGAGTCTATTCAATTACCCTGTAAAATGTTAATAGCAACTGTTTTGCTCAGTCTACTGAAATAAATATATACAGTAACAGTCAAAAGTTTGGACACACCTACTCATTCAAGGGTCTTTCTTTATTTTACTATTTTCTACATTGTAGTGAAGACATCAAAACTATGAAATAACACATATGGAATCATGTAGTAACCAAAAAAGTGTCAAACAAATAAAAATATATTTTATATATTTGAGATTCTTCAAAGTAATCACCCTTTTCCTTGATGACAGCTTTGCACACTCTTGGCATTCTCTCAACCAGCTTCATGATGTAATCACCTGGAATGTGTATCAATTGACAGGTGTGCCCTTTTAAGTTAATTTGTGGAATTTCTTTCCTTCTTAATGCGTTTGAGCCAATCAGTTATGTTTTGACAAGGTGGGGGGGTATACAGAAGATAGCACTATTTGGTAAAAGACCAAGTCCATATTATAGCAAGAACATCTTAAATAAGCAATGAGAAATGACAGTCCATCATTACTTTAAGATATGAAGGTCAGTCAATGTGGAAAATTTCAAGAACTTTGAAAGTTTCTTCAAGTGCAGTTGCAAAAACCATCAAGAGCTAAGATGAAACTGGCTCTCATGAGGACCCCCACAGAAAAGGAAGACCCAGAGCTACCTCTGCTGCAGAGTATATGTTCATTGGATTTAACTGCACCTCAGATTACAGCCCAAATAAGTGCTTCAATGAGTTGAAGTAACATACACTGCGTGAATCTGGCCTTTGTGGTCGAATTGCTGCAAAGAAACCCCTACTAAAGGACACCAATAAGAAGAAGAGACTTGCTTGGGACAAGAAACATGAGCAATGGACATTAGACAAGTGGAAATCTGTCCTTTGGTCTGATGAGTCCAAAGGTACGATTTTTGGTTAAATGCAGAGAAGGTAAACCCATGATCTCAGCATGTGTGGATCCCACTGTGAAGCATGGAGGAGGAGGTGTGATGGTGTGGGGGTGATTTGCTGGCGACACTGTGTGCCATTTATTTCAAATTCAAGGCACACTTAACCAGCATGGCTACCACAGCATTCTGCAGCGATACACCATCCTATCTGGTTTGCGCTTAGTGGGACTATCATTTGTTTTTCAAGAGGCCAATGACCCAACACACCTCCAGGCTGTGTAAAGGCTATTTGACCAAGAAGGAGAGTGATGGAGTGTTGCATCAGATGACCTGGCCTCCACAATCACCCGACCTCAACCCAATTGAGATGGTTTGGGATGAGTTGGACCGCAGAGTGAAGGAAAAGCAGCCAACAAGTGTTCAGCATATGTGGGAACTCCTTCAAGACTGTTGGAAAATCATTCCTCATGAAGCTGGTTGAGAGAATGTCTAGAGTGTGCAAAGCTGTCATCAAGGCAAAGGGTGGCTACATTGAAGAATCTCAAATATAAAATATATTTTGATTTGTTCTGAATACTACATGATTGCATATGTGCTATTTCATCGTTTTGATGCTTTCACTATTATTCCACAATGTAGAAAATAGTACAAATAAAGAAAAACCCTTGAATCAGTAGGTGTGTCCAAACCTTTGACTGGTAATGTATATATACACACCTACTCATTCCAGGGTTTTTCTTTATTTTTACAGTTTTCACCATTGTTGAAGACTAGTGAATATATATATATATATATATATATATATATATATATATATATATATATATATATATATATATATACACACATAACCTTGTGCGAGAAAATCAACTGTGGTTTGGCCCATTAGGGGAAATGTCAAAGTTTCAGATGACACGGCTGAGAAGGGAGGGCTGACTGGAATCGCATGTGTTTTGGAAAAAAAGGGGAAAAAATAGCCGAGGACCATCCTTCCTCGTGGCTCTGTTTTGGGTCTATATGTTCCACCAACCATCTGGATGCTTGGAGCACTGAAAACCATAGTGTTCAGAGACAAAACACCAAACAGGACACTGAGAGGAAGTGGATTCGGGCATAGAACCCCCCTTACTTCCTGTCATTCCTATCCACTTTGACTTCAAGCACAGAATCAGTGTCTTCCTGGTTTACAGATAGGAAACATTCACTCTGTCCCTGGTTTCAGGCACTAAGAACGTCCATATATAATCAGGTAGTAATATACAGGCAGTCCTCCATACTTTAGACTGGCAGATGTATCCTTAGGACATGACTGACTGGAAACCTGGTTTATTCCCCCCAGTAAGAAAATAACTAAATATGAAATCAAGTTACTTCCAAGTTGTCTATCCTTTCAGGTCCATCCATATCTATCAAATCTATGTGACATTCTCCATCACAGTGCTTTGATTTGGTTTAACACCTAGATGTAAATGGAGACAATTAATAGAGCTAAAGTGGGGGTAATTCAAGTTCAACTTTTATTGTCACATGCACAAGTAACGTGAAATGCTTCACTTGCAATCTCCACCCAACAGGCAGTAATCAATATCAAAATAGTCTAACTAATACAAAGAAAAAATATATCTGATAAAGAAAAAACAAGAAATAAGAGAGGAAGCTACAGTGCCTTCAGAAAGTGTTTACACCCCTTTACTTTTTCCACATTTTGTTGTGTTATAGCATGAATTTAAAAAGGATTACATTTAGATTATTTTGTCACTGATCTACACACAATACACTGTAATGTCAAAGTGGAATTTTGTTAATAAAACATCTTTGAAATGTATTTTAAAAAAACAAAGCTGAAAACTCTTCTATGCAAGCAACTGTTTCACTGTTCTGTTTACACCTTCTGTATCCGGTGCATATGACAAAAAAACTTTGATTTTATTTGATATAGTGTGTGTTTACCAGAGACGGTAACGTGAAGAGCAACATGATCTGCACCAAAGTCAAATTAGGATATAATGTTGGGCCAACAAGACAGTGTTTTTCAATGACTCGCAAAGAAGGGTACCGATTGGTAGATGTACAAAAAATGTAAATAAAATAAGCAGATGCTGAATATCCCTTTCAGGATGGTGAAGCTATTAATTAGGCTTTGGATGGTGTATCAATACACCCAGTCACTACAAAGGTACAGGCGTCCTTCTTAACTCCGTTGCCGGAGAGGAAGGAAACTGCTCAGGGATTTCACCATGAGGATGATGGTGATTTTAAAACAGTTACAGAGTTTAATGGTTGTGATATGAGAATACACAATACTAACCTAAATAACAGTGTGAAAAGAAGGAAGCATGTAAAGAATAAAAAATAATCCAAAACATGCATCCGGTTTGCAACAAGGACCTTAAGTAATACTGCAAAAAAAAATGTTGCATAGAAATTAACTTTTTGTCCTGAATACAAAGAGTTATGTTTGGGGCAAATCCAACACAACACATCACTGAGTACCACTTCATATTTTCATGCATGGTGGTGGCTGCATCAGGCTTTGGGTATGCTTGTCATCAGCAAGGAATAGGGAGTTTTTTAAGATAAAAATAAACCGGATATAGCTATAAGCACAGGAAAGATCCTAGAGAAAAACCTCAGTCTTCTTTTCAACAGACACTGGGAGATGAATTCACCTTTCAGCAAAACAATAACCTAAAACACAATGCCAAATCTACACTGGAGTTGCTTACCAAGACGACATTGAATGTTCCTGTGTGGCCTAGTTACAGTGTTGAAAATTGCTTTCTAGCCATGGTCAACAACCAACTTGAGAGTGCTTGAAGAATTTTAAAAAGAATAATGGGCAAAGCTCTTAGAGACTTAACCAGAAAGACTCACAGCTGTAATCGCTGCCAAAGGTGATTCTAACATGTATTGTCTCAGGGGGGTGAATACTTGTCTAATCAAGATATATTAGTGTTTTTGGGGTTTTTTTTGTGCAAATGTTAGAATTGTTCTTTCACTTTGACATTAGAGTATTTTGTGTAGATTGTTGACCAAAATTTACAATTAAATCAATTTTAATCCCACTTTGTAACACAACAAAATGTGGAACTTCCAACTTCTGAGGGTCAGTGCCAGAGACAGATAGAGAACTCTAGTGCCCAAAAGCCAGTTTTAGTATGGGCAGCGCCATTAAGGACTTTCACCATTTTTAAGTAGTCAACTGAGTGGGACTTCCTACAGATGTAGGATCTTAATTTGATAACCTATTTGCAGGAGGACATTTAACATGTGTAGTGTATTTGAAGTAAAAAATGTAACATTCATGGGGTGGAACTATTTTCCATTAAAGTTCTTGCTTCATTTATTGTTAAAAGTTTAGTCACAATACCCTGAGCAGGGGACATGACTGCCAAAGACCCAAAACATTTTCAGGGAAGTAATGACATTTAAATAAATTCAACAACTTTATTTGACTCAGTCAACCAGTTATTATGGGTGAATTTGTAACATTGCTGGAACAAAAATGTAATATCTATTAAATGCTGATACTAATACAATAATGTATTTTGATAATTGTTCATTTTATATTTCTACACACCTCATTGTCCAAAGCACGAAGGAAAATGTTCCCATATCGTATAGGTCTGCTCAGGCTTCCTAAACCTCTTAATCTCCCTGTGCCCCAAATAAGCTATGGACCTGCCTCTATTCAATCATAGAAAATGTAAGTAAAAAGACAATCTGTGTTTTATACCCCCGATAATTCAATTTCTTTATTATAAGTCACGATTTCTCTGGCGGGCACTTTGACAGACTAGAGAAAAGGGCATTGTCAAGGAATTCAATGTACTTTAATTGGGGCTACCCAATGATTACTGGACCTTTTTCATTTCTCTGGCAGTGCTGGTACAGCCCATCAGACACATGGTGAATTGTAGCGATTGACTTACAAAGGTTATCCTCTCCTATGGTACTGTGAGTGGTGGGGGGTAGATGTGTATGGAATGCTTAAGTGAATTCACAATGGGGTTACTGGGAAAAGGGCACTGCAAAGCCAGACAAAGAGGTGCCCTGCTTATTCAAGTGCACCAGGGACTTGGGTGAACTCTCTCTAAGGAGTCATTAGAACTTACACTGTCGATGCGTAAAATAACAGAAGGGAAGATGCAGAATGTACATATTCACCCAATCTGACGGGATTTGTGAGTACACTGAGTAGATTTGCTGACACAATCATCTCTAGAAACCACTGATGTTGAAGAATGCTGCCTATCTCCTTTGGCAAGTGTTTGCCCTTTATAAGTATGCCAAGGCCAACACATGTCCCCTGGAAGTAATTGCCTGCCCTTGACAACACACTCCTCTAATGTAACTGTAGTGTCCTCTATCTCCCCAAACTGAGGAGGGTGGTGAGGCCATCCAAGGCCTACACTACAGTATTAGTAGCAAAGCAAAGTTGGACACATTTGTGTATGACACTTAGACATTTGTTTCTAAATGATGTGCTCAGGTTAAGCTTGTCTCGAATTTAAGCACAGGGGAATTTATGTAGGATATGAGGCTTTTTGCTAAATGATGTTCATGTCAGTAGGAAAGCCCAAGGCCAATTTTATGAAAGCCCGTGTTGGTGTATCTCTCCAAAAACAAAGGACCAACTGGCGCCGAAGGAGATGGCTGCCGTTTTATGATCCCGTAACCAATTGTGCTATTGTGTAAGTTATTTTGTACATAATGTTTCTGCCACCGTGTCTTATGATCGAAAAGAGCTTCTAGATATCAGGACAGCGATTAATCACCCCATACTGGAGGAATACTTTTTCTTCAATGAGTTGGACGGGAAGAATTACTTCAGACGCCCGACAAGGCCCTTATCCCCGTTATTCGCAGGAGAAAGAGACGGAGGTATCATGGACAAAGATCCGGGTGCCTTATTAGGATACGTCGCTGAGAGGGTAATCTACCTTTACCATCGGTCCTATTAGCCAACCAACAATCAATCGATAATAAAATAGACAAACTATGATCATGTATATGTCCTACCAACGGGACATTAAAAACTGTAATATCTTATGTTTCACCGAGTTCACCGAACGACGACATTAAGAACATACAGCTGGCGGGTTATACACTCCATCGGCAGGACAGAACAGCAGCCTCTGGTAAGGCATGGGGCAGGGGCCTATGCATATATGTGAACAACAGCTGGTGCACAATATCTAAGGAAGTCTTGAGGTTTTGCACGCCTGAGGTAGAGTATCTCATGATAAGCTGGGGACCACACTATCTACAATAAGTGCATCGAGGACTTCATCCCCACAGTGACCATACGTACATACCCCAACCAGAAGCCATAGATTAGAGGCAACATTCGAACTGAGCTAAAGGGTATAGCTGCCGCTTTCAAGGAGCGGGACTCTAACCCGGAAGCTTATAAGAAATCTCGCTATGCACCCTCCAACGAACCATCAAACAGGCAAAGCATCAATACAGGACTAAGATCGAATCGTACTACACCGGCTCTGATGCTCATCAGATGTGGCAGGGCTTGCAAACTATTACAGAATACAAAGGGAAGCACAGGCGAGAGCTGCCCAGTGACACAAGCCTACCAGACGAGCTAAATAACTTCTATGCTCGCTTCAAGGCAAGTAACACTGAAACATGCATGAGTGCATCAGCTGTTCCAGATGGCTGTGTGATCATGCTCTCCGCAGCTGATGTAAGACTTTCAAACTGGTCAATATTCACAAGGCATTAGAGCCAGATGGATTACCAGGACGTGTACTCCAAGCATGCGCAGACCAAATGACAAGTGTCTTCACTGACATTTTCAACCTCTCCATGTCTGAGTCTGTAATACTAATATGTTTCAAGCAGACCCCCATATTCCCTGTGCCCAAGAACACTAAGGTAACCTTCCTAAATGACTACCGACCCATAGCACTCACGTCTGTAGCCATGAAATGCTTTGAAAGGCTGGTCATAGCTCACATCAACACCATTATCCCAGAAAACCTAGACCCACTCAGATATGCATACCGTAAAAACAGATCCACAGATGATGCAATCTCTATTACACTCCACACTGCCCTTTCCCACCTGGACAAAAGGAACACCTATGTGAGAATGTAGCTCAGCATCTACAACTACAGCTCAGTGTTCAACACCATAGTGCCCTCAAAACTCATCACTAAGCTAAGGACCCTGGGATTAAACACCTCCCTCTGCAACTGGATCCTAGACTTCCTGACGGGCCGCCCTCAGGTAGTAAGGGTAGGTAACAACACATCCGCCGCACTGATCCTCAACACGGGGGCCCCTCAGGGGTGCGTGCTCAGTACCCTCCTGTACTCAATGTTCACTCATGACTGCATGGCCAGGCACGATTTCAACACCATCATTAAGTTTGCCGATGACGCAACAGTGGTAGGCCTGATCACCGACAACGACGAGACAGCCTATAGGGAGGAGGTCAGAGACCTGGCCATGTGGTGCCAGGACACAACCTCTCCCTCAACGTGATCCAGACAAAGGAGATGCTTGTGGACTACAGGAAAAGGAGGACCGAGTACGCCCCATTCTCATCGACGGGGTTGCAGTGGAGCAGGTTGTGAGCTTCAAGTACCTTGCTGTCCACATAACAAACACACTAACATGGTCCAAGCGCACCAAGACAGACATAAAGAAGGCACGATAAAACCTATTCCGCCTCAGGAGACTGAAAAGATTTGGCATGGGTCCTCAGTTCCTTTAAAGGTTCTACAGCTGCACCACCGAGAGCATCCTGACTGGTTGCATCACTGCCTTGTATGGCAACCGCTAGGCCTCCGACCGCAAGGCACTACAGAGGGTATTGCATACAGCCCAGTACATCACTGGGGCCAAGCTTCCTGCCATCCAGGACCTCTATACCAGGCAGTGTCAGAGGAAGGACCTAAAAATTGTCAAAGACTCCAGCCACCTTAGTCATAGACTGTTCTCTCTGCTACCGCACAGCAAGCGGTACTGGAGCGCCAAGTCTAGGTCCAAGCTAATCAAATGGCTACCTAAACTATTTTCATTACCCCCCCCCCCCTCCCCCCATTTTACGCTGCTGCTACTCTCTGTTTATTATCTATGCATAGACACTTTAATAACTCTACCTACTTGTACATATTACCTCAATTACCTTGACTAACCAGTGCCCCAGCACATTGACTCTGTACTGGTAACCCCTGTGTATAGCCTCGCTATTGTTATTTTACTGCTGCTCTTTACTTATTTGTTACTTTTATTTATTTTTCATTTTATTTAAAAAATATATATATGTTCTCGTTATTTTGGTTACATTTTTAAAATATATATACCTAAAAAAAATACATATATATTATTTTATTGTTTGAATTATTTTTATATTTTTTTTGGGGGGGGGTGGTATTTTTTCTTAAAACTGAATTTTTGATTAAGGGCTTGTAAGTAAGCATTTCTCTGTAAGGTTGTATTCGGCGCATGTGACAAATACAACTTTATTTGAAGCTTGGCAGCAAGCAGGTTCACGCTCCGGACAGACACATCTTTACACAGGATAGATTGTAACAAGCCACTGCAACCCAGTTAGTCAATGTACAAAGAACCCCATTATTAGAGGCCAAGTTACAGCCTATATTACTGCAGATTTTAAAATAGTAAATTCACAGATGTTTTAGTAAATGTGTTCATCATACTGCTCAGGATTAAGATGAAACTGCTTGTGCTGAGAGGATCTCATGTGCATTAAAGTCTACTAGTTTACTGTTCACCTATACATATTTAGCAATGCAACATCTGACTTGCCAGGGCTGTAGCTACATAGGACACCGAGGTCTGAAACTCGCATTGAATTGCAGCAAATTAGCTGGAAAACTGCAACAAAAGGTTTATTTTGTTTATTTTTTGCTATTCAAATATTTTTTCTGCTAACAGAGCCTTCTGTAGGTATTAAATTATAGTTTTTAATCCCAGTGCTGAGTTAATGTGTAGCAGCTAATTGTATAGCTAACAGGCTATATGTTTCTAGAGGTGAATGTGATAATGTGATAATGGCTGGGGTCATTTTTTGCTTGTTTTTGCTTTTTTCCAAATAGCATTTTAGAGTTTAAAAATGTATAGAAATGCAGTAGCTTACAGTTCTTGGATGGGGGGGGCTCACTAAGACTCAGATCCTGGCTACGGCCATGCCTGACACGTGACCGCCTAACACTCTTGATTCACATATAAATAAACAAGTACCTCTTGAATTGGGATTTGGAAGTGATATAAGAAGGATGGTAATCTTCTGTATCAGTAATTTCCTCACATACTTCTCTTGCAAATTAAGCTTGGAACATTTGTTGCCATGGAGCTATACCAAGGAAGATACTTTTTTAGTTATTTAAGCAGTCTTTCAGTGGGCTGTCAATTGTTCCCCTTGTCTCTCTGTTTGCATTGAAGTGTTGAGCTCAAGTCGCCTTATGTGTCATCGTAGTTGAATATATTACTAAATAAGAAACACGGGCATTCATTTATATTCTCTCAGAGTAATCAGGAAGTATTAAATGAAGGCTTCTTCACTATTTGGATTATATGTCTAGCTAACATAAATTGGTTGGTAAATCAACCAGGTCAGTCTTATATAGTTCCTTCATGTTCGTTTAGAAGTTTCTCTGGAGGAACTGGAGGACATCCAAGTCGACGTGAACAGCTTCCATAGTCCAACTCAGTTTGACATGGTGAGAGGCACACCAAACACTGAAGGGGCAGAGCTATGTATCAATAACAGCCTAGAGGAGAAAACAGAGCCAGCCAGACAGTGGATGTTAGATGGCACTGCAAGGATATACTGTTGAGAGCAGCTCTATTACCGAGTAAAATGTCTCTGTTAGGGAGGGGGCTGAGGGGGACCTGTTGGTACACACACACAGAGAGAGACAGAGAGACAGAGAGAGAGAGAGAGAGAGAGAGAGAGAGAGAGAGGAGAGAGAGAGAGAGAGAGAGAGAGGACCTGAGCATCTGCCACTGATGTGGTAGTAATGCTTCTGTTCTTATCAACAGCCCTATTGGAGCCAGTACATGAGTCTTACAGCCCAACACAGACAGACCTCGATAGCTGCCTGAGAAACAAGCATCACGAACTGAACATGTGCACATCACCAAAGGTATGTGGAAATGCTCTACACTGGAAATACGCTTCAGAGCGTTGAAATCACTGTCAGCCGTGCCTAACAATCACAAGTGGGAATCATGTGCTGTTTATCTCCAAACACCCTTAACAGGTCATCATGCTTCTGGTTTCTGCTGACCCTGTTCAGGCGTTTCTTTAACGCCTGCAATGTTAGGTTAATCTTCAAGACTGAGAGGGATAGCCATTAAGATTACGCCCAAGCTCTTAAGAGGATACTGGCTTCAAGAAGCATTAGTGGCTCCACCTCTTTGAATACTCAGTGGTTCCCAACTATTTTTGGTTACTGTACCACCAACTGAATTTGATCTGCCCAGAGTACCACTGAAGTATCCCTCATGTGCATTTTACCATTAGGCCTATGATCTCATGAGTTTTCTCAAGTACACCCTGTGGATAGGTCAAGTACCCCCAGAGGTCCTAGTACCCCTGGTTGGGAACAACTGTTCTAATGTGCTGAATATGTAGAAGCCCAGCAGGCATCTAGCAGCTGGCACAGCACTGCTCCTCGTCCTCTGTATGAAAACGAGACGCACTGTATTATTCCCTATTATCACAATAACATCTGGAAAAGCACAGTTTGCTGGAAATTAAACTCACCTGAGCTTACATCTCATGTGCCAGTGGAGGCTGGTGAATTGAAAAATGGAGGAGGATGGGAGACCCACGGTATAGGCGCGGAACACATGAAGACCATAAAGTTTGTTTCAAAAATTGTCAAAGACGAATTCTTTTAACCTAAAGCATTTAATAAAGGCATTTATAGTACAATATTATGGGGAATGGGAATGAGAAGGCTACTTACACAGTGATGGAAAGGGATCACAGAGGTGATTGAATGAGGGTATGAGGCATGAGTTGAGGTGTTCAGAGGCTTGACAGGGAAGACAAAAAACAATAACACACGACAGTGCACAGTTAGACAAAAGAGCTAATAATGAGTTAGTCCAAGCAAGGAGTAAAATCTTTGATGTGTAATAATGTGCTTGTGTATGTGATTGACTCTACATACAGTAATTAAATAAAATTGATAGGGGTACTCACATTGCTAGGAAGGGAAACATTCAATATACCAGTGGATGAGCAGGCAGATGAAACATCATGGCTTCAGTTCGTCAGGAGAAAGTTGACAATGGTAGTGGAGTGGAGTAGTCATCACCACTTAGTCATGGAACATGAGGGGACATAGCTGTAAATACAAATAGCAGACACATTCCATTACAGCTGCGCCATCGTAGGTTTGGACAACGAGTTTCTCTATGAAGTTAAACTCAGACATCTCAGAATTCATAAAGTCGAACACAGACTGCACATCTCGCCCACTTGACACATCAAAGTAGCTCAAGGAATGTTCCTGACTAAAGCCCTGATCATCCACATACCTAACGATAACTGACAACTGCAAGCAGTCTGGTGGCACCATAGGTCCCAGAACGGTGGGGCAAATTTTACCTTCTGGTATCTGGTTTTTCCTTATATGTTAATCTGAGAAATTAAGGCTATTCTGGACCCTATAAGGTATGACAGTGATTAATCAGTTGTTAAAAGGTTTTATATAGGCTATGATGGGACCAGTTTTTCCTAATCAAGTCACATGGTTTTAAAAAACTCCTGAAAACAACTCCTGGCACTGGGGGGATGAATCCATTTAAACTGCAGCTACCTTATATTTGTTCATATAAATTATATTTAGACTAGATTAGGAGGGGGATTTCCTTTACCCAGACACAGACAACAACTGATAGGTAATAGAACTCACAGGGCTGAGCTTGCTTTATCCATGTTTGCATCATGCAGGCCTATGCAACTGTAGGACTTATAAAAAAATGACTCAGATCTGACAGATTCATTCCAGGTAATCATTTTGAATATAATCAAATTTGATCACATTCACATTTTCTCCTGACACACAAACACCAGAAATACATAACGTTACCAGTTAGTTGCCCTGACCAGATGGACAGAGCACATAGGCTGTATGCAGCAGCTCTTATTAGTAGTCTTCAGTTGATCAGACTGAAAAATTGTCTTGTTTTCATCCCACACAGCATGTCAGATTTCTAATGTTTAGGTGTAGCCTGGGCTGTTGCAACATTTATGCCATGAGTCCGGAGCGACTATGTGTTATCTTTGCTAAATAAATACCGGAGGAAAGAGGAAAGCCTACATGAGCGCACAAAAAAAATGTGCTGTGTCAACCTCTCTCTTTACTCTATTTTTTGAATAGATTATGCGATGGCAGCTATCAAATCATTCGGGATTGTTTTCGATATCCCAGAAAAGATGTTCAGCGTGTAAAGAATCTTAATGTGCAATTACAACTCTAATGTACTTGTCCTCTTGCTTAGTTGTGCACTGGGGCCTCCCACTCCTCTTTCTATTCTGGTTAGAGCCAGTTTGTGCTGTTCTGTGAAGGCAGTAGTACACAGCGGTGTACCAGATCTTCAGTTTCTTGGCAATTTCTCGCATGGAATAGCCTTCATTTCTCAGAACAAGAATAGACTAACGAGTTTCAGAAGAAAGTTCTTTGCTTCTGGCCATTTTGAGCCTGCAATCGAACCCACAAATGCTGATGCTCCAGATACTCAACTAGTCTAAAGAAGGCCAGTTTTATTGCTTCTTTAATCAGTCAAACAGTTTTCAGCTGTGCTAACATAATTGCAAAAGGGTTTCTAATGATCAATTAGTCTTTTAAAATGATAAATTTGGATTAGCTAAAACAACATGCCATTAGAACACAGGAGTGTTGGTTGCTGATAATGGGCCTCTGTACGCTTATGTAGATATTCCATTAAAAATCAGCTGTTTCCAGCTATAATAGTCATTTACAACATTAACAATGTCTACAATGTATTTTCTGATCAATTTGATGTTATTTTAATGGACCAAAAAATTGCTTTTCTATTAAAAACAAGGACATTTCTAAGTGACCACAAACTTCTGAACAATAGTTTACGTATACTGTATATATATACTGCAAAAAAAATAAAGGGAAGACTTAAACAACACATCCTAGATCTGAATGAAAGAAATAATCTTATTAAATACTTTTTTCTTTACATAGTTGAATGTGCTGACAACAAAATCACACAAAAATAATCAATGGAAATCCAATTTATCAACCCATGGAGGTCTGGATTTGGAGTCACACTCAAAATTAAAGTGGAAAACCACACTACAGGCTGATTCAACTTTGATGTAATGTCCTTAAAACAAGTCAAAATGAGGCTCAGTAGTGTGTGTGGCCTCCACGTGCCTATATGACCTCCCTACAACGCCTGGGCATGCTCCTGATGAGGTGGCGGATGGTCTCCTGAGGGATCTCCTCCCAGACCTGGACTAAAGCATCCGCCAACTCCTGGACAGTCTGTGGTGCAACGTGGAGTTGGTGGATGGAGCGAGACATGATGTCCCAGATGTGCTCAATTGGATTCAGGTCTGGGGAACGGGCGGGCCAGTTCATAGCATCAATGCCTTCCTCTTGCAGGAACTGCTAACACACTCCAGCCACATGAGGTCTAGCATTGTCTTGCATTAGGAGGAACCCAGGGCCAACTGCACCAGCATATGGTCTCACAAGGGGTCTGAGGATCTCATCTCGGTACCTAATGGCAGTCAGGCTACCTCTGGCGAGCACATGGAGGGCTGTGCGGCCCCCCAAAGAAATGCCACCCCACACCATGACTGACCCACCGCCAAACCGGTCATGCTGGAGGATGTTGCAGGCAGCAGAACGTTCTCCACGGCGTCTCCAGACTCTGTCACGTCTGTCACATGTGCTCAGTGTGAACCTGCTTTCATCTGTGAAGAGCACAGGGGGCCAGTGGCGAATTTGCCAATCTTGGTGTTCTCTGGCAAATGCCAAACGTCCTGCACGGTGTTGGGCTGTAAGCACAACCCCCACCTGTGGACGTCGGGCCCTCATACCACCCTCATGGAGTCTGTTTCTGATCGTTTGAGCAGACACATGCACATTTGTGGCCTGCTGGAGGTCATTTTGCAGGGCTCTGGCAGTGCTTCTCCTGCTCCTCCTTGCACAAAGGCGGAGGTAGCGGTCCTGCTGCTGGGTTGTTGCCCTCCTACGGCCTCCTCCATGTCTCCTGATGTACTGGCCTGTCTCCTGGTAGCGCCTCCATGCTCTGGACACTACGCTGACAGACACAGCAAACCTTCTTGCCACAGCTCGCATTGATGTGCCATCCTGGATGAGCTGCACTACCTGAGCCACTTGTGTGGGTTGTAGACTCCGTCTCATGCTACCACTAGAGTGAAAGCACCGCCAGCATTCAAAAGTGACCAAAACATCAGCCAGGAAGCATAGGAACTGAGAAGTGGTCTGTGGTCACCACCTGCAGAACCACTCATTTATTGGGGGTGTCTTGCTAATTGCCTATAATTTCCACCTGTTGTCTATTCCATTTGCACAACAGCATGTGAAATGTATTGTCAATCAGTGTTGCTTCCTAAGTGGACAGTTTGATTTCACAGAAGTGTGATTGACTTGGAGTTACATTGTGTTGTTTAAGTGTTCCCTTTATTTTTTTGAGCAGTATGTATATATATATATATATATTAGCATGGGTGTTGAAAGATACCAGAGGGTGGATAACAAAAAAAAAACACTAATATAAGAAGTGGAAGGTACATGTTCTGTTTTTGGACTAAATGTTTACATTATGATTTGCCTCTGAACTGTATGTGAACCCCTCTGCAATCTACTGGCACTAACCATTAAAATATAGGACTTCAACTATGTTATTTGCTCTCTTTCTCTCTTAGGCTGCTAGTACAAAGCCTATGTGAAAATTAGGTTTATCACAAAAGATAATAAAAAAATATATAAACTGGCCCAAATCAGCTCTTCTTAATTCAGCAGGGAGGTGCGCAACTATCACACATTATACCCATTATACCAGTGGAGAAACTACGTCACCTACGTAGGTATTACCATATCCCTTTCAATTCACATTCTTTGCAGAAATAACTATTTGCAAACCTTTTAAAACGTCCAGAAAGACAGTGGTCTTAGAAGGGTAGTTATACTTTAAAATACATATTTTATGTGAATGGATGTGTTTTAATGTCCTAATAAAGTGACCACTGACCACTGTATCTATAGACTTTCCAGAATGTGTTCTGAGAATACCCAGGGTATTAAACATTTGGCTGTAAGTGTTGAACAGTTGAATCTATTACCTCAGGAGATGGTACCATTCAGCTTGTCTGGGGATGACAAAGAAGGACTTCAACAAAGCCAAAATAGAAAATGATTGGAAGGGGCCTCTTGGCTGTTAAATTAGAGACGTATAAATAAATTACTGTTGTGCCTTGTAACTACTTTAAAATGTGGAACTGTTGCACTAAAAATGCAAACATTGATTTGGCATACAATTTAAGATAGTAAACATTATACAACTTTATGTAAACATTGTCTAACTTCATATAGAACAAATTGCACTTGAAATTAACATTTCTTGAGAGTTATTGCAAATACATGCATATTTACACTTTTTCTGCAACAATCACTGAATTAGTTATTGATTTCTTCATCTTTAAATGCAATATTTGAGATGTTATGTATTTCTATCAAATAAAAACTGGAATTTCTACTCAAGCAAAGTTTGTAAAGGTATACTAGACATTTATAGAATAAATCATACCTAGTTGGATGATTATGTCATAATCAGTGAAAACGTTATTGATTTCCATAGCTTTAAATGGCATTTTATAGATGTTATGTATTTCTATCAAGTCAAAACTGGAATTCTTACTCAAAACAAAGGTTGTAAAAGTATGCTAGGCCTTTATAGAATAAATCATATCTAGTTTGATGTTTCTGTGACAAACGGTGAATTAGTTATTGATTTATACCGCTTTTGATGGCATTTTATAGATTTGATGTATTTCTATAAAATCCACACTGGAATGTTTCCTCAAAGCAAAGGTTTTAAAAATATGCTAGACAGTTATAGAATAAATCATACCTAGCTTGATGATTCTGTCATAATCAGTGAAAACGTTGTTGATTTATTCTGCTTTTAATGGCATTTTATCGATTTTATGTATTTCTATCAAATCATAACTGGAATGTTTACTCAAAGTAAAGGTTGTAAAAGTATCCTACACATTTATAAAATAAATCATACCTAGTTTGATGTTTCTGTGGCAAAAGGTGAATTAGTTATTGATTTATACCGCTTTTAATGGCATTTTATAGATTTTATGTATTTCTATCGAATTAAAACTGGAATTTTTCATTAAAAAAGTTTGTAAAAGTATGCTAGACATTTAAAGAATAAATCATACCTAGTTAGATTTTTCTGTCATAATCAGTGATAACGTTATTGATTTATATAGCTTTAAATGGCATTTTATAGATGTTATGTATTTCTATAAAATCAGAACTGGAACGTTGACTCAAAGCAAAGGTTGTAAAAGTATTCTACATATTTATAGAATAAATAATACCTAGTTTGATGTTTCTGTGACAAACGGTGAATTTGTTATTGATTTATACAGCTTTAAATTACATTTTATATATTTTATGTATTTCTATGAAATCAAAATTGGAATTTGTACTCAAAACAAAGATTGTAAAAGTATGCTATACATTTATAGAATAAATCATATCTAGTTTCATGATTCTGTGACAAACGGTAAATTAGCTATTGATTTTTACATTTGTAAATGGCTTTTGGCGAATGTCTGCTGAATGTCTGATCTACGTCTGTTGAATGTCTGTTGAATGTCCGAATGTGTGAATATAAAACCAACTTTACCTCAGTCTATTACCGAGCTATACATTTGATACCAGTTGGTATTGAACGCCCTCAACTTTCATCCTTCTTCATGAAACTGATCTCAGGCAGAAGTTGGCCCTCACTTTTAATTTGCACCTTCCGTGTACCCCAGAGAATGAAAGGGGTTCTTCAACAAAAAGTCCACAACATTTTCGGCAGCATTGGCCATTCTACCATTTTGGCGGAGAAAACTGCTGGTAGCTAGCTAGCTACTGAAGTTAGCAAGGCAAATTTAAATAAATAGCGCTAACTGGACAAAATAAAATAAATAAAAACGTTCTAAACCCAAGAAACAATGTATAATATACCTCCTCCGTCTCCGTAATTTGAAAAAACAAATTTAAATTGAATAATATCCCAAAAATGCTCAACTGTCACTCTTCACTCTTAATGTCTATCCAACAATGTCACCAAGCTTTTCAACACATAACACCACCATAATGCTCTGTGGCACAATCCCAATACAACACACTGGGTTCATTCTCTGATCCTACATCCATGATTGGACGGACAACATGTCAGTTCATACTACAAAAGCTTTGAGTGGTTGGAGGACGTCCTCCGGAAGTGATCATAATTACCATGTATGTCCATGGAAGGGGGTGAGGCCTACCAGCCTCCTAGGTTTTGTATTGAAGTCAATGTAGCCAGAGGAGGATGGAATTTATCTGTCCTCCAGCTATTGTAGACCTTCATTGCAAAACAGTGTATTTTAACCAATTATTTGGTGACATATGAATATATTTAGTATAGTTTATCTAAAAAGGATAACTTCTTTAATGTTTCACAATATTTATTTTGATGAAATTTCCCTGAGATGGATGGTCCTCCCTTTCCACTGTCATGTACAGAGAAAACTGCAGTCTATCTTTCTACACTCTTCAAGATCATACAACCATCAGAAAAAAAGGTTTGTCCTAATCACCTTGACTGAGCCAGGCCAAATCTTGGTTACCCTCCAGTGATCCATCTCCTCTCCTCACGTTGTAGTTCACTCCTGGGTCATGTATAAATGCCTAATGGGGCTGAGCAGTGTGTCCCCATGGCCTTGTGACACCGCTGTAAGTGTTTTCTGAGCCATAAAGTACAAGAAAATGTTAATACCGGAGCATATAAACATGTGTGCCAGGTGGTTCTGAAAGTTTGGAGGCTTCGTTTATATATTTATTTACTTTTATTACTCTTGGCATGCAGGAATGCAGGTCTCGCACTGGGATAAAGCAGCCTGCATGCAGGCCAAATTGCTTTATTTCATTTATCGAAAAGGAAGAAATTGGTGAGAAAGTGCAACAAGTTGAAGAGTGAGCAGGATTTTCAGACATGTATATCATGCAACTGGAAGGATTTGGAGCTAACCCCAAGGATGTGAAGGTGTTAGTTAGGTAATGAACTATGTCCGTCTAGTTAGAACAAAGCCATATGTGCCCATGCCGTTTTGATCCCTGCTCTGCTGCTTTGCTAATTATTTTATGTAGGAATCAGGTGTTTTCTACAAAGGTTTGATATCGTTATTATAAAGTGATGTCATTGTACATAAAATTATGTTACCTCACGCAGATGGTGAGAGTAGAAACCCTGAATCAACAGCCTATAACCTGAATACAAAAAACAGATGCTAATCTGGATTTGTATCTGTCTATTCCTGCAGCAAATAAATTGAGAGAAAGGATAACGTTTGATACAATAAAATAACCAGTTTCATGTTTTGTCCTTTATAAAACCACATGATTAGAAGAGCTCACATTTTCGAGTCAAACAATGTGTGAGACTTACCATCTGCAAACAGTTAGTGTGCTAATTATGACTGGCTCACAGCATAGTCTCGAAAACCCGACCCTAGGCAACACAGTGACTGGTTTCAATGATGTACTCTTTTGGATTAGAGGAACTATGTCACTGTCAGGAGGCAGACATGCCAGAATGTCACGATTTAAAACCAAAGTTTGCAGGCAAAACCTTTGCAGTGGTTTTAGTGAAGGTAGTAGATGCAAACTAGCCACTTGCGAAATGCACTCATTAAAAATAACCTCTGTGAGCTCCATCTTGCTAGCTACTATTTTGTATTTTATTCAAGCGGATAAAGTAGTGACGCACACAGTGACGTAGTTTCAATATGCCAAAAGAGCCTATCATTGAAACCAGACCCCAGTCACTGTGTTGCCTAGGGTCAGGTTTTTGAGACTACTCACAGAAAGCAAGGTACATGATGCCAACAAAGAGAGTGCAGAGCCTGAGACATATAAATCAAATAAAATATCCAGGTAGAACTTCCATGTGAATCAGTGTGAGTTGCAGCAGTAGTAGTCTATGCATCGTAGCAACATCGGTTCGGCTCTGAATTCCACAACAATATGTCTTCCAAGGTCCCACTGAGATTCTTCACAGTCTGGAAGGTGGACACAATGGGGTTGTCAGTGGTGATGGAGTGGTCTTGGAGCCCAAACTTAGACCTCTTTATTAATTATTTAATTTACTAATAAGACAAGGTCTAATTGTATTCCATAGAGAACGCGTTCCAGATAACTCACGATCAAATGACTGTACCTGTGTAGCAGCAGCCCGTGTTCCACATTGGAATGTATAGGCTATCCATAGTCGGCAGACAGATCTTATATCACAGAGCAGTTCACAAGAAACTATTAAATCAAATTGTTGGATGCTACCTACCCCTCCAAATCAAAACCAAACATTGATGGGGGGGCATCTAACAATTGGATTTAGTGTTTCCTGGGCACCGCCCGGCGATGCAAACAATGCATTCGGAATCAGAACCATCCACCAACCACGAATATACCCTCAGACGGGGGAAAAGCATCGCAAAACAGGCACAGACAATGGTTGGTAAATAAGTAGCACTGTGGGCTCATGTTAGGCGGCTAGGAGCGAACCGGACTTCCCAAGGTAGAGACACATACAAACAAATGTCCATCCAATTATAGCTATAAAGACATTTCTACGTCACATTAATAACTATTCACTCACATTTTACAGTCAAATGGCCTATTAGCTACTTGTGTTACAGCAAAGGTTAACATAAAGAAAGGAGAGACAGGTTTATTCCTGTACAAAAACTGTAGCCATGAGAGCATTCCCTTATTTTAAGAAACAGCTGGTCAGGCAGAGAGACACAGAGAGGGGAGAGAGAGAGAGAGAGAGCGAGAGAGAGAGCGAGAGAAAGAAAGAAAAACAGATCTCTCTCTGGATTTGAAAGGAAAAGACAGATATATTTAAACCCCCTGTATCCCATGCCAACACCAATCCAATGCTTTTACATTTGTGGGGAGTAAGTAGTGTAGTGAGCGAGTGCACACTTCAGGAAGATGGAGAGATTATTGGGATCTGGGATGTACCAGAGAGAGTTGAAAGTGCATCTAGCTACCTACTTGGTCGGTCAACTACGAGTTAGTGTGGCCAATCACTGGCCTATCAATGAAGGTTGGTTAATGCACTGTTTGGGAGGCCACAAAAGGCAGTTAGTTCCTCCATCTGCAACTTAAAAGACAAGCTAGAATTGTTTGTATGAAAGGTGTTAGCTAGCTAGCTAAACAAAAATGTATGTCAAATGAGAAAATGAGATAGGTGCGAAATTGACCAATAGACTAGCGAAGGATGCTGGAAGTTACGCTGTTTAGCTAACTAGTTAGCTAGCTAGCCAGCGCTAGTTAGGTGTGCTTGCTGAAAGCCAAGCACAACTTTAGAAATTGTTTACTCTTATTATTATTTGCCTTACACTGCCACCTTTAGGGCCAAAACCGTAAAAGCAACCAACACCAAAACAATGTTAGAACTTGCAGGCAGACTGTCTTCGGGTTACTTGAGAAAAAAACGATGTTTTGATGCAACTTATACTTTTCCCACTACAACCATATTAGCATAAATTCCAATGCATTCCATTCCAATTCTGGTCACTACTATTTTCAACGGTAGGTTCAGAATTTCTTGTGGTAGATTGGTGTGTGTACAGGGCCAAGCATGTCTCTCAAGGAGGATAAAAATTGATTTTGTCTTGTAAAAGTTGAATATTTTCAGAAAGAGTCGGGTAATTGGTTAATGGAGGAGGATTGGAGGGAAAGATAGAGGAGGTTGAAAAGACTGAGGGAGGCAGAGGATAGGTTTGAATCTGTTGAAGCTAGCAATAACAAGGGAGAGGGTATGTCGAGGAAGATTGGTGTCAAGTTCAAACAGAGTAATTTGGATGCCAGTTTGAGTTCTGGAGATGAAATGGAAGGGGTAGAAGGTGTTGTGAGGGACTCAGAGCCTTGCATTGATGAAAATGGTTATGATAAAGATGAGTTTGGTCCAGTGGGAGTGAGATTTTTGAAGAGGAGGGAACTAGGCCTTTTGGCTAATCAATGGGTGGATTCAGGTTGGGTGGAAAAGATGGTAGGTGCTGTTGAGTCGTTGAAGGTAACCAAAAGTGTACTTGTGATGTTTGCTTGTGTTTCTTCAGATCAGAGGGAGCAGGCCTGTATCTTGCTTTGCACTTAGGTACAGGACACCATTGAAGGGAATTATTTCTGGGGTAGCATTAAGTGTGGAGGTGGAGCAATTGAAGTTGAAGATTCCTGGTGTGTGTGACGCCCACCGTTTGGTGCGACACAGACCTGGCAGAGAGGGTAGTGAAACAGAGGTTATGCTCTCTGTTCTTTTGAACTTTGATTTAGAGTCTTTACCTGACAAAGTAATGTTAGGATATATGAGTTATGCTGTTAGAGCTTTTGTGCCGAATCCACTGCGGTGTTATAAGTGTCACGTTTATGGGCATGTCGCAGGAGTGTGTAGGAGGGAGTTTCCAAAATGTGGGAAGTGTGCATGAGGACATTGGACAGAGTAATGTGTAGAAGTTGTGTATGTCAACTGCAGGGGTGCTCATTTTGCTGAGGATCGGACGTGTCAGGGTGCGAGAGAGGCAGGTTGAGGTGGCCAGGGTCAGAGTAGTGCGGAAGGGGATGTAGGCTGTGGCAGTGAAGAAAGGAGAGCAGGATCAAGGGTCAACGATTCTGAGAGAATCCCTGTGAAGAGTAGATCTGTGCCAGAACAGAGGGATAGGCCAATGAGTGATATACTGTATGCTATAGTTCAGTTGGGAGCGGTAATGCAACATATTGGATGCCAACCACCGTTAAAACTCACAGAAGAAGAAGAATAACTATTTCAAACTGTTTGAGCTTGAACCACTATTCAAACTCTAAAAGGTGCAGACTGGTCTGAAATAGGTTGCTCGTATACTGTATTTTTGATACTATTAATAGTAAATATAATCATTTAAAATTTGTACAAAAGATCCATAGGCTTCAATGGGAAGCATTTGGATTCGCCACTGCTCTTGAACTGTTAAAGCTAAAAACACCAAACTAACGTTGACATGTTCAGACTGACTCAACTTAGATTGCTTGACAAAAGATTGTTGAAACTACTTTGCTTTTTGAACTATAACCATTTAACATTTGCATAAAAGCTCCATTGGCTTCAATAGGAAACAATGACTAGCTACTACCTACTAGCTATGCCCCGGATCAAAGCTCTAGTCTGGCTCTCAATAAATAGCTTTGGTCCAGGGAGTAGTTAGTAGCTAGCTAGCTCTGGTCCACACTAGCTCTGGTCCAGCTCTGATCCAGGGTGTACCTAGTAACTAGCTAGCTCTGGTTTGCACTAGCATTGTCCCAGCTCTGGTCTGCACTAACTAGCTCTGATCCTGGTTATAGCTACTAGCTAGCTCTTGTCTGCAGTAGCTCTGGTCCGCCCTAGTTGAGCTCTGTTACCCAACCCGAGTTCTATGGACCCCGACATCTTACATCGAGTTAGGGCTGGGTAGGGCCTTTTTTTAATCAATAACTAGGGTTACAGTCTGAGCTTGTGTATAATTTTCATGAATGTTTAATTTTACTGAAATTAACGTCAGTAGCTATCAAATTCTCTGGTGATAAAATATCTCATCAGGCATGTCACCTGTAAAGTAAACAGAAACCAAAATGCAGTAGCAATGCAATATTAGCTAGCTAGCTAAAGTGTTTTGAACCCCCATCTGTTGCAAAGCACACCCGAGTGGGAAATGTACAGGTTATTTTTTCTTCTTTATTTTTTTAAGTGTCAAGTTATTTATTTATTTATTTCACCTTTATTTAACCAGGTAGGCAAGTTGAGAACAAGTTCTCATTTACAACTGCAACCTGGCCAAGATAAAGCAAAGCAGTTCGACACATACAACAACACAGAGTTACACATGGAATAAACAAACATACAATCAATAATACAGTAGAAAAATAAGTCTATATACAATGTGAGCAAATGAGGTGAGAAAAGGGAGGTAAAGGCAATAAATAGGCCATGGTGGCAAAGTAAATACAATATAGCAAGTAAAACACTGGAATGGTAGATTTGCAGTAGATGAATGTGCCAAGTAGAAATACTGGGGTGCAAAGGAGCAAAACAAATAAATAAATAAATACGGTAGGGGAAGAGGTAGTTGTTTGGGCTATTTATAGATGGGCTATGTACAGGTGCAGTGATCTGTGAGCTGCTCTGACAGCTGGTGCTTAAAGCTAGTGAGGGAAATAAGTGTTTCCAGTTTCAGAGATTTTTGTAGTTCGTTCCAGTCATTGGCAGCAGAGAACTGGAAGGAGAGGCGGCCAAAGGAGGAATTGGCTTTGGGGGTGACCAGTGAGATATACCTGCTGGAGCGCATGCTACGTGTGGGTGCTGCTATGGTGACCAGCGAGCTGAGATAAGGGGGGACTTTACCAAGCAGGGTCTTGTAGATGAGTATGAAGCGAGTGCCAGCCAACGAGAGCATACAGGTCGCAGTGGTGGGTAGTATGTGGGGCTTTGGTGACAAAACGGATGGCACTGTGATAGACTGTATCCAATTTATTGAGTAGGGTATTGGAGGCTATTTTGTAAATGACATCGCCAAAGTCGAGGATCGGTAGGATGGTCAGTTTTACGAGGGTATGTTTGGCAGCATGAGTGAATGGTGCTTTGTTACGAAATAAGAAGCCAATTCTAGATTTAACTTTGGATTGGAGATGTTTGATGTGAGTCTGTAAGGAGAGTTTACACTCTAACCAGACACCTAGGTATTTGTAGTTGTCCACATATTCTAAGTCAGAACCGTCCAGAGTAGTGATGCTGGACGGGCGGGCAGGTGCAGGCAGCGATCGGTTGAAGAGCATGCATTTAGTTTTACTTGTATTTAAGAGCAGTTGGAGGCCACGGAAGGAGAGTTGTATGGCATTGAAGCTCGTCTGGAGGGTTGTTAACACAGTGTCCAAAGAAGGGCCAGAAGTATACAGAATGGTGTCGTCTGCATAGAGGTGGATCAGAGACTCACCAGAAGGAAGAGGGACATCATTGATGTATACAGAGAAGAGAGTCGGCCCAAGAATTGAACCCTGTGGCACCCCCATAGAGACGGCCAGAGGCCCAGACAACAGGCCCTCTGATTTGAAATACTGAATTCTATCAGAGAAGTAGTTGGTGAACCAGGCGAGGCAACCATTTGAGAAACCAAGGCTGTTGAGTCTGCCGATGAGGATGTGGTGATTGACAGAGTCGAAAGCCTTGGCCTGGTCAATGAATACGGCTGCACAGTATTGTTTCTTATCGATGGTGGTTAAGATATCGTTTAGGACGTTGAGCGTGGCTGAGGTGCACCCATGACCAGCTCTGACACCAGATTGCATAGCGGAGAAGGTACGGTGGGATTTGAAATGGTCGGTAATCTGTTTGTTAACTTGGCTTTCGAAGACCTTAGAAAGGCAGGGTAGGATAGATATAGGTCTGTAGCAGTTTGGGTCAAGAGTGTCCCACCCCTTTGAAGAGGGGGATGACCGCAGCTGCTTTCCAATCTTTGGGAATCTCAGACGACACGAAAGAAAGGTTGAACAGACTAGTAATAGAGGTTGCAACAATTTCGGCAGATAATTTTAGAAAGAAAGGGTCCAGATTGTCTAGCCCGGCTGATTTGTAGGGGTCCAGATTTTGCAGTTCTTTCAGAACATCAGCTGACTGGATTTGCGAGAAGGAGAAATGGGGAAGGCTTGGGCGAGTTGCTGGGGGGGTGCAGTGCTGTTGACCGGGGTAGGGGTAGCCAGGTGGAAAGCAAGTGATCTAGTGTACGTCATTCCCATCAGCTGATGGAAGCTGGAGGCAAAAAGGGACATAAGACCATTTGGACAAGGAAAAGTCTAAGTGGAGTCCTTGGGACATCTAATGCTGACATCAGCCAATTGAAGTAGAAATGTAAAATGGTTAAGGTAAGGGGGTTATGGTTAAGGTTGGGGCTAAACCTAGGGTAAGGGTAGGGGGATAAGTTTAGGGTTAGAGTTTAGGGTAGGGATGTCCCTGGGATCCCACTTTGCATCTACCTTTGAACATACCACTTCATCAAAGATTTTAGATTTCATTAGAATAACGCCATATGCCCAATACCATCATTGTTCTTTAAGAAAATGAGAGAAATCTACACAAGCTGATGGGTAAGTAAAAACTTTGGCCAGCTTTCTGAATTCTGTCAATAGTTTTACCAGGCCTATACAGAATGTCATCAATCTGAAGACAAAGTTAAAACCAATTAACTTAATACAAGGCCTCCATCCCAGCGCTATTGGCCTTAATGTCCTCTCTGCTCTTGGATATTGATACCATGCTGTAACCCATTTATTCTCAACCCAGGACCTAACACTAATGTGAAATGTGCAAACATATCTTTTATGGATTCTGGCTTGTAAGTAGTCATTTCATTTCCAAGTCTCACTGAGCTAAAAGAAAATAAATGGATGTAATGATCTTTTTACTAAGAACTTCCTCAAAGCAAAGAAAAGAGTTTTAACATTTGTCTCTAACATCCAACTGAGAAGGTGTGTTTTATTGTTGCACATAGCTCTTAAAAATAACTACTTTGGTGAGATCATTTTATTTCAATTTGTGTGGTGGAATATGCAGCATCAATTAATATACAGAGGCATTCCCATTTGGTTACACTTAATCAAAGATGTTTGAAGCAGCAGTAAAACTTCTCCTTTGGCAGTCTAAAGGAAGTCTAATACCATCAGTACATGGCAAACTCCAAACGTATTTATTAATTAAGTAAAAAATAAATCTGCTGAGATCTGGACTAATATATTTTTCTTTGGTTCTTTTCTGTTCTGTTAGACTTCAAGATTAATCAAATAATGAGAGAGAACAACAACAACTATAAAATGAGGGTCCAAGTTCTACATCCAATGGAAAATGTAAATTCATTCCAACATTTTTGTTCCAACTTTTCTGCAAAAAGAGAGGGAGAGTGAGTATGCAGCTTCACAACCACTACCTGAACACCCTGAGCCTGGTCCAGGGAATGGGCATGATTAAGGAATGCATTGGTAAAACTTTAACCTAACAGTGCTTTTGTCCTCCTCATGGTTGCATACAAACACAGGCCTGAATAAAAGTAGTTAATATGACAAATATAGGTCAAGTCATGTAGCCAATTCCTTTTGGAGCACTGTATCAATATTTTCCTATGGCATTAACACCTTGCAAGTCAGATGGGAAGAGTGTCACAACCTTTCACCAAACGCAAAAGTTAAGCCAATTTAATCTTCTGAATTAGCGGTTTAACAATGCTGCCTGCCACCAAGTGAGACATACTGTAAGTCTCCATAAGCACTCTATTTGCTGGCGCTATGCCTACTCTCCAGCATTTTTTCAACAATGGAAGTTTTTCAACCGTGGCAAGGATATTGTCAAATATAATAAGAAGCAACTTACATTCTTCAGCACCATACTGTGTAAATATACTAATGTTCAAGGGTCGAGCAGTATTTTACTTTTATCCAGGACAATTGTACATATGGCACTGAACTTACCTCCCTCTACTTATACAATGAAAGGCAGAATATCACCTGTCTTACTTTAATGTGCTGTGATTTTGCCTTTCCTATAATCTCTCTGTCTCAGAATCAAAGAATGTCCTAATTACTGCCATTTAAAAGGACTTTATGACGTCTTTTGATGTAATATTACCGTCTGTCCCAATTAGCTGTGCACTTGTCAACCTCATTTTGTTATGATGTCTGAATGTTAGAAGAGGCATGCGCTGTTGGCAACATAGATCTTTCTGCAAATGGTCCCCCTTTTGGTGTAGCGTGTTAGCCTATGTTTTTAAGCCACAGAGGGAAAAAAGCACTGAAATTAAGTTTATGTGTGTGAGATAAATACAGTACAATAGCATTACATTTTGTTCATGGGCAGCATTTAGGAATTCTTAAACATTTGCATTAATCCCTCTGAAGAATGCAATAAACACCAATCGAATGAAAAGTTACCTAACAATAGACCACAATAGTGTACTTTTTATGGCAAATAAGAAATGCCCTCTATTGGGAATAAGTGAAGTCCTTGCTTATTTGGTTCACAAAGCAGACCGTTTTGGCCAACCAACCCCCACACATGGTTTCTGCTGTACTCTAGCTGCACTCTAGCAGGTAGGTAGTCAACAGTGGCTCTCTCAAACTGCGGAGGGAAATGGTTTTACTTAACCCCTGAACTTTCCTTTATGGCTTTTTCCATTGAGATGACTATAATAGTAGATAGATTTTTTCTCTCAGTTTTTTCAGGACATTTTGTCCTGAACAATGCAAATATTTATTCCAGATATTCCAGAAATTGAATGAATGATCAAGAACAATTGACAATTCATTCTTAATTTCACTTCAGCACTTTGATAATTGCTATACTTTTATTTGTTAGACCTTTATGCAGGGAATAGAGCTGAAGAAAAGCATATTGTAATGAAAACAAACAAATATTTACATTAGAAGAAAAGTGCCAAGAGCATAAGTTATAGGAGCAGAAATTGGAGAAATATCTGAGGTAAGAAACTATCCTAAACATCTTACGTACTACATGATCTAAGGCTGACACCTAGTGGCAAGACATAGAATGACTCATCAATCTAATGTAAACAAAGCTAGTCAGTAGGGGGTGTTATGAGCATCCTTCCATGCCAGCTGACTCAAGAGCATCAATTGAAAGGCTGTCAATATCTAATATCTTACCTTAAAATAACTGCTCAGTGAAAATCTCACTTTTAAAAGTACATTTTCTCTTAATTCATACCCAAATAATGTTGTTGACTCATCCTATACTTGTATTTGTGGCAAAAGCATAAATTGGAGAAAAAATATTTCAAGTACCCCACCTAAAACTGTTAACTCAAACAGATATTTCCTGATAGAGGATGATGTCATCCTCCTGAGGAGGATGAGCTGGCCAATCAGTGGTCTACTCGCATGAATATTTTTTATGAATGGTAAACGCCCACACCATTCTGTTGTTCGGGTTTGCCAACACAGAAAAGTTGCTTTTTAACATACTTAATTACATTTTTTTTGGAAGGAAATCAATTTTACTCATATTGTAATTAATTAAAGGTCATATTTCGTAGAAATCTGTAAACACTGGTCTGTCACTTTAAGGGTATTTGTATTTATTAAGGTTCCCCATTAGCTGTTACCAAGGCAGCAGTGATGCTTCCTGGGGTCCAGCAACATTAAGGCAGTTTATACAATTGAAAATATTACATTACATCACATTTCATAACACTTTTCACAACACATTAAGTGTGTTCCCTCAGGCCACTCCTCCACTATCACGTATCTACAATACCAAATCCATGTTTATGTGTGTGTCTTATCATGTGTATGTGTGTCTGTGCCTGTGTGTGTCTCTTCACAATCCCCGCTGTTCCATAAGGTGTATTTTTATCTGTTTTTAAAATCGGATTCTACTGCTTGCATCAGTTACCTGATGTGGAATAGAGTTCCATGTAGCCATGGCTCTATGTAGTACTGTTAGCCTCCTATAGTCTGTTCTTGACTTGGGGATTGTGAAGAGACCTTTGGTGGCATGTCTTGTGGGGTATGCATGGGTGTCCGAGCTGTGTGCTAATTGTTTAAACATACAACTTGGTGCATTCAACACATCAACACTTTTTGCAAAAACAAGTAGTGATGACGTCAATCTCTCCTTCACTTTGAGCCATGAGAGACTTACATGCATATTATTAATGTTAGCTTTAAGTGTACATTTATGGGCCAGCTGTACTGCCCTGTTCTGAGCCAATTGTAATTTTCCGAGGTCCCTCTTTGTGGCACCTGACCACACGACTGAACAGTAGTCCAGGTGTGACAAAACTAGAGCCTGTAGGAACTGCCGTGTTGATAGTGTTGTTAAAAAGGCAGAGCAACGCTTTATTATGGACAGACTTCTCCCCATCTTAACTACTTTTGTATCAACATGTTTTGACCACGACAGTTTACAATCCAGAGTTACTTCGAGCAGTTTAGTCACCTCAACTTGCTCAATTTCTAAAAAAAATTATTGTACACGATTTAGTTGAGGTTTAGGGTTTAGTGAATGATTTGTCCCAAATACAATGCTTTTAGTTTTTGAAATATTTAGGACTAACTTATTCCTTGCCACCGATTCTGAAACTAACTGCAGCTCTTTGTTGCAGTGATTTAACTCCCTGTAGTAGCTGACGTGTATAGTGTTGAGTCATCCGCATTCATAGACACACTGGCTTTACTCAAATAGGCTAATGCGATTAGCATGAGGTTGTAAGTAACAAGACCATTTCCCAGGACATAGACATATCTGATATTGTCAGAAAGCTTAAATTATTTTTCATCTAATTGCACTGTCCAATTTACATTAGCTATTACAGTGAAATAACACCATGCTATTGAGGAGAATGCACACATTTGAACATGAAAAGTTATTAATAAACAAATTAGGCACATTTGGACAGTCTTGCTACAACATTTTGCACAGAAATGCAATGGATCATTGGATCAGTCTAAAACTTTGCACATACACTGCTGCCATCTAGTGGCCAAAATCTAAATTGCATCTGGCTGGAATAATACATTATGGCCTTTCTCTTGCATTTCAAAGATTTTTTCTTTGTATATTCTTTTACTAGATCTATTGTGTTATATTCTCCTACATTCCTTTCACATTTCCACAAACTTTATAGTGTTTCCTTTCGAATGTTACCAAGAATTTGTATATCCTTGCTTCAGGGCCTGAGCTACAGGCAGTTCAATTTGGGTATGTCATTTTAGTTGAAAATTGAAAAAAAAGGGGTGGTTCCTTAGAACACCCTCTGTATTCTGTTAGACAGGTAACACTTTATCCACAATAAGGCATGGCATGTAAAGCAATAACCCATATGTTTTTCCATCAGCAGACTTTGATTGATAATGTCAAAAGCCAAACAGAAGTCTAACAAAACAGCTCCAACAATCTTTTTATCATCAATTTCTCTCAGCCAATCATCAGTCATTTGTGTAAGTGCCATGCTTGTTGAATGTCCTTCTCTATGTGTGCTGAAAGTTGTCAATTTGTTTACAGTAAAATAGTATTGTATCTGGCCAAAAGTTTACTAATGGTTGGTAACAGGCTGGTTTGTCTGCTATTTGAGGCAGTAACGGGGGCTTTACTATTCTTGGGTAGTGGAATTACTTTTGCTTCTCTCAAGGCCTGAGGGTTCACACTTTCTAGTAGGCTTAGATTGAAGATATGGAAAATAGGGGTGGCAATATTGGCCGTTATTATCACCAGTAATTTTCCATCAAATTTTCCATCTTACTGAGAAATCACGTGACTAAGGTTGATTTTCCATCTTATTAATAAATCACGTGACTAAGGTTGATAAAAATAAGAAACTATACTATGAAACAAAGATAAATTATATAAAGAATGATAGTAAAAACCTTTGGAGCAGCTTAAATGAAATGTTGGGCAAAAAGGCTAACTCAGCTCCATCATTCATTGAATCAGCTCATTCATCACAAAGCCCACTGATATTACTTTAATTATTTTTTCATTTGCAATATCAGCAAACTTATGCATGACATGCCAGCAACAAACACTGACATTACACATCCAAGTATAACTGATCAAATTATGAAAGACAAGAATTTTAATTTAGAATTGTGTCTTTCATAATTCTTGTCTTTCATAATTTGATCAGTACATTTTCCAATCGGTTGGGCAGCCAGACTTATTTGCCATTCCTTTTGCCTCGTCGCTCTCAACCATACAATTTTTCAATTCCTTGTCAATCTACGGGGATTTAACAGTTTTTACAGTCATTTTCTTAATGGGTGCATGCTTATTAGTAACTGGAATAAGCAATTTCATAAATGTGTCAAGTGCAGCATCTGGATGCTCCTCATTACACACCACAGACCAACAAACATTCAAAACATCAACAACATAGGAATCACTACAAAACGTATTGTATGACCTCTTATAGGCAGACTCAGCAAATTGACATTGCAGGTAGTAGCACCACAGATATTGAGAAGATACAAGACTTCTCTCTCACAAAGTCACACACACCAAAAAGGCAGAGATGTTGAGCCTCGCGCTTCAACGCTCTTAGTTGTTATAGAAATTGACCCACTATGCTGTTTAGTTTCTGCATCTATATCATATTGCTGAGTGTACCTTTAAATCATGTCAGAAAAACTACAACATTTCACCAATACTTCATTACCTTTTTTTGAAAGGAAAACGATTGAACTCATATTGCAATTTATTAAAGGTCATATTTAATAGAAATCTGGTCAGTTACTTTAATGCATGTCACAGAAAAACTAAAACATTTCAGCAATCATTTGCAAACGTATAATGATCTATGCATTATTCTACATGTTTCACGTGTGAAACGTCATGTAAGTCAACATTCAACCAATCAGCTGCTGCTCTTCAAACAGGAAGTCGTATGCATGCTTAGGACGCTTGTTTTCTTCTTCTCAGCGACTTGCTTGTTTCATCACCAAAAGGCATCTTTCCTTTTTCAATTTGCAAAATGAAACAAAATTCAAATGTACCAGCCTTTCTCACCAAGCTTTGGACTCTTGTGGAAGATTCTGACACAAATGAATTTATTTGTTGGAGTCAGGTAAATTAAATTGCCCAACTGAGCGTGCCAGCCTGGCAGAGCTAGGTAGCGCTAGCACTTGACTGCAGGGTGTGAAACGAGTTAGCCAGTTATAGTAGCTATGTCTGCCTAGTCCTAGATGCATGTGTCGATTAGAAGGATTCAAGAAGCATCGTTTTGTTTTGTTACTGATACTCTTTTGCTATTGTTGTCCCTGCTGGCTAAAGCTAGCACGTTATTTTGAATGATCTGTTTGTAATTTGGCTAGCTTCTTATAATAGCATATCAATACAATTGGCTAGCTAACAAAAGAGCATATAAATAAGCATTCCATGATAAAATAAAGCAAGAATACCCATGCACTATTTACGTTCTGAAATTTAACACACAAAAATGTAATTGAGTGAAAGTAGTTGTAGACATTCTAGTCTCCTAATATATACATATTTTTTTAGGAAGGTAACAGTTTCCTTGTCATGGATGAACAGCGATTTGCCAAGGATATCCTTCCCAAGTTCTTCAAGCACAACAACATGGCCAGCTTTGTCAGACAGCTGAATATGTGTAAGTAAGCGCTTCTATAAACATAGCGGCTCTGCTGTTTTATTGGAATGCCTCTTGTGCAGCTGTCTAATGGATGTTCAATTTGCAGATGGATTTCGCAAAGTGATGCACATCGACACAGGCATAGTAAAGCAAGAGAGGGATGGACCAGTTGAATTTCAGCATCATTACTTTAAACATGGGCAGGATGACTTGCTGGAAAACATCAAAAGAAAGGTAAGACTAGGGCTGTGGCGGTTTGTCAGCCGGTGATTGTAAAGCAAATAACTGTCGGTCTCACAGTAATTGATCGTTAATTAACATAAACACATTTAACATCTCCACACATAGTCTGCAAGCCTTTTTAAAAGTCTAAATCCATGTAATATAGCCTACACCGTCACAATAAATCCATTATTTATTTTAGACATGTCTAAAGAAATTGTAGTCTATTTCAGAAGAAAAGAATAGCATAATCTGAGTTTTCCTTATGTTAGATCCAGATGTGGCTATGCCAAATGGCTGTGGGCTACACTAGTTCATTTAGCAGACAAGATTTGCTTATAATTCCATGGTACTATTTTATAGTATGAAGAATACAATTGAACAAACCTGAATAAAATATAAATAATTTCTCCGAAATGATTTGAGGGAGTGCGCACATGCGGCTATTCTGTGTTGAGCGGTTTAAAGAAATAGGTACTCCTACACTACCAGTCAAAAGTTTTAGAACACGTACTCATTCAAGGGTTTTTCTTTATTTTTACTATTTTCTACATTGTAGGATAATAGTGACGACATCAAAACTATGAAATAACATGTAGTAACCAAAAAAGTGTTAAACAAATCAAAATATATTTTATTTGAGATTCATCAAGTAGCCACCCTTTGCCTTGATGACAGCTTTGCACACTTTTGGCATTCTCTCAACCAGCTTCACCTGGAATGCTTTTCCAAAAGTCTTGAAGGCGTTCCCACATATGCTGAGCACGCATTTTCCTTCGCTCTGCGGTCCGACTCATCCCAAACCATCTCAATTTGGTTGAGGTCGGGGAATTGTGGAGGCCAGGTCATCTGATGCAGCATTCCATCACTCTCCTTCTTGGTAAAACAGCCCTTACACAGCCTGGAGGTGTGTTTTGGGTCATTGTCCTGTTGAAAAACAAATGATAGCCCCACTAAGCCCAAACCAGATGGGATGGTGTATCGCTGCAGAATGCTGTGGTAGCCATACCGGTTAAGTGTGCTTGAATTCTATATAAAGCACCCCCCACACCATAACACCTCTTCCTCAATGCTTTACGGTGGGAAATACACATGCAGAGATCATCCGTTCACCCACACCGCATCTCACGAAGACATGGCGTTTGACCAAAGGACAAATTTCCACCGGTCTAATGTCCATTGATCGTGTTTCTTCTTCTTATTGGTGTCCTTTAGTAGTGGTTTCTTTGCAGAAATTCGACCATGAAGGCCTGATTCACACAGTCTCCTCTGAACAGTTGTTGATGTGTCTGTTACTTGAACTCTGTGAAGCATTTATTTGGGCTGCAATTTCTGAGGCTGGTAACTCTAATGAACTTATTATCTGCAGCAGAGGCAACTCTGCTGGCGGTCCTCATGAGAGCCAGTTGCATCATAGCGCTTGATGGTTTTTGTGACTGCACTTGAAGAAACTTTCAAAGTTCTTGAAATTTTCTGTAATGACTGACCTTCATGTCTTAAAGTAATGATGGACTGTCATTTCTCTTTGCTTGTTTGAACTGTTCTTGCCATAATATGGACTTGGTCTTTTACCAAATAGGGCTATCTTCTGTACCCCCCCCCCCCCCCCCCCCCTCACAACACAACTGATTGGCTCAAACGCAGTAAGAAGGAAAGAAATTCCACAAATTCACTTTTAACAAGGCACACCTGTTAATTGAAATGCATTCCAGGTGACTACCTCATGAAGCTGATTGAGATAATGCCAAGAGGGTGCAAAGCTGTCAAGGCAAAGGGTGGCTACTTTGAAGAATCTCAAATATATAAAATACATTTTGATTTGTTTAACACTTTTTTTGGTTACAACATAATTTCATAGTTTTGATGTCTTCACTATTATTCTTCAATGTAGAAAATAGTAAAATAAAGAAAAACCCTTGAATGAGTAGGTGTGTCAACTTTTGACTGGTACTGTATGTGTGACATTTGTTTTGATTTAGAATGGACCATTATCATGCACCTGTATCAAAACAGGGGCAGCCGGGAAAAATACGTAATCTATGCACTTAAATAGTGAATGGAGGACTTTTCCCTGTGGTTTATTTTCATGCCAGCCAGGTAGGCTCTACTCCTGTTTTAAATATAAGCAATGTGCTTAATATTAGGGAAGTTGAGAAATAAATATATTAGGGCAAGCCTATAGAAGGCTGATGGGATCCTCCTCTTTTTATTAACGGCCATCACTCTGTTTTCTCCCGCATAGCCTAAACAAATGTTGCACAACATGAGCTGATGGGTTCTCATGAAGTGTTTCATTAGATTTTCGAATACATTTGTATGATGTTATAGTGATTAGAGGGACAATAGCGTGCTGAGTACCAGGCAATTAGCAAGTTTGGTAGGCTAATGACTAGCAGCAGCATCAGAGCTTGGAGAAGCCTAATTACCGTGACTAAACGGTCATGTGGAATTTGACTGCCTTCTCGACTTGTGACCGCCGGTGTAGTGGTAATACGGTCACTGCAACAGCCCTAGGTAAGACCTCATGGAAACAAACATATTATGGTAAACAAATAAATGGCCTATATCAGTAAGTACGTCAAACTGAATAAGGGCATATTTTTTCAGGTTTCCAATGCAAGACCAAATGATACCAAGATTAGACAGGAAGACCTGTCCAATATTTTGGCCAGTGTTCAGAATGTTCATGGAAAACAAGAAAGCATTGATTCCAGACTCAACACACTGAAAAGGTAAGCAAACTACCATGCCCTGGCTATCAAATGGAGGTTAGAAAGTAGTAGTGATGTGTTGGTTTGGAGACAGTTCTATGCTCATACTTGAATTTATGTTTACAGAGATAATGAAGGTCTATGGAGCGAAGTATCAGACCTGAGACAGAAGCACTCCCAACAGCAGCAAATCATTAAGAAGGTGCAGCAAAAAAATCTGCACCAAGAATGAGTTTCAATATTCAGTAGGAATTGAATTGGAAACAATTTGCTCACAATAAAAACGCATAACAATTGGCCTTTAGGGTATAATAGTTCAGTCTAACTTTGATAATAATTGTCTTTATTCATTTCAGTTGATACAATTCATCATCACATTGGTACAGAAGAACCGGATGAGTTTAAAACGCAAGAGGTAAGGCTTCGTAGTATAGCAATCTTCCTCTGAATAACATCATCGATTACTCAACATTATTAATTCATTTTACATCTGAATCTCCATTTTACAGGCCTATTCTACTGAACAGCAATGGAAAGAAGCCTAAATACATCCATGAAATCTACGATGATCCTCCTCTGGACCACAACAAAGTATGTGTAGAGGTCTGAATGGGTTTACCTCCCTATGTAAGGTATACATGGTGGTGTCCATCCAATCAGTCAGGACACTAATAATGCTAGCAAACAGATCTTTCTATTTTTTTCCAATATTAAGGCAGGATCACTGCCCAGGAAAATGCCGCATTGTGAGAACAAAACTTGACATTGGCGGCGGCGCAGATTTCTTCCAGAATATGAGTTTCTAATGTTATTTCAAAAGTCTGTTTTCTCAATGTAAGCTATTCTAAAGATGTACATTTTGAACTCTCTCCCAGCCCTCTGTCAGCGGTTTGAAGAGTGCTGATCTTACTGACGATGTCGTCATCTGTGATGTAACTGATGATGACACAGAGATCACAGAGGGCCCCTCAAGAGCATTGGATCAATCGTAATTCAACATAAAAAAAAATTGTTTCATGTATATTTCCATCTGCCATCATCCATCCTCATGCCTTTTCTCCTGTCCTTCATTCTCAGGGATGTAGAAATAGTTGAGGTCTTCAACAGCAATACTGTGTCACAGACAGACAGCGCTGACAGTATAGGACAGACCAACTCTTTAGTAATCGAACCAGAAGAGACCACCATAAGCACATATGATAGCCTTCCCACAAGCAGCACCTTGCAGCTCAACAAACAGTCAGGGTTGAGCCTGGAGGATCCCATGAAGATGATGGACTCAATTCTCAATGAGAGTGGAGCTATTTCTCAGAATATCAACCTCCTCGGCAAGTAAGTGGACTTGACTAGCTTTACGTTTGTGGCCTGTAGTTCATGAAGAACTTGAGAAGGCTTTCTCACATTATGTTCCATATTACTGCGTTGCATTTTTTCATTTGAAAGGATATAGGCCTATTGAATTATTGTCTCGTCTTACAGTTAATAGGCATCCAAATGTTTTAACAGGGTTGAGCTGATGGACTACTTGGACAGCATTGACTGCAGTTTGGAAGACTTTCAGGCTATGTTGTACGGGAAGCAGTTCAGCATTGATCCAGATATTTTAGAGGCCACAGAGGTTTATGTTAATTACATTTCCATACAAAATCTACAGTTTTGCACTTGTATAGAATTACCTGGTGACCCCACTCAATTCAATATCCGGGATGTATTTGTTACAGAAACGGTTTAAGAACCAAACACAGCAAACGGAATGAAACATGGAGGGACCTACCTGAATTTGTCCAATAGAAACTCTCGTTTGCATTTCCCATTTGGAGTAAACGGTTTCTGTTGCAAAACCTTTTGCCACAGAATTGACGTAATGATTATACACCAAGTCTGTCTGAATTTTATTTGTGTTTCTGAATCCTCATTAATTTCACTCTTTAGGGGAGTGGTGGTCCCAAAGAAAATGCAGGGCTGCTATCCAAAGGAGACAAGTCTAGTTTCTCAGCAGACAACCAGCTGGTCCAGTACACGTCCTGCCCTCTGCTGGCCTTCCTGGATGGCTGCACCCCTTTGGCCACAGAGGCAGACAGCAACACAGCCACAGAGCTGGGAGACAGCCTGCTGCAGCACAATACTGAGGTCCCCACAGACCTCCTGGAGCCAGACGAGGAGCCTCCACGAAGCTCTCTGATCCGCCTGGAGCCCCTGACTGAGGCAGAGGCCAGCGAGTCAACGCTCTTCTACCTGTGTGAACTCAACCCAGAGGGCGACACCACTGACTCGACACAGCTGGAGATTTAACAAGGTTAACCAAGGAGCAGAAAAAGGATTGGACCTTTTGTAGATACTTGTCAAAATGTTCTAGTTCCCCGTATCTTTTGGTACTTTTCTGTTCATAAGACATTCCGTCATTTAGTGGAAATAGTGAAGCAATCTAACAGCTGTATGTAAACCCCGATAAAGATGAGGCTGCAATTATGTTGTTGGTTTAGGTTTCAGCGTTTCTTGTGAAAAGGGGAATGTTTCACTGTATTATTGATTTCTGTATTAAGGATCACATTAATCTTTAATGAACAAAAAACAGAAGTGCCTGCATCATTTCCTTAGTAGAATCCCAATGTTGATCATTTCAAGTACTGTAGTCTGATATGTACTGTGTGTATCATAATGTTTCATAGATTGCGAAGCTTAGTGGCAATGACATTAAAAGAACAGCAAAAGCATCATTACATTCTGAATGCTTTGTTCTGTAGGTGAAGGTATATTCAAGTTTATTAAAAGGTGGGTTACAATGCACTTTAATACATGTCAAAAGACAAACAATTGTCAGTCTGCTGGAAATACTGAATACACATTTCTAGTATGTTAAAGCATCTACAAAATAATTTATCCACTGAACATCAGTATTTTACATTAAGATAACTCCAGTGTGAATCATAAGTAACAAGGTACACAAAACTGAGGGACTAATATTTGACCTATAACACAAGATGTGCATGATCACAAAAGGGAAAACTGTAGTTTCAGTTTTGCAATTTGGGAGGATGTTCTGAAAAGGGAAGCACAGCAAAGCATGATGGTAGATTAGCCTATAATATCATGCCACTGGTACATCACTGATGGAAATGTCCCTGGATTACAACAATGAGCTAAAATCTGAAACCCTGCACTTCATTGCTACATATGCATAACTTAAAGCAAAGTGTAGCATATTATCAAACATCAAGCAGTCTTGCCCATTTTGTAACAAATCAATGGTTCTTTCTGAATGTCTCTTATCCAGAGTCAATGACAGTTGAGGAGTCCTTTCACTGACCATCTCTCCAAGCCCCAGCTACCTTTACAACCCCAACTCAGCAAAAAACATTCTTTAATTTTGCAATAGGATAAAACATGTTACATAACACACCCATGTATTCAATACTATAGCATGCATGCAGTGTATTAACAAAAAGGGTGGGTGGGGAATGCACATACAGTATTTACAGAGCTTGTTCACCTTACGAGTTGAATATTCAAAATGATCATGAGCAAATGATTGCCCCCCTCATTCTTTAGATCATCCGTCAAAGTCTCGGTTGACTAGGACCAGTGGGGCTGCCAGGGTCCACACATAGAGGGCAATGCAGATCCAGCTGGAGGAGATCTTCACCCAGACAGAGGGCCACTTGCTGGTCATTGTCTCATAGTTGGAGTCAGGGCTGAGAAAATCAAAGACAAGTCAAACTCAGGAGGGATAGATGCGGTAAAAGAGGTCAATCAAACTCAACCAAAACAATTGCCATGGAAATGTGTGGGGGAAAAGGGCCGTGAGGGAAAGATCTCATTTAGGCTACTGTTTGTGTGTATTTCACACTATGTTGAGGTAAAAATCGGAGTATAATGCCTGTATGGATGTCAACTCAAATACATGTTCCTGTAATACTTAATCAATCAATTGCATTAGAGTTAAAAACAACTGACTACCACCACCGATTTGTTTACTAGCTATGCTAACCATCTTAAATGAAAGGGAGTTAGCATTGAGCGGTCACTTCTTCTAAACCTGAAAAGGGACAACTTCTACATGTTATGACCTGTGTATATTTCACAATATTCAATACTAAGGCTACAGACTCATTACTGCAATTGCCTAGTTATCATCCTACCAGACCAAATAATCCAGGAGAGTGAGGATACACACCTGTACCAGTTGGTGAGGGTCATCATGATGTAGAGGGAGGCCAGGAAGAGCATGAAGTGGAAGAAGGAGTAGCTGTAGGTGACTCCGTCCTTCTCGTTGTCCACGGCCCGGTTCTCGCCATCTTCCACGTCAAAGTTCTCAGGGTGGTGGCCATCCTCAATCAGGGAAGACTCGTCACTGGTCAGAGACAGTTTGTTCACCTGGGTGTTGGAGGAGTTGCGGATGCTATAGGAATGAATGGATAACATGTTATTGTCAGGGTCAATAGCAACTGCTACAAAGCTGGTAAATGGTAAAATAGCATTAGCAGTTTCTTCAAAGAGAAAACTGCAGACGTTGTTTGGGTCTGACTTGTTTCCTTACCTTGAGTACAGAACACACATCAGGAACAGGACCAGCCCCACAATACCCTGGGCATCCCACCACTGAACAACAGGGTGGTCCTTACCAGCTGGGGTGGTGTTGTTGAGGCCAATGATACCCAGCAAGCTTGGGTTGCATTTCTTGTCTGTGGATGGCAAAGACAAACACATTTACTCAAGTGCTTGTCTTGATGAAGAGCTAGCCATTTATTGGTGTATTGGAGACATTTGATCATTAAAATTCTCACCTGGCTCATTGGTCATGGCAGACCAGGTGAGATACATGGTGTACAGAGTCACAATGGAAGACTGCAGCAACCCGGACCTTGGCTGGGACTCCTGTTGAGAAAAGGGGTGACACTAAGATGTAAATGTGTCAGAACATATTATAATTACATGTTTATTATACAAGATGAAGGTCCAGAGACTAAGGTTTTTGGGGTACAACATGGAGTGTGAGGTGACATGCTGGTCCAATGCACTTCCTTACCTGAATCTTGGGCAGGACGGACATGACTGAAGCTCCGACACACAGCAGCATGTTGACAGTGATGAAGGCCTTGTTCTCAGTGCAGCCGTCAGTGTGGGTGTAGTAGACGTAGAACATGATCAGAGACACCAGGGACAGGATGTAGTTGATGGTTGTAGCAGACAGCAGAGCTGCACGGGAGAAATTAGACTTACTGGTTATTTCTGGACAATGAGGACAATGGGAGTTAAGTGTAGACACAGAGGGTTGCTTTAACTCAACCTGTCACCAGTGCATTTTCACAAGGTATTCTTAAAGAGAAGCTCCTGTTGATTACCATACCTGCATACCAGCAGCGAGAGTTGCCCTCCTCCATCTTCTCCACCCAGGACTCATTCCAGGAGTGGGCAAAGTCTATCAGCAGGACCAGCTGGATCAGGATGAAGCAAAAAGCTCCAGCCATTCCTATGTAGAACCAAACTAAGGGAGAGAAAGAAGTGTGAACTAGCTGCGTGCTAAGTGAGTATTATTAGCTACACTTACAGTACCAGTCAAAAGTTTGGACACCTACTCATTAAAGGGTTTTTCTTTATTTGTACTTTTTTCTAGTTGATATTTGAGATTCTTTAAAGTAGCCACCCTTTGCCTTGATGGCAGCTTTGCACACTCTTGGCATTCTCTCAACCAGCTTCATGAGGTAGTCACCTGGAATGCATTTCAATTAACAGGCGTGCTTTGTTAAAAGTTAATTTGTGGAATTTCTTACCTTGTTAATACGTTTGAGCCAATTAGTGGTGTTGTGACAAGGAAGGTGTGGTATACAGAAGAAAGCCCTATTTGTTAAAAGACCAAGTCCATATTATGGCAAGGACAGTTCAAATAAGCAAAGAGAAACAACAGTCCATCATTACCTTAAGACATGAAGGTCAGTCAATGTGGAAAATGTCAAGAACTTTTAAAGTTTCTTCAAGTGCAATCGCAAAAACCATAAAGCGCTATGATGAAACTGGCTCTCATGAGGAACGCCACGGGAAAGGAAGACCCAGAGTTACCTCTGCTGCAGAGAATAAGTTCATTAGAGTTACCAGCCTCAGAAATTGCAGCCCAAATAAATGCTTCACAGAGTTCAAGTAACAGACACATCTTAACATCAACTGTTCAAAGGAGACTGCGTGAATCAGGCTACTACTAAAGGACACCAATAAGAAGAAGAGACTTGCTTGGGCCAGGAAACACGAGCAATGGACATTAGACCGGTGGAAATCTGATGAGCCCAAATGTACGATTTTTGGTTCCAACCTCCGTGTCTTTGTGAGACGCAGAGTAGGTGAACGGATGATCTCCGGATGTGTGGTTCCCACCGTGAAGCATGGAGGAGGTGTGAGGGTGCTTTGCTGGTGACACTGTCTGTGATTTATTTAGGATTCAAGGCACACTTAACCAGCATGGCTACCACAGCATTCTGCAGCGATACACCATCCCATCTGGTTTGCGCTTAGTGGGACTATGTTTTGTTTTTCAACAGGACAATGACCCAACACACCTCCAGGCTGTGTAAGGGCTATTTGACCAAGAAGGAGATTGATGAGTGCTGCATTAGATGACATGGCCTCCACAATCACCCAACCTCAACTCAATTGAGATGGTTTGGGATGAGTTAGACTGCAGAGTGAAGGAAAAGCAGCCAACAAGTGCTCAGCATATGTGGGAACTCCAAAACTGTTGGAAAAGCATTCCAGGTGAAGCTGGTTGAGAGAATGCCAAGAGTGTGCCAAGCTGTCATCAAGACAAACGGTGGCTACTTTGAAGAATCTAAAATATATTTTGATTTGTTTAACACTTTACAACATGATTGCATACGTGTTATTTCATAGTTTTGATGTCTTCACTATTATTCTACAATGTAGAAAATTATAAAAATAAAGAAAAATCCTTGAATGAGTAGGTGTGTCCAAACGTTTGACTGGTACTGTATATTTCTATGAGACAGAAAAACATTTGTATGAAAAAGGCCATTACCAGTTGTGAAGGGACCCTCTGGAATGAAGAATGCACCAATGGTAATGGCAGTCGCAGAAGCAAACTTGAAGAACCAAAACCTAAAAGAAAGCATAAGTATTTTAACTGATCGACCTGTTTGAACTTAAATATACTTACGGATACCCTTGTTCCTTATTTCTCTTCCTGCATTGCAGTATATAATGCTTACTGATATTGTCATTACCCATATATGAAGAAGACACAGTGCTATTTACCCATTGTGTATAGTAGCTCTGGGATCCTGGCTACTCTTGACTTTGACCATGAGGAGGGAGAAGAGCAGGAAGAACATTGCCATGCCGAAGCAGATACGGTACACAGCCTTGTAGCCAACCAAGACATCACAGTTGACATGACCCTCCACACCTGGAATTGATGTACCCATTCCCCCATCACAGAATCCTGGAATCTGCAAGAGCCAAGATGCACAAGTAATTAGTCAGGCCAAACAAAAATGTGTAGAATTAGTTGTCTTAATTGTAAATGTTGTATATCAAATATATATAAAATAATAGTTTGGTACCTTCTTGAGCTGCTCTTCCATCCCTGGCATGAGCATAATGCATGCGATGCCCACGCACAGCAGGAGGAAGAAGGCATAGATGAGTCGGGTGACAGTGGAGTTATTCCCACTGGGGCAGCATTTGCACAGCAGGCAGGGGGCAGTGCCACACAGACAGGGGATCTACAAGGCAAGACAAGGGAATGAGGTTAAATGTGATTAAAACCAATTAGCTAAGTCATACAAGTATAGAACTGATGCTGACAGAATAATATATCTGCCCACCGCTGAATGATTTTACAGTTAGAATATAGCCTAAGTACAAAGTCAATAGGGTTTTCATTCATTGATAAATGTTAATACATCTAAGTAGGGTTGACATAACACCAACACACTTGTTTTTCCCAAGTTGCTAACTGCTTTGGAAACCAAATCTCTGCTAAGAATAGAGATCTGGCCACGGCAGGTGTCAAACCTAATCAAGTTGATACCAATGTGGAAGAGAGACCAGGCAGTTAACGGTACACTTTTAGCTTGAAAATAGTTGAGGAATATAATTTAGTTAAACTAAATAGGAAACAATACCAGACATATGCCTAACTGAACTGAGGGCCGTTATGTTCAAGAGTATTTTAATGACCCACATTTCACAATGCACTGGTAGCCTAACTGGAGACGTCATAGTTAACGGTTATCTGACATTTGATTCTGTTTTGATGCCTAGCTACGGTGTTGCAATATTTCCAAGTACCGGGCGGTAGCTAGCTGGTTAAAATGATCATCATGTTATTGATAAACCATCGTCATATGCAGGTTGACAGTTCGACCCCGAACTGGTTTGCTTTGCTTGCTCTCTATACATTTCTACAGCAATGTAGGCCTACTTGAGACCTAGCTAGATAACCGCTAACGTTAACTATGACGTCTCCAGTTAGGCTACCAGTGCATTGTGAAATGTGGGTCATTAAAATACTCTTGAACATATAGGCACTATCAATAACAAAGTGGCTATCTAGCTAGGTCTCAAGTAGGCCTACATTGCTGTAGAAATGTATAGAGAGCAAGCAAAGCAAACCAGTTCGGGGATCGAAATGTCAAAACCTGCATATGACGATTGTTTATCAATAACATGATGATCATTTTAACCATCTAACGTTAGCTAGCTAAAATTGTGGTCATGTTTTAGAAAGATTACCCGGGGCCAATGTATTTGATTAAAAGGCAATGCACCAGGCCAGACTGAACAGGGAACCACCCTGGCTTTGTTGTTGTGCATTGACGCTAACACAGCTACTTTAGGATTACTGTAGCTAGTGAAACTGTCGTCTGAATAAATATTTGATTCGGTCCGTTTAAAAAAAAAAAGTGGATCTGAGTGATGTCGACTTTTATTTTAATTATCATAAAAACGAAGGCTTACCCAACTCGCCATGGAACACAGTCCGAGAACGGCCCCCATGATGTTTTGCCGAAATAAGACTTCTCTGTGCTGTAAAAGATGGATGCTTTTCGTCTGTTTACAATACAATCGCACTTCTTCTTTGGATTTGGTTGGTGGATCGCATCCAATTGAAAGTGCATATACCGCCATCTACTGTACTGGTGTGTGAGGCATTTCACTGCCTACTGTACCTAAATTAAATTATGGACCTACATTAAATTACACAAAATTTGAGAAAATTAAAATTGCCCTGCCAACTATTAACCCTTAAAAAAAACATTAAAAAAACACCCCATTCCACTATTTAACCCTATCTAATCCTATTCCAGCGGTCTGAGAAGATAGAACGCTACCACTCAACACCCATGCAACTGTTCTGAAAAAAATCCTTGCAATCCAAAGTACTTCTGTGCGGCAGCCACCACTACCTCTATTTTCTGTGACTTCCGATCCATTTATACAGTACAATTGACAACCATGGCTATGAATACTAAAAATCACACCTTACTGAAGCACATATTCTTCCCATCGTTCTCTCTTGGGTTCTGTCTATCCACAGGAATCCTCTCAATATCCCTCACCCAGTACCCATCTTCCACTACCACTCCCGACACTGCTCCTGCACACTTCTCACATCTAGGGATCTCCCTACTACACACTACTGCAACATGCCCATAAACTGGCATTTTCGGAAAACAAAAGTTCTCATGGGATAACTTACACTTCCTAACTTGACCTTGTTGACAAAGACTCTACATCAAAGCTCAGCAGGACAGACAATGTCTTCTCCGTTTCCCCATGCTCTCCATCACACCAACCGGTGGGCATCACAGAATCTTCCATTTCAACTGATCCTCCTCAACACTTAATGCCACCCCTGTTATCACTTCTTTCTTAACAATCTCACTGCCACTTCTGTTTCTTTTATGGGAATCCACCATCTATGACTCATTTCCGGTTAGCCTTGCGTATGTGATCAAAGATGTGATCATGCACCAGTGTGAATAAATGCAGCATACTCAGAAAATGGGCATATTTGTTGCTTTGAATCTGTTAGTTGGTTCTAAACACAATGCCTTCATTGTTGTTCAATGAACATTGTTACATATTGAAGGCAACTGAATCCAGGGTGGAATAAATCAAATGAATTGTCTCACATTCCCTTCAATTTCACTCCAGACAAACAGCGGTATCTACCATTCTGCTCTCTCTTTGCTGGCTATCAGTGGCAGGGCCAAGACTACATTTGTGCCTCTTTCTCTTGAGACTTTAACTTGAAACTTCGTGTTTTCCTCCTCTAAATGGTTACAATGCATGATGCTCTATGCCTTTTCATTCTATTCCGATAGATCAGTGATTGTAGTGCAACCCAAGGAAAGTCCCACAGGCCTCACAAGACTCATCCCTATGTCCCCTGGTACCAGTTGAAAAAATGTATGAAAGAATATATGGTGACCGTTTAGTGCCAGAAATAAGCGGTTAAGTACATGTAGCAAACAAAACCTCTTAGTGGTGAATAGACCCTGGGCTGTTGTCAAGTGGACAAGCAGGGAGAATTCTGGAATCATGTTAATTCCTTAATTCCTTAAAATAAAGGGGGTTAGATGGACTTGTTTAATCTCTCCCATGGATTCCATGACCATCACTTTAATATCGAATGCTCGACCCGGGCTAGCAAAACCCTGGATCATTGTTATTCTAACTTCCGCTACGCATATAAAGCCCTTCCCCACCCTCCTTTCGGAAAATCTGACCATGACTCCATTTTGTTGCTCCCAGCCTATAGACAGAAACTAAAACAGGAAGCGCCCGTGCTCAGGTCTGTTCAACGCTGGTCCGACCAATCGGATTCCACGCTTCAAGATAGCTTCGATCACGTGGACTGGGATATGTTCCACATAGCGTCGGACAATAACATTGATCAATACGCTGATTCGGTGAGCGACTTTATTAGCAAGTGCATCGGTGATGTACCCACAGCGTCTATTAAAACATTCCCCAACCAGAAACCGTGGATTGATGGCAGCATTCGCACAAAACTTAAAGAGAGAACCACTGCTTTTAATCATGGCAAGGTGACCGGAAACATGACCGAATACAAACAGTGTAGCTATTCCCTCCACAAGGCAATCAAACAAGCTAAGGGTCAGTATAGAGACGAAGTAGAGTCACAATTCAACGGCTCAGACACGAGAGGTATGTGGCAGGGTCTACAGTCAATCACGGACTACAAAAGGAAAACCAGCCCAGTCGCGGACCACGATGTCTTGCTCCCAGACAAACTGAACAACTTCTTTGCTCGCTTTGAGGTTCAACAGTGCCATTGACACAGCCCGGCCCGCTACCAAAACCTGCTGGCTCTCCTTCACTGCAGCCAACGTGAGTAAAACATTTAAACATGTTAACCCTCGCAAGGCTGCCGGCCCAGACGGCATCCCCAGCCGCCTCTTCAGAGCATGCGCAGACCAGCTGGCTGGTGTGTTTACGGACATATTCAATCAATCCTTATCCCAGTCTGCTGTTCCCACATGCTTCAAGATGTGGGAACAGCCACGCTCAAGGTACTAAATGATATCATGACCACCATTGATAAAAGACAGTACTGTGCAGCCGTCTTCATCGACCTGGCCAAGGCTTTCGACTCTGTCAATCACCGTATTCTAATCGGCAGACTCAATAGCCTTGGTTTTTCTAACGACTGCCTCGCCTGGTTCACCAACTACTTTGCAGACAGAGTTCAGTGTGTCAAATCGGAGGGCATGTTGTCCGGACCTCTGGCAATCTCTATGGGGGTGCCACAGGGTTCAATTCTCGGGCCGACTCTTTTCTCTGTATATATCAATGATGTCGCTCTTGCTGCGGGCGATTCCCAGATCCACCTCTACGCAGACGACACTATTCTGTATACTTCTGGCCCTTCCTTGGACACTAACCTCCAAACAAGCTTCAATGCCATACAACACTCCTTCCATGGCCTCCAACTGCTCTTAAACACTAGTAAAACCAAATGCATGCTTTTCAACCGTTCGCTGCCCGCACCCGCCCGCCCGACTAGCATCACCACCCTGGACAGTTCTGACCTAGAATATGTGGACCACTACAAATACCTAGGTGTCTGGCTAGACTGTAAACTCTCCTTCCAGACTCATATTAAACATCTCCAATCCAAAATCAAATCTAGAATCGGCTTTCTATTTCGCAACAAAGCCTCCTTCACTCACGCCGCCAAACTTACCCTAGTAAAACTGACTATCCTACCGGTCCTCGACTTCGGCGATGTCATCTACAAAATAGCTTCCAGTACTCTACTCAGCAAACTGGATGCAGTCTATCACAGTGCCATCCGTTTTGTTACCAAATCACCTTATACCACCCACCACTGCGACCTGTATGCTCTAGTCGGCTGGCCCTCGCTACATATTCATCACCAGACCCACTGGCTCCAGGTCATCTATAAGACTATGCTTGGTAAAGCTCCACCTTATCTCAGTTCACTGGTCACGATAACAACACTCACCGTAGCTCACGTTCCAGCAGGTATATCTCACTGATCATCCCCAAAGCCAAAACCTCCTTTGGCCGCCTTTCATTCCAGTTCTCTGCTGCCAGTGACTGGAACGAATTGCAAAAATCGCTGAAGTTGGAGAGTTTTATTTCCCTCACCAACTTTAAACATCAGCTATCTGAGCAGCTAACCAATCGCTGCAGCTGTACATAGCCCATCTGTACATTGCCCAGCCTATCTACCTACCTCATCCCCTTACTGTTTTTATTTTATTTACTTTTCTGCTCTTTTTGCACACCAGTATCTCTACATGCACATCTTCATATGCTAATTTATCACTCCAGTGTTAATCTGCTAAATTGTAATTATTTGCTCCTATGGCCTATTTATTGCCTACCTCCTCATGCCTTTTGCGCAAACTGTATATAGACTTTCTTTTTTCTACTGTATCATTGACTTGTTTATTGTGTTATTGGCTTGTTTGTTTACTCCATGTGTAACTCTGTGTTGTTGTCTGTATCACATTGCTTTGCTTTATCTTGGCCAGGTCGCAGTTGTAAATGAGAACTTGTTCTCAACTTGCCTACCTGGTTAAATAAAGGTGAAATAAAATTACAAATTAAAAAGAGGGCCACCATTGTTCCTGTTCCCAAGAAAGCGAAGGTAACTGAGCTAAATGACTATCGCCCCGTAGCACTCACTTCCGTCATTATGAAGTGCTTTGAGAGACTAGTCAAGGACCATATCACCTCCACCCTACCTGACACCCTAGACACACTCCAATTTGCTTACCGCCCCAATAGGTCCACAGACGACGCAATCGCAATCACACTGCACACTGCCCTAACCCATCTGGACAAGAGGAATGCCTATGTAAGAATGCGGTTCATCGACTACAGCTCAGCATTTAACACCATAGTACCCTCCAAACTCGTCATTAAGACCCTGGGTCTAGACCCGCCCTGTGCAACTAGGTCCTGCACTTCCTGACGGGCCGCCCCCAGGTGGTGAGGGTAGGTAACAACATATCAACCCCGCTGATCCTCAACACTGGGGTCCCACAAGGGTGCGTTCTCAGCCCTCTCCTGCACTCCCTGTTCACCCATGACTGCGTGGCCATGCACGCCTCCAATTCAGTTATCAAGTTTGCAGACGACACTACAGTCGTAGGCTTGATTACCAACAATGACGAGACGGCCTACATGGAGGAGGTGAGGGCCCTCGGAGTGTGGTGTCAGGAAAATAACCTCACACTCAATGTCAACAAAACAAAGGAGATGATCGTGGACTTCAGGAAACAGCAGAGGGAGCAGCCCCCTATCCACATCGACGGGACAGTAGTGGAGAAGGTGGAAAGTTTTAAGTTCCTCAGCACATCACGGACAAACTGAAATGGTCCACCCACACAGACAGCGTGGTGAAGAAGGCGCAGCAGTGCCTCTTCAACCTCAGGAGGCTGAAGAAATTCGGCTTGTCACCAAAAACACTCACAAACCTTTACAGATGCACAATCGAGAGCGTCCTGTCGGGCTGTATCACCGCCTGGTATGGCAACTGCTCTGCCCACAACCGTAAGGCTCTCCAGAGGGTAGTGAGGTCTGCACAACGCATCACCGGGGGCAAACTACCTGCCCTCCAGGACACCTACACCACCCGATGTCACAGAAAGGCCAAAAAGATCATCAAGGACAACAACCACCCGAGCCACTGCCTGTTCACCCCGCTATCATCCAGAAGGCGGGGTCAGTACAGGTGCATCAAAGCGGGGACCGAGAGACTGAAAAACAGCTTCTATCTCAAGGCCATCAGACTGTTAAACAGCTGTCACTAACATTGAGTGGCTGCTGCCAGCATACTGACTTATCTCTGGCCACTTTAATAATGGAAAAATGTATGTAATAAATGTATCACTAGCCACTTTAAACTATTGCCACTTTATATAATGTTTACATACCCTACATTACTCATCTCATATGTATATACTGTACTCTATACCATCTACTGCATCTTGCCTATGCCGTTCGGCCATCGCTCATTCATATATTTTTATGTACATATTCTTATTCATTCCTTTACATTTGTGTGTATAAGGTAGTTGTTGTGAAATTGTTAGGTTAGATTACTTGTTAGATATTACTGCATGGTCGGAACTTGAAGCTTAAGCATTTCGCTACACTTGCATTAACATCTGCTAATCATGTGTATGTGACAAATAAAATTTGATTTGATTTGAGAAAAAAATAACTTGTCCTAATTGCGTTTTCCTATCTCATTGAATTGACTTACTTCTTAGCTGTTTTCTAAATGTAATAATTGAGTCACATTGAACATGTAAATGCCCCCTGAGCACAAATGCTGCTGATAGAGAAAAAAGAGAATGTGTGGGAAATAAGTATGATTCATGCATGGCTTTTTCAGTGAGCGAAGGGCTTCTGTTAAAGTTCACAGTCGACAAATCAAACATGATGTTAGAGCAGATATTTGGTAGCTTTATCACCTTTAGGCTATTTTGGATATTAGGAAGTCATCCATGAGTACTTTGAGTTTCAGATGTATGTTAGGTGCCTCCTAAGAAGAGGTAGGTGCAGGAGTCAGGAGCAGGAGAGCAAGGAATTTCCAGTAGCACAATCGTTTATTGAACGTCCCAAAACACGACAACAACAGGTGGGGAAACACACCCAACGAAGTCGCCACACACAGAGAAATAAATGTAACACACGGAGGAGAAACCTCTACTCCTAAATACACTACAAACGGTACAACACGACCGTGAGGGGGGGGGGGGGGGGGGGGGGGGGGGGGGGGACCCTGTGGCGCAAACACGCACCCCCTAACGTAGCAACAACAGCAAATAATCCCCCACAAAGACTAGCAGGCAGCGGAGGTTAATAAACCCACCCAAATTAACTAATAGGACACAGGTGTAAACAAAACAGACAGACGCTAACGAAAAGGAAAAATGGATCGGTAGCAGCTAGTAGGCCGGCGACGACGACCGCCGAGCACCGCCCGAACAGGGAGAGGAGCCACCTTCGGTGGAAGTCGTGACAATTGTAAGTAGCCTCGCACGAGCCTTGGCTTGTGGGTTTCACATGGGCATCAGTTTTCCAGATACCTTGCTCAGGTGATAATTGAGCCTTTCCTTACTGAGCGTGAGGCTACCCTAATTTTGGCTGTGTATTGAGCACAGTCTGAGCTTGCTGTTATTTTAATTGCTTTTGTTCGATTAAGAAGATTAATTTCCTCTCTGATCTAATTCTATTCTTTACCCTGTTTGGTTTGGGTGAAAGCCTTACATAGGCTTACTCTGTACAATAAGAGGCAGTGACTCCTTGTTCAGACAGTACTCATAAAACTAATTGCATTAATGGGAATCGGAAAAGATCAGGGACACAGTAGCCTAATTCTATCAAGGGTCGTCATGTATTGAGGAAGTTCGTTTTACCTCTCCAAGCTACTATAGAAAAGAAACTCTGACTATAGCCTGTCACTGATGATTTAGTAGAATAGGAAAGTCTAGGGGAAATTCATGCATAACACTTTTCTCACCATCACAAGAAAACCTAACAATTTGAGACTCTTGAAATGGATTTGCATCATTACATGGTTCATAACACAAAATTGTGCTGCTATTCAAATGTAAATTTTATTTATCTCATACACATATTTTGCAGATGTTATTGCATCTGCAGTGAAATGCTAATGTTTCTAGCTCCAACATTGCAGTGGCTTTGTCCCAGTTTAGTTAGTCTGTGTTTTCTCCAGCTGAAAAGGGGTGCATATGTTCCCTGTCCTGCCATGCATACATGCATATTTAATATCACAATTATATATTGGAAAATTAATTTTCTCTTTGGCTGTCTGGTCTAGGATTCAGTGTTACATTTCATAATTGAGTACTTTTCCAGAAAATCTCATTGCTCATTTTATTTCTGGGAAGAGAGCAATTGTGGAGGTGACACATCGCCTAGTGTTCAGTGATGCATAGGCATATTCTACAAATAGATGAACCACTACACAAGAAATGAATGTAAGCATTCATTTGGTAGGATACATTTATCCATTAGAAATGTGCAAAGACTGAAATAGGCCTTTGTCTCTCATTGTATGACAGGTACATTCAAACTGAGGGAATGCAAATGCCAATACTAGATTATAATTGTCACAAGCGTCGTTGTAGGTAGTGGACCAAAACGCAGTGGGTATATGAATCATCTTCTTTTTATTTGAAGGAAAAACCAAAATACACTTACACAAAACAAACGACGAAAAACAGTCCCGTAAGGTGCTCAGACTATACAGGGAAACAACCACCCACAAACACAAGAGAAAATAAACCCACTTAAATATGGCCTCCAATTAGAAGCAACAACAACCAGCTGGCTCTAATTGGAGGTCGTTCCCAAAACGGACATAGATATAGAAAAACTAGAAAACCCACATAGAAATAGAAAACATAGAACATAAACCAAAACCCCCAAACACACTAAACAAACACCCCCTGCCACGCCCTCACCACACTACAATAACAAACAACCCCTTTTACTGGTCAGGATGTGACAGTACCCCCCCCCCCCCAAAGGTGCAGACCCCGGATGCACCGAAACACAAAGCCCCACAAAAATAACCCCAAACTAAAGGGAGGGAAGGGAGGGTGGCTACCGTCACCGACGGCTCCCGTGCTACACCCCCCCCCCCCCTCCCCAATCCTCCAACTACGGAGGTGGCTCAGGGTCCGGCTTTAGTCCCCATCCTAACCTGCCCACCCCCCTTGAAGGCTCATGGCTGTAGACCACTGCTAAAGGCTCTGGGCTAAGGTGTGTCGCTGGAGACCTCGGGCTGAGGCGCGTCGCTGGAGACCTCGGGCTGAGGCGCGTTGCTGGAGACCTCGGGCTGAGGCGCGTCCACTGCTAAAGGCTCTGGGCTAAGGTGCGTCGCTGGAGACCTCGGGCTGAGGCGCGTCGCTGGAGACCTCGGGCTGAGGCGCGTCGCTGGAGACCTCGGGCTGAGGCGCGTCGCTGGAGACCTCGGGCTGAGGCGCGTCGCTGGAGACCTCGGGCTGTGGGCCGTCTCTGGAGACCTCGGACTGTGGGCCGTCTCTGCAGGCTCTGGACTGTGGGCCGTCTCTGCAGGCTCCGGACTGTGGGCCGCCTCTGCAGGCTCCGGACTGTGGGCCGCCTCTGCAGGCTCCGGACTGTGGGCCGCCTCTGCAGGCTCCGGACTGTGGGCCGTCTCTGCAGGCTCCGGACTGTGGGCCGTCTCTGCAGGCTCCGGACTGTGGGCCGTCTCTGCAGGCTCCGGACTGTGGGCCGTCTCTGCCGGCTCCGGACTGTGGGCCGTCTCTGCCGGCTCCGGACTGTAGGACGTCGCCGGAAGCTCTGGACGGGGCACCTGTCCTGGCTGGATTGTTACTGTAGCCCGGCACGGGCAGAGTGCTGGCACAGGGCGAACTGGGCTGTGCTAAGGCATGATGGCTGCCGTGCGTAGAGCAGGCGCAGGGTACTTCTCCCTGGCTGGATGCCCACTCTAGCACGGCACTTGCGGGGGGGCTGGTATCGCTCATACCGGACTGTGCGTGCGGATGGGCGAGACCGTGCGCACTTCCGCATAGCACGGTGCTGTCTCCGCCAAACGCTCCCCATAATAAGCACGAGGAGTTGGTTCAGGCCTATTGCCTGAGTTACTCCAACTCCCCGTGTGCCCCCCCCCAAAAAAAAAATTGGGGGGGCTGCCTCCTCACCTCCTGAAATGGAGGATATAGTGCCTCGTACCTCCGACGCTCAGCCTTTGCTGCCTCCAGCTCCTTCTTCGGGGGCCGGTACTCCCCAACCTGGTGCCATGGTCCTGCCCCATCCAGGATCTCCTCCCAGGTCCATGACTCCCTATACTTTTGATGCTGCTCCTTCCTCCGCTGCTTGGTTCTTCGTTGGTGGGTGGTTCTGTCACAAGCGTCGTTGTAGGTAGTGGACCAAAACGTAGCGGGTATATGAATCATCTTTTTATTTGAAGGAAAAACCAAAATACACTTACACAAAACAAATGACGAAAAACAGTCCCGTAAGGTGCTCAGACTATACAGGGAAACAACCCCCCACAAACACAAGAGAAAATAAACCCACTTAAATATGGCCTCCAATTAGAAGCAACAACAACCAGCTTCCTCTAATTGGAGGTTGTTCCCAAAACTAACATAGATATAGAAAAACTAAAAAACCCACATAGAACATAAACCAAAACACCCAAACACACTAAACAAACACCCCCTGCCACACCCTGACCACACTACAATAACAAATAACCCCTTTTACTGGTCAGGACGTGACAATAATTTCCATATTAGGGTCTGTAGTGATGCCTCAAGCACTGCGATGCAGTGCCTTAGACTGCTGCGCCACTCGGGAGGCCAATAAATAAATAAAATACAAAGATACGTTAATGGTATTACTCAATAGTCTGCAAAATTTTAATTGGTCTCTGTGCTGGGCAACAGGCTTATTACATGTCACGTTGTACAGTATAATGATAGGAGACAGGCGCATGAATACGAAATAGAGGGTTTTATTTCTCTACCCAAAATAGCGTACGTCATGAACATGACGGGGACGAAGCCCAAACAAACACGTATACTGTTGAAGTCGGAGGTTTACATACACCTTAACCAAATACATTTAAACTCAGTTTGTCACAATTCCTGACATTTAATCCTAGTAAAAATTCCCTGTCTTAGGTCATTTAGGATCACCACTTTATTTTAAGAAGGAGAAATGTCAGAATAATAGTAGAGAGAATGATTCATTTTTTTCAGGTTTTATTTCTTTCATCACATTCTCAGTGGGTCAGAAGTTTACATACACTCAATTAGTATTTGGTAGCATTGCCTTTAAGTTGTTTAACTTGGGTCATATGTTTCGGGTAGCCTTCCATAAGCTTCCCACAATAAATTGGGTGAATTATGGCCCATTCCTCTTGACAGAGTCAGGTTTGTAGGCCTCCTTGCTCACACACGCTTTTTCAATTCTGCCCACACATTTTCTATGGGATTGAGGTCAGGGCTTTGTAAAGCCACTCCAATTCTTTGACTTTGTTGCAGTGGCGGTTCTAGACCATTTCAACTGAGGGGGCCAAGCTGGGGCCAGTTGTACTGTTAGAGGGGCCAGTTACATTAGACGTTATTGTCATATTGTTTTCTTCACTGCATTGCAGGCATTAGCAGGCAAAATACCATGTTCATAATCATCATCGTTGCCACTGTCTAATAATGGATGTAAAAAAAGAACGATAGGAGGAACTGGTGCACTTCACAAAATAGATGGCATCATGAGGTAGGAAAATTATGTGGATATATTGAACCAACATCAAGACATCAGTCAGGAAGTTAAAGCTTGGTCGCAAATGGGTCTTCCAAATGGACAATGACCCCAAGCATACTTACAAAGTTGTGGCAAAATGGCTTAAGGACAACAAAGGCAAGGTATTGGAGTGGCCATTACAAAGCCCTGACCTCAATCGTATAGAACATTTGTGGGCAGAACTGAAAAAGCGTGTGCGTGCAAGGAGGCCTACAAACCTGACTCAGTTACACCAGCTCTGTCAGGAGGAATGGGCCATAATTCACCCAACTTATTGTGGGAAGCTTATGGAAAGCTACCCGAAACGTTTGATCCAAGTTAAACAATTTAAAGGCAATGCTACCAAATACTAATTGAGTGTATGTAAACTCTTGACCCACTGAGAATGTGATGAAAGAAATATAAGCTTAAATAAATCACTCTGCTATTATTCTGACATTTCACATTCTTAAAATAAGGTGGTAATTCTAGAGAAATTCTAGAGAGTCTTAGAGAAAACCCGCTGCAGATCCTGTTAGTCCTCCGGTAAATCCACTTGAGGGGCGGAGGAATGTAGTGGTGGTGTGGGAGCTGGTGCCAGAACTGGTGCTGGAGACTGGAGGGACTGCACATTCCCCTCCAAACGCAGGATGGTTGCCAGTACGCTGTCCATGGCGCTGCCGAGTCTGGAGAGATAGTCCTTGTGATGCTGGACTGTCCCTATGATGGTCGCCAGCTCTGCCTTTCCCGCTGTCTCCATTAGATGGGTTGATTATTCTGTCACGTTGTATAATGAATGATAGCAGACAGGCGCAGGAATACGAAATACAGCTTTTTTTATTTCTCTACCCAAAATAGTGTACGTCATGAACATGATGGGGACAAAGCTCAAAACAAACATGTATATATATATATATATAAATAACACAGGGCTGTAACCCAAACAAAGAGCGAGATGTAAACCTCAAATAAATACATGGGACGAGACACGTAATAACACTAGTACACACTAACACGGTAACACGCAAGCCGATACAACAGAGCACAGGTACTCACAAGACCAACGGACATGGAACAATAATCAACAAGGACAATGTGGAACAGAGGGCACATATATACACATACTAATCAGGGGAATGGGAACCAGGTGTGCGTAATGAGACAAGACAGTCCGGGGTTGGTGGTAATGATCCAGTTCAGTGACGCCTAGAAGGCCGGTGATGTAGACCTCCGGAGCTGGTGAACAGAGTGAACAGCATTACTGGGGGAATCCGTGACAATACAGAGTACTGGTGACTCCTTACTCCCCCACTTCATTCACTGCAATGCAATACACGGTATATGGGATACTTTTTGGGTTGTAGAGAAAATTATTTTCTACTTTTCTCAGCTAAATTGGGGTGGGAAATACTCAGTAGGTCCTCTACTAACCAAATATGTGTAGTTTTGGAAGGGGACTGTGTCATACATATCCAGCAGCACTTCGTTCTCCACCAGCTCCATAGCCCAATGCAATACACTGTAATAGACTGTACATGGGATACAGCGATAGAACTTTTCTAGCTGTCTCAGCTAAAGTGGTGTGGGAAATACTCAGTAGAGTCTCTACTAACCAAATATGGCTTTTATTTGGAAGGTTTCTTCATTTCCGAAAGAACGTGACGTCATAATTTGTGCTGGCAGAATACTAGTTCTGTGTGATAAAAAAAAAAAAATCCTTCTGTGTGATGTCACCGCGGCGGAGATAGTTATCCTCGCAGTAGAATAAAGAGAGTAGAGGAAATCACGATGAGGACAGACTGTGCGCACCAAGTCCTTTCCATGGGTTGTCGATGGTGAAATATCGTTGGAGCGCTATTAAATAACATTCTCTTAACAACCATTGTTCTACACATTGGGTAAGTAGGTGTCACAATATTTCTTATTTTGGCAGGCTTCTCGTCGTCAGGTTGTTGCCAAATGCCGACAAGTAGCCTACAATCTGCTGTAGCCTAATTTATGGGCAAATTATAGGCTACAGTTTTTAATTCAGCTGGTTATTATTGTCATCGCTTGCTGTTGAAACCTGCAGCCAGAAAATGTTGGTCATGTAAATTCAACACATGACCATGCTGTATGCAATGTCATGCATAAAGGCTACAATGCACAGATGTGTGAGAGCAACCTTTTTGTCAATTGATGGATCCGTTGCACATGTATTCCATTGTTATGGAAAAAAACATGTTGTATGTGATGCAGAAGAATGTCAACGAATATCAGTCATACGTATTCCACTTGGGATTGATTGATTATCAGGATCATTAAAAGGCATATGCTATTAATTGATCATAAAAGCGTTTTATTTGAATGACACATCCTCCTCTCCTGTCATCCCCAATGACGTTTGCCTTTGATGGCTATTGAATACTTGAAAACCCTGCATACCTATCTCAAATACAATGATCTGTCCTCTGTCTACCTGTCCTTCTACCTGGCTGATTTTCTTTAATGCAATAAATAGCTTATTTCAATGACCTGACTACAGTGCAATCACAAGGAACAAACATGATCATATTAATCAATGTTTCCTTATACCTTTTGTTGATATTCTCCTGCTGATTAAATAAAGCATAGTCGTATAAACATGGGTCTTGTCTATTGAATGAGCTGTTTACGATGAACGTGAGTCAGACAGCAGCTTTCTTATCACAAAATTCAACCCTATGGTTTAAAATAGTGTTTGGCCTTCATGCATCATGCAGTAAGATGTTGTTGTTATGGTGACCTCCAAGCACTAGGTTTATTACTGGTTGCAGCATGCATTTCATGCCAGTGCTCTGACTCTATAGCTATAGCTCCTGCTGATTAGAGGGTTAGCACCATGTTATTCCCTCCACAACCACCATCAACACATCTACTGTACCAGTCAACACCTGCCCTGAGAGACCACATGCCTGGAAGAATAATAAGCCAGCCCGGGGAAATGTGTTGATTATGATATGGAGAAAGAAGAGATTGCAGACACATTCTAATCTTAAATCTGTCGACTGCCTTCACTAGTCTTTAGAATCCTGTGTAACGTAATTTCCAGACCCTCTCGAAAAATCTGTCTGACCTTCTCCACCATCAAATCAAATCAAATGTTATTGGTCACATGCAGATGTAATGCGAGTGTAGCGAAATGCTTGTGCTTCTAGTTCCGACTGTGCAGTAATCTCTAACAAGTAATCTAATAATTTCACAACAACTACTTTATGCACACAAGTGTAAAGGAATGAATAAGAATATGTATATATAAATATATGGATGAGCGATGGCCGAACGGCATAGGCAAGATGCAGTAGATGGTATAGAGTACAGTATATACATGTGAGATGAGTAATGTAGGCTATGTAAACATTATATAAAGTGGCATTGTTTAAAGTGACTAGTGATACATTTATTACATCCATTTTTTAGTTATTAAAGTGGCTAGAGATTTGAGTCACTATGTTGGCAGCAGCCACTCAATGTTAGTGATGGCTGTTTAACAGTCTGATGACCTTGAGATAAAAGCTGTTTTTCAGTCTCTCGGTCCCAGCTTTGAAGTGACTATGCATATATGATAAACAGAGAGTAGCAGCAGCGTAAAAGAGGGGTTGGGGGGGCACACAATGCGAATGGTAGCCATTTGATTACCTGTTCAGGAGTCTTAAGGCTTGGTGGTAAAAACTGTTGAGAAGCCTTTTTGTCCTAGACTTGGCACTCCGGTACCGCTTGCCATGTGGTACTAGAGAGAACAGTCTATGACTAGGGTGGCTGGGGTCTTTAGGGCCTTCCTCTGACACCACCTGGTGTAGAGGTCCTGGAGAGGTCCTGGATGGCAGGCAGCTTAGCCCCACTGAGCACACAATCCTGGGGAGCTCCAGGGTTTCAATCTGATTCAATCTGATTCAATCTTAGCCCTGTATTGATGCTTTGCCTGTTTGATGGTTCGTCGGAGGGCATAGCAGGATTTCTTGTAAGCTTCCGGGTTAGAGTCCCGCACCTTGAAAGCGGCAGCTCTACCGCTTTTAAGGTGCGGGATATGTCCGTAAACACACCAGCCAGCTGGTCTGCGCATGCTCTGAGGACGCAGCTAGGGATGCCGTCTGGGCCGGCAGCCTTCCGAGGGTTAACACGTTTAAATTTTTTACTCACGTTGGCTGCGGTGAAGGAGAGCCCGCAGGTTTTGGTAGCGGGCCGTGTCAGTGGCACTGTATTGTCCTCAAAGCGAGCAAAGAAGTTGTCTGGGAGCAAGATGTCGGTGTCTGCGACGGGTCTGGTTTTCTTTTTGTAATCCGTGATTGACTGTAGACCCTGCCACATACGACTCGTGTCTGAGCCGTTGAATTGCAACTCTACTTTGTCTCTATACTGATGCTTAGCTTGTTTGATTGCCTTGCAGAGGGAATAGCTACACTGTTTGTATTCGGTCATGTTTCCGGTCGCCTTGCCATGATTAAAAGCAGTGGTTTGTGCTTTCAGTTTTGCGCGAATGCTGCCATCAATCCACGGTTTCTGGTTGGGGAATGTTTTAATAGTCACCGTGGGTACAACATCACCGATACACTTGCTAATAAACTCGCTCACTGAATCAGCATATTACATCAATGTTGTTGTCTGAGGCTATCCAGAACATATCCCAGTCCACGTGATCGAAGCAATCTTGAAGCGAGGAATCCGATTGGTCGGACCAGCGTTGAACAGACCTGAGCACTGGCGTTTCCTGTTTTAGTTTCTGTCTATAGGCTGGGAGTAACAAAATGGAGTCGTGGTTAGATTTTCCGAAAGGGGGGCGAGGGAGGGCTTTGTATGCGTCGCGGAAGTTAGAGTAGCAATGATTCAGAATTTTGCGCATTCAATATGCTGATAAAATTTAGGGAGCCTTGTTTTCAGATTAGCCTTGTTAAAATCCCCAGCTACAATAAATGCAGCCTCAGGATATGTGGTTCTTTCAGGGCAGTCGAGGTGTCTGCTTGGGGGGGATATACACGGCTGTGATTATAATCGAAGAGAATTCTCTTGGTAGATATTGCGGTCGGCATTTGATTGTAAGGAATTCTAGGTCAGGTGAACAAAAGGACTTGAGTTCCTGTATGTTGTTATGATCACACCACGACTCATTAATCATAAGGCATACAACCCCGCCATTATTCTTACTCTAGTCTTTAGAATCCTGTGTAACATAATTTCCAGACCCTCTCGTACAATCTGTCTGACCTTCTCCACCATACTGTAGTGTAAGTGTCATTTAAACATTCAAACAGTGCCACTCAGCTTGGACCAGGCTGTTGTTGTCTACTGACTGCTGTATTTTCTAGAGGATACTAAAAGTAGAAATGAAATGTTGTTAACGCATATCCAGAGTGACAGATGAAGTTGCAGTGGACATAGCATTACAACCCCTCTGCTTCCTCTGGGCAGCAGTGATTCAAATAGACTCAGAAGGGTGCCCCTTCACGTCACAACACTATGTCGTTATCATTATTCTCTGGAAAGGTAAAGAGGAAGGTGAAGAACACTGTTACCCTTTTAACGTTAGAGGTGGGGTTTGTCTGTCCCTAGCTGGCTGCTGCCTATAGGCTTATATTCCTGCTAACTGGAGCTTGTTCGGTGTTAGATATACAGTTATTACTATTCATTATTCATGTGAACTAGTGTCATACATCATCTGCCAGCCTGTCACTCAGGATCTAAATGTCACAGTAAGGTAATTCCAATATGGTCAGTCGTGACTGTACTTTAAAAACATCTATTCAGTTAATGAGCTTAGGAGGATCCAGGTGCGTCCCATTTGTATTATCCTCTTAATTGGCTGTGTTGATGACAGAGAATTAGCAATGGTGTCTGCCTATTAGTATGTGTAATCGCACACATGGGAATGAAAAGTGCAGTTTGGTATCACTTATTTTCCTGTTATCACATTGTGCTGTGTCTACACATTAATTGTTTTTCTCAGGCACGTCTGTTAAAACAAATGCGAAGAGAAACTGTGCCTGTTATTGTATCAAACAAATAAAGTGTAAGGTGTAACTTAATCAGTTTCATCAAGAGTGTTTGATCAAAGACACCCCTACCTGAAAGCCCCAGAGACCAACATAGTCTTTTAAAGATGGTGTCTGAAGGGATTAGTCAGGTAAACACTGACAATAGGTGATATTTTAATTTGGACATCCTTAACTACCTGCGAGCTGCGACTCAGGAAATACTTTTTGTAACAGTTGTAGCTCACTCTGTTTGAAGTCTTCTTTTTTCATCAAGTGTCATCAAGGCGCCTGTGATTGTCTTTGACAGTTTCTGTGCTGGTATTTCACTGGCAATGCCCCAGGAGGGATCCTTTTTCCCATCATTCCTCTCTTCTGCCTGGCTCTCTCTCAGCTCAGTCAGCACCACAGTAATTGGCTCTTGTGAAACCTGCTCAGTTTTAGCACATAGCCAAGCATGCTCTCGCTCCTCTCACTGTTGAGTCAATAAAATTATCACAAATCGGTCCCTCTGTAGAAGACTAACAGGTCCTTGTGGGGGTGGGAGGGTATGTATCAAAATCTATCACATTGGCATTCTGGACCACTCTGCCAGAGACAGAACAGCTTGCAGAGACTGCTGCACACATGTTTCCTCTCTGTGACATATTGAAAATAAGACTAAACTATGTATTGGATGTATTGCTAATGCTTTATTCATACTATTGGGTCGCATTATGCCCTTTTTAGCCCCTTAAACCTCCGGCATTTTGGTAATGAAAGGAGCCATGGGTTAGGTGGTTAAACAGCAAAACAATAAAATCCCATATTGTTGTGTTTATTTTGTGTACTCTAGTGGAGTGTTAAGGTTATCCCCTGGATTAGGTTTTTGGAGTAATTTGATCTTTTTGGGATTAAAGCTCCATTACACTGTTGTTGCCACGCTGGATTAGGAACCAAATGTGCTGATTGGCCCATCGACCCACTGTGAACCGCAGTATTCCTCAGAGGTTCCTACCCTGTGGGTATGTCCATGTTCATCCGCCTGTATCTAAGTCCCTTTGGGTCACCAGCTGCCAGTTTGTCACTGACAAAAGAACAGTGGAGTACTATAATGTTGCAGTGCCAGTATTGCATGACACACATGCAGGAACCCCATGAGTGCACTTAGCTCTCACTGGTAGTGCCCACAATAATGCTACTCTAGTCTACACAGTACAGTGGTGCATCCCAAAATGAGTCATTTTAAGACCACAACACGGGTTGCGTTCCCTGTTCCTTGGACCACAGGTGGCAATCCATATCAGACATTGATTGTCTTTAAAACACAGATAAACTACATTGTAAATCTGATTATTACCATACATATTATTCACTTAGCACACACAATGCCAGGTGAAGAGCCCCACAGACGCACAGCTCTGTGGCCTAATCCTTATCTTTATCCAGCCTTGTGTAAAGTCTAAGTTTTGGGCCAATAAAATGACCAGGATCGTGTTATCTTAAATCACTGGATTTTAACTGAGTTATCACAGAGGCTAAAAATAAACCACTAGCAATCAAGGCTGCACTCGTCGCTCTGCTTTATATCCTGTGTTACACTCTGAAAAGGAATCTGCGGTTGAACAAGACACTGTATGAGGAATAACAAATATGAGACAGACCACCTAGCTGTCATTGTTTGGCCACAACCGACCGCACAACGGCCTGGTAAACTCTTCAACAAGGAGGTTGTTTTTTTCTAGACTGCCCTATGTGATTTGATGAAATGGCACTCTCATTTCCTGCTAAACAAACTGCCTGTCTGCTAATGTAGTCTGTGACACATATGGGCCGATATAAAGACAAGTGTTGCATTCACAAAGTGTTTGTTATCAACCTCTGGCAGGAATTCTGTCTGATGTGAAGAAACAAATTATTTATTAAAGCCCATGATCATTAAAAGGGATGATTGTTTCTCCTTCCATGTGTAATACACCTTGTTAATCTGGATTGTTTTAAACATCATTTCTGTGGAAATTGGAAAGAGAAGTATTGACTGACTGATTATGAATGAGGGTCTGTAGGCCTACTACAAATTTACTATTTCACATGAAGCCAAATAGATACACTACATGGCCAAAAGTATGAGGACATCTGCTCGTCGAACATCTAATTCCAAAATCATGGGCATTAATATGGAGTTGGTCCCCCCTTTGCTGCTATAACAGCCTCCACTCTTCTGGGAAAGCTTTCCACTAGATGTTGAAACAGTGCTGTGTGGACCATTCAGCCACAAGAGCATTAGTGAGGTCTGGGACTGATGTTGGATGATTAGGCCTGGCTTGCAGTCGACGTTCCAATTCATCCCAAAGAGGTGTTTAATGGGGTAGAGGTCATGGCTCTGTGCAGGCCAGTCAATGTCTTCCACTCCGATCTCGACAAATCATTTCTGTATGGACCTCGCTTTGTGCATGGGGGCATTGTCATGCTGAAACAGGAAAGGGCCTTCCCAAAACTGTTGCCACAAAGTTGGAAGCACAGAATCATCTAGAATTCCATTGTATGCTGTAGCATTAAGATTTCCCTTCACTGGAACTAAGAGGTATAGCACGAACCATGAAAATCAGCCCCAGACCATTTTTCCTTCTCCACCAAACTTTACAGTTGGCACTATGCATTGGGGCAGGTAGCGTTCTCCTGGCATCTGTCAAACTCAGATTTGTCCATCGTACTGTCAGATGGTGAAGCGAGATACATCACTCCAGAGAACGTGTTTCGACTGCTCCAAAGTCCAATGGCGGCGAGCTTTCCACCACTCCAGCCGACGTTTGGCATTGTGCATGGTGATCTTAGGCTTGTGTGCGCTGCTCGGCCATGAAAACCCATTCCATGATGCTCCCGACGAACAGTTATTGTGTTGACGTTGCTTCCAGTGGCAGTTTGGAACTCAGTGGTGAGTGGTGCAACAGGACAGACGATTTTTAAGCGCTACGCACTTCAGCACCCAACAGCCCTGTTTTGTGAGCTTGTGTGGCCTACCACTTCGTGGCTGAGCTGTTGTTGCTCCTAGACTTTTCCACTTCACAATAACAGCACTTACAGTTGACCGGGGCAGCTCTAGCAGGGAAGAAATTTGACGAACTGACTTGTTGGAAAGGTGGCATTCTATGACGGTGCCATTTTGAAAGTCACTAAGCTCCTCAGTAAGGCCATTCTACTGTCAATGTTTGTCTATGGAGATTGTATGGCTGTATGCTCAATTTTATACACCTGTCAGCAACAGGTGTGGCTGAAATAGGCAAATCCACTAACTTGAATGGGTGTCCACATACTTTTGGTCATGAAGTGTAGGTGAGTCACTATGACTCTTGAAAGTGAATGCCTGTGCATGTGTGTAAATATACACAGTACAATATGACGATTTCCTTAAAATATGCTTATATCATTAATTATTCCATTGTATTCACTCTTGCATGAGCAAAAAGAGCTATTTTCCATTCATAGGGTCACTGTCAGTCAGAGCACTTAATGGTGAGGCCAACATAGACCTGCCAGAGAGGGGAGTTACAGTGTTGGGGCGCGTGCATGCCTCTTCTGGCAGGTGTGTGTAATGAATTGGCTTTCAGGTGCATTTCCTCTCTCTGAGTCTTGCTCTCCCAAACATTAAGCTCCTCATAAATCTTCTCAAGGTGATTTTTCAACAAAGCGTGGAGGGAGACGGCCTTCTCAAAGTTACAGGCTGCTTCCTGAGGGAGAGGGACATAACTTTTAAGCTACCCTTGGCAACACGATGGGTCACAGCTTCAACCAGCATCTAAGATATGCATTAATTGTAATTATAAACTGGGTGGTTCGAGCCCTGAATGCTGATTGGCTGAAAGCCGTGGTATATCAGACCGTATACCATGGGTATGACAAAACATACATTTTTTTCAGCTCTAATTACGTTGATAACCAGTTTATAGTAGCAATACGGGGTTTGTGATATATGGCCAATATACCATGGCTAAGGGCTGTGTCCTACACTCCACGTTGCATCGTGCATAAGAACAGCCCTTAGCCGTGATATATTGGCCATATACCACACCCTCCAGGGCCTTATTGCTTAAATATAGCCCTGTTCAGTTTCAACCCAGCAAACCAAAATTGGTTCTGTGAACATTCCCAGAACATACATTATGTTGCCCCAAAAGTTTTAATAATACAAACAAATGATGGTTGTACTGATGATCATACAATGTTTGTATAAAACATTCGCCTGATGTTGCAAGAACGTTTCCAGAACACATTTTGTTATTACGTTGAAACCTAAACAACCTTAGGGGAATGTTCTGTGGTGGTTGTTACAGATGTTGTGCACAACATTTTAGTGAATGTTAGGAGAATATTCCAAGGATATTTCATTTAAAACATTTTCTGGGGAAAAAAAACATTTTGTTATCAAAACATTATTTGAATTAATGTTTTTGAGATGTCATAATCCTAATGTCAGATAACACCATAACTAAATATTAATGGGGATGTTAGCTAATGTCCTGGGGATGTTTCCGGTTTGCTGGGAACATACTGTTTGGTGTGAGAGGAATGTTAATTGCTGATTTTTGGTTTGGGTATTTATACATTTTGTGGGACTATTTTAGGCATCCAGGAGATTTTATAGATATAATGACTTAGGACTTGTGAAAAAATGCATTTTGTTCTGCAAATGCTCAACGTCAAAAAGATATCAGTGTGTTGTATGTTTTCTATAAATTGCCAACTTAGCCATGTGCAGCTGTTTTCAAAAGCTCTTTTGTTGTGGAGTCTTATTTCAAAAGCAAATACTGGCTTTCTTCACTTCAAAGCACATAAGAAGATATCCAATTGACTATCCAGTTCAAAGGATTTTAGTGAAGCCTGGAGGGATTTGCTTTGACCAGCGCTTTCAGTGTGGATAACCATTTTATGTGTGCTATCAGGAAGAGAACTGAATATGAAGGTGAATAAGACAATGTGTTGGTCTGCATGGAAAACATCCGTATCTGTTTATTGCATTATTACGTTGTATTTTCTCTTCTATGGATGTTTTATGTGATGTTCTGATTACATTATTTTAGTGGTTATGAATTATGATTTATATCATTATAGCTGATTGTATTTGCTAGCTGTCTGAATTACTGGTGATTATAATCAGTGCTGATTGAGATATACTGTACGTCTGGCTTGGTCTGCATTAGTGAGTCTCATGTCTTCAAAACTAAAGGAAAGCAAGATGCCATCTCCGATTTAGTCATCTACATTGTCTGAATAGGCGATAGCCTTCAACATGGTAATCGGTTTTAATAGCTTACATTATGTACTATGAATCATGGTGTGAGTCAACACAATAGACATGTGTTGTAGGCATGTTATGACTGAAAGGTTTTATATCATTACTGAAAAGATGTTGTGGTTCACTTAGATGGTGCATGACTTTTATTCCTTATCTGCTCTGTGAAATCCCTGGCAGAAATCCAGAGATGGGATTTGGGGAAGAGGGACAGTGTCTCCCAAAACACTGCTGGATTCCACAGATTCACTTTGGCATCTCCTGCCATTGAAACAACAACACTTCAACAGCACAGCCCATGCAGTCTTCTTGTGCACCATGATCATATGTGCATCCCAAATGGCACCCTGGAGCCCTCCAAATTAGACGTCGGCCGATTATGATTTTTGAACGCCGATGCCGATTATTGGAGGACCAAAAAAAAGCCGGCATCGATTAATCGGACGATTTTTATATATATTTGTAGTAATGAAAATACAACAATACTGAATGAACAATGAACCCTTTTCTTTTACTTAATATAATACATAAATAAAATCTATTTAGTCTCAAATAAATAATGAAACATGTTCAGTTTGGTTTAAATAATGCAAAAACAGTGTTGGAGAATAAAATAAAAGTGCAATATGTGCCATGTAAAAAAGCTAACGTTTAAGTTCCTTGCTCAGAACATGAGAACATATGAAAGCTGGTTGTTCAATATTCCCAGTTAAGAAGTTTTAGGTTGTAGTTATTATAGGAATTATGACGCGTCAACTATTTCTCTCTATACCATTTGTATTTCATATACCTTTGACTATTGGATGTTCTTATAGGCACTTTAGTATTGCCAGCCTAATCTCGGGAATTGATAGGCTTGAAGTCATAAACAGCGCTGTGCTTCAAGCATTGCTAAGAGCTGCTTGCAAATGTAGTAAAGTTCTGTTTGAATGAATGCTTACGAGCCTGCTGCTGCCTACCACCGCTCAGTCAGACTGCTCTATCAAATATCAAATCATAGACTTAATTATGATAAACACACAGAAATACGAGCCTTTGGTCATTAATATGGTCAAATCCGGAAACTATCATTTCGAAAACAAAATGTTTTTTCTTTCAGTGAAATACGGAACCATTCCATATTTTGTCGAACGGGTGGCAACCCTAAGTTTAAATATTGCTGTTACATTGCACAACCTTCAATGTTATGTTATAATTCTGTCAAATTCTGTCAAATTAATTACGATCTTTGTTAGGAAGAAACACAGTTCGCAACGAGCCAGGCGGCCCAAACTGTTGCATATACCCTGTCTCTGCTTGCACTAAACGCAAGAGAAGTGACACAATTTCCCTAGTTAATATTGCCTGCTAACATGCATTTATTTTAACTAGAAATGCAGGTTTAAAAAAATATACTTCTGTGTATTGATTTTAAGAAAGGCATTGATGTTTATGGTTAGGTACATTTGTGCAACGAATGTGCTTTTTTCGCGAATGCGCTTTTGTTACATCATCACCCGTTTGGCAAAGTTGAAGTAGGCTGGGATTCGATGATAAATTAACAGGCACCACATTGATTATATGCAACGCAGGACAAGCTAGTTAACTTTTTAGTGACGGGGCAGTATTTGGAAATTCAGATGAATGACGTGGCCAAATTAAACTGCCTGCTACTCGGGTCCAGAAGGTAGGATATGCATATGATTAGCAGATTTGGATAGAAACACTCTGAAGTTTCTAAAACTGTTTGAATGATGTCTGTGCGTATAACATAACTCATATGGCAGGCAAAAACCTGAGAAAAATCCAACCAGGAAGTGTGGAAATCTGAGGTTTGTAGTTTTTCAAGTGATTCCCTATCTAGTATACAGTGACTTAGGGTTCATTTTGCACTTCCTAAGGCTTCCACTAGATGTCAACAGTCTTTACAACATTGTTTCATGCTTCTACTGTGAATAGGGAGAGACTAAGAGCTCCTGGAAGTAGATGAGTGAGAAAATGACATGAGCTCAGTGGCACGCACTCCCGTGAGAGTTAGCTGTGTTCCTTTTCTTTTTTGAAGACAAAGTAATCGTCCGGTTGGAATATTATGGAAGATTTATGATAAAAACATCCTAAAGATTGATTCTATACATCGTTTGACATTCTATACATCGTCTGTAATATAACTTTTTTGACTTTTCGTCTGAACTTAACTGCGCGAGCACAGTGCATTTGGAGTACTCTACCGAATGCGCGAACAAAAAGGAGGTATTTGGACATATATATGGACTTTATCGAAACAAATTAACATTTATTGGGGAACTGGGATTCCTGGGAGTGCATTCCGACGAAGATCATCAAGGTAAGTGAATATTTATAATGTTATTTCTGAGTTTTGTTGACTCCACAAAATGGCGGGTTTGGTTTCTTCTCTGAGCGCTGTACTCAGATTATTGCAAAGTGTGCTTTCGCTGTAAAGTTTTTTTGAAATCTGACACAGTGGTAGCATTAAGAAGTGTATCTATAATTCTTTGAATAACAGTTTAATATTTTATCAACGTTTATGATGAGTATTTCTGTAAATTGATGTGCTCATTCACCGGAAGTTTTGGGAGGCAAAACATTTCTGAACATTACACGCCAATGTAAAATGGGGTTTTTGGATATAAATATGAACTTTATCGAGCAAAACATACATGTATTGTGTAACATGAACTCCTATGAGTGCCAACTGATGAAGATCATCAAAGGTTAGTGATTCATTTTAGCTGTATTTCTGGTTTTTGTGACGCCTCTCCTTGCTTGGAAAATGGCTGTGTGGTTTTTCTTGTCTCGGCGCTGTCCTAACATAATCTAATGCTATGCTTTCGCCGTAAAGCCTTTTTGAAATCGGATAATGTGGTTGGATTAACGAGAAGTTAATCTTTAAAATGATGTAAAATAGTTGTATGTTTGAGAAATTTTAATTATGAGATTGTTGTTGTTTTGAATCTGGCGCCCTGCTATTTCACTGGCTGTTGAATAGTGTGTCCCGCGGGTGGGACGCTAGCATCCCACATTTCCCAGAGAGGTTAACCTAGTAATATCATCAACCATGTGTAGTTAACTAGTGGTTATGTGAAGATTGATTGTTTTTTATAAGATAAGTTTAATGCTAGCTAGCAACTTACCTTGGCTCATTGCAGCCACAAGGTCCTTTTGATGCTGCACTCGCCTAACAGGTGGTCAGCCTGCCACGCAGTTTCCTCGTGGATTGCAATGTAATCGGCCATAATCGCCGTCCAAAAAGGCCGGCCATGCCGATTAATCGGTCGATCTCTACTCCAAATGGCACCCTAGAGCCCTCCAAATGGCACCCTAGAGCCCTCCAAATGGCACCCTAGAGCCCTCCAAATGGCACCATAGAACCCTCCTAATGGTACCCTAGAGCCCTCCAAATGGCACCAAAGAGCCCTCCAAATGGCACCCTAGAGCCCTCCAAATGGCACCCTAGAGCTCTTCAAATGGCACCATAGAGCCCTCCAAATGGCACCCTAGAGCTCTCCAAATGGCACCCTAGAGCTTTCCAAATGGCACCCTAGAGCCCTCCAAATAGCACCCTAGAGCCCTCCAAATGGCACCCTATAGCTCTCCAAATGGCACCCTAGAGCTCTCCAAATGGCACCATAGAGCCCTCCAAATTGCACCCTAGAGCCCTATGGCCCCCTATCCAGAGGATGTCTTATGTTTCTTTGATGAGGCAGGCTGCCAGCAGGACAGGCATCCTTTATGGATGGCCTTTCTCCCTCCTTCTCTAAAGGGAGAACGACCGTGGTTCTTCCTTTCCAGTGGTCAGAAGAAGATAAATCACCATGCAGCCCACTTGTGTGGTGTATGCTTTGTCCCATTACCTCTCTGCTCTGTCTCATTTCCATCTCTCCTCACTCCTCTTCGCTATAAATAGGGAAAGATTAAAACCTCTCATCCGGCTAACCTGCACAACATCTTCAACTCGCTTGCCAAGTATGTTTATGTTTTTCTCTTTCTTCACTGCATATAATATGTATTCTCTGAGCACTGGGGGTATTTATACAGACAGTTTATGAGTTCATATCAGTGGCTTTTAGAACTAATCTGTCTCAGCAGATGTGACACCATCTACACTAATGTAGGAGATTTATGAGAAATGGCGACAGGAATTTGCAGATGGTACTATGAACTGAAGAGATGATCAATCAGGCTTAGGAATCTCTCCATTGGAAGTACGCTGGAGGAGCCTTACTCAGTGACTTTTGAGTGCACTGAAGTCACTTGTTCGTTTGGTGCTCTGACATTTGAACAACCCTGGGAGGTGTATCCTCTAAAGCCCATTCAGCAGGAGGTCGCCTGTCCAAATATAGCCCTGTATTGAAGAGGAGACCTCTCTTCTCTTCCTGGCTGCTATGGGAGACATGTACTTAATTAGCCTCCCTATGTTTGAAAATATGGAGGTCACTTTGTAGGCTTTGTTTCAAATGACGTCTTTCCAAAGCAAAAGGACAAATAGCAGGAAAATGAGGTGGAAAAAACAAAGGAAATATTGTGGCCTCCCCCACTGGGATTTATTTCTGAATAGAAGAGGTCCAATGAGCAGTGTAACATGATCAGATGGGCATCTGCTGTCAGAAGCCTTTATAGTAACACATGTAACGCTGAAATAACATTGTCTCTGCAAATATTGTACTGCTGTGATTAATTTAATTGCATGTTTTTGCCATATAATGTGTTTTTTTATCAGTTACATAAACAAGCATTATGCTCCTGCAACATTCAAAGAGATTTTCTCCATAAATGGCTGTTTATTAGCGTGTTTGTTTGTGTTTTATTTATGTTCTGCAGTGCCATTGTCAGAGGTTATCACAGTATTTTTAGGTTATGTTTGGCAGGCGTCCTCGGTGCCTTGGTGGGGTCTCTCTGTGGTGGCCATTTTATCTGACCGCTCACTCGGTCACATGCTGCCCTTTTGGACAGAGGGGTGCTGGGAAAAGCCTTTGAGCCTGCTGAGAGGGACACACCGAGGACGTGCTAGCCTTCCATACTGTCACTCACAGCGGCGTCAACAGCTACCACTGGGTTGGATAAAGATCTCATAGGGACAAGATAAAATACTATTGGATGGCCATCTCTCAGATATAAATAAGGCACTGTCTCTTGGAAGGCCATTTCTCTTTTTTGTAGTAGAGTATCTGGGATCTGGAAAAATCATTGTTTTCAAGAATACCTCAGTGGATAATTAGATAATGGTGCCTGATCAATTATATAATTTTATGCTTTGCACTGCTATATGACAGGGTAACAGTGGGAGTAACAGTGTTGGTGGAGAGGCAGGCAGTTCCCTATGCTCTGTGAGCAGGACTCTTGTGTTTGTGTGTGGCTACAGTTATGAGAGGCCCTGACCCACCAGGCCTTCCTGAATAATGAACAGTCAACTGTTCATTCACAATGCTGCCATGTGACTTCATTCCTTGAAGTTTCCCACTGAACACGGCTCATTATCGGACATTGGGAGCTCTCTCTTCTCTCAGTGGAGTGAAAGGAAGAGGGGGACCCAGGGACAGGGTCCTGATTGGGCCGTGGTGGAGTCGTCTCAAGCCTCTTCCTCACTCCATGAAGCTCATCCACTTATCTCTGTCACTTTAAGCCTCCTGGGAATCGGACATACGTATACTGTCGATTAATAACTTCTTACAACAATGGCCTTCATGACAGCTGGTTGAATGTAATTTATGGTGGACTATGCGCTAACAAATTGTATTTGTCACCTAGAGAGAAAATACTACAGAAGGTTCTAGAAATAGTTGGTTGAAATAACACAGAAGTTTTCTACGTTCCTTTATGAGTACATGCACATGTTGACACTGCACCCCGTGTCTCATCTGAGCTGTTGTAAAAGCTCCACTTTCCCTCACTTTTCAATCCTATTACCACCATGGAGAGCTTATAAAAAGGTGCTATCTAGAACCTAAATGGGTAATTCAGCTGTCCCCACAGAAGAACCCTTTGAAGAACCCTTTTTTGGTTCCAGGTAGAACTCTTTTGGTTCCAGGTAGACCCCTTTCCACAGAGGGTTCTACATGGAACCCAAATAAGTTCTACCTGGAACTTAAAAGGTTTCTACTGGGGACAGCCGAAGAACCCTTTTTTAACCCTTTTTTCAAAGAGTGTGTGGATTAAAAGGTAGTGGGGCTATTGAAAGCTTGTTAAATTCTCCATAGAATAGGAGGCTATGAGGAGGATAAATTAACCTTGTGGCTGGCAGGGTGTGCAATGCTGGTGATGAGTGGTGGTGGATGTTTAAAGCTTCAAGGTCAGCCTAGCCCAGAGTAATCAGCGATTTCACATGGCATGGTTCTCTTTCAAGCCATTGTCACTGAGTAAATTGGCTGGTGCGGCTTTGCGTGTTGTTTGCTGTGCTGACACAGGAGGAGGAGCTTCCATGGCCGTTACCCTTATCACACTCGGCCAAGCTGCTCTAGGACATCACTCCACATTGGTCCCACCAGTACTGACTGTATACTGTTTCAGCCTTTAGTTCAAGTGACACTAAAATGTTAAAGCTTTGATGACAAAGGTTGTGAGAGCAGACTACATGACACAGGGGCACAACTTTGGTTTTATAAGTGTGTGTGTGTGGGGAGGGGGGCATAATCTATACAGTACCAGTCAAAAGTTTGGACATAACTACTCATTCCAGGGTTTTTCTTTATTTTTACTTTTTTCTACAATGTAGAATAATAGTGAAGACATCAAAACTATGAAATAACACGTATGGAATCATGTAGTAACCAAAAAAAGTGTTAAACAAATCAAAATATATTTTAGATTCTTCAAAGTAGCCACCCTTTGTCTTGATGACAGCTTGGCACACTCTTGGTATACTCTCAACCAGCTTCATGAGGTAGTCACCTGGAATGCATTTCAATTAACAGGTGTGCCTTGTTAAAAGTTAATATGTGTAATTAATTTCCTTAACCTCTATGGGCTAGGTGGGACGCTTGCGTCCCTCCTACTCAACAGCCAGTGTAATCCCGTGGCGCGATATTCAAAAACCTCAAAAATGCAAAAACTTCAATTTTTCAAACATATGACTATTTTACACCATTTTAAAGACAAGACTCTCGTTAATCTAACCACACTGTCCGATTTCAAAAAGGCTTTACAACGAAAGCAAAACATTAGATTATGTCAGCAGAGTACCCAGCCAGAAATAATCAGACACCCATTTTTCAAGCTAGCATATAATGTCACATTAACCCAAACCACAGCTAAATGCAGCACTAACCTTTGATGATCTTCATCAGATGACAACCCTAGGACATTATGTTATACAATACATGCATGTTTTGTTCAATCAAGTTCATATTTATATCAAAAACCAGCTTTTTACATTAGCATGTGACTAGCATGTGACTAGCATTCCCACCGAACACTGCCGGTGAATTTACTAAATTACTCACGATAAACGTTCACAAAAAGCATAACAATTATTTTAAGAATTATAGATACAGAACTCCTCTATGCACTCGATATGTCCGATTTTAAAATAGCTTTTCGGTGAAAGCACATTTTGCAATATTCTCAGTAGATAGCCCGGCATCACAGGGCTAGCTATTTAGACACCCAGCAAGTTTAGCACTCACCAAAGTCAGATTTACTATAAGAAAAATGTTATTACCTTTGGTGTTCTTCGTCAGCATGCACTCCCAGGACTTCTACTTCAATAACAAATGTTGGTTTGGTCCCAAATAATCCATAGTTATATCCAAACAGCAGCGTTTTGTTCGTGCGTTCAAGACACTATCCGAAAGGGTAAATAAGGGTGACGAGCATGGCGCATTTCGTGACAAAAAAATTCTAAATATTCCATTACCGTACTTCGAACCATGTCAATTGCTGTTTAAAATCAATTTTTATGCCATTTTTCTAGTAAAAAAGCGATAATATTCCGACCGGGAATCTGCGTTTAGGTAAACAGACGAAAGAAAATAAAGCATGGGGTCGACTCGGGCACGCGCCTAAGCCCATAGTACTCTGATCGGCCACTTGCCAAACGCGATAATGTGTTTCAGCCAGAGGCTTCCTCGATATCATTCAGCTTTTTCCCGGGCTCTGAGAGCCTATGGGAGCCGTAGGAAGTGTCACGTTATAGCAAAGATCCTCAGTCTTCAATAAAAAGAGCCAAGATGAACAACAACTTGTCAGACAGGCCACTTCCTGCATGGAATCTTCTCAGGTTTTGGCCTGCCATATGAGTTCTGTTATACTCACAGACACCATTCAAACAGTTTTAGAAACTTTAGGGTGTTTTCTATCCAAAGCCAATAATTATATGCATATTCAAGTTACTGGGCAGGAGTAGTAACCAGATAAAATGGGGTACGTTTTTTATCCAGCCGTGTCAATACTGCCCCCTAGCCCTAACAGGTTAATGCGTTTGAGCAAATCAGTTGTGTTGTGACAAGGTAGGAAAGGAATACCCAGAGTTACCTCTGCTGCAGAGGATAAGTTAATTAGAGTTAATTGCACCTCAGATTGCAGCTCGAATAAATGTTTCTCAGAGTTGAAGTAACAGACACATCTCAACATCAACTGTTCAGAGGAGAATCAGGCCTTCATGGTTGAATTTATGCAAGGAAACCAATACTAAAGGACACCAATAAGAAGAAGAGACTTGCTTGGGCCAAGAAACATGTGCAATGGACATTAGACTGGTGGAAGTCTGTCCTTTGGTCTGATGAGTTCAGATTTGAGATTTTTGGTTCCAACCGCCGTGTCTTTGTGAGACGCAGAGTAGGTGAACGGATGATCTCCGCATGTGTGGTTCCCACCGTGAAGTATGGAGGATGAGGTGTGATGGTGTGGTGGTGCTTTGCTGGTGACACTGTCTGTGATTTATTTTGAATTCAAGGCACACTTAACCAGCAGGGCTACCACAACATTCTGCAGCGTTACGCTATCCCATCTGGGGACCAAGAAGGAGAGTGATGGAGTGCTGCATCAGATGACCTAGCCTCCACAATCATCCGACCCCAACCCAATTGAGATGGTTTGGGATGAGTTGGACCGCAGAGTGAAGGAAAAGCAGCCAACAAGTGCTCAGCATATGTGGGAACTCCTTCAAGGCTGTTGGAAAAGCATTCCTCATGAAGCTGGTCGAGAGAATGCCAAGAGTGTGCAGTGCTGTCATCAGGGTAGAGGGTGGCTACTTTGAAGAATCTAAAATCTAAAATATATTTTGATTTGTTTTAACACTTTTTGGTTACTACATGATTTCATATGTGTTATTTCATAGTTTTGATGTCTTCACTATTATTCAACATTGTAGAAAATAGTCCAAATAAAGAAAAACCCTTGAATGAGTAGGTGTGTCCAAACCTTTGACTGGTACTGTATATTTAGCCTTGATGTCCCTGAAATGGAAGACAGCTCTCTCTCTGTTTTTGACTAAAATAGAGATATTTTAGAGATATTCCACATATATGTTTGCAGTTTGTAGCCTAACTGTTACCTTTTTTTAAGGTTTTTGTCAAGATTGTCCATCTTTATCAAAATGTAGTTCTGGACACCTTCGATGGAGAGATGTGAGTCATCTGGGCTGGGCTCAGTCAGTATATTTGTCCCTTCAATCCCACCCCCCACTAATCGCAGAAGAGATCATTGAGCATTCCTAGAAATAGACATGAACATTTCTCTCCATTAACAACTTCTTGAGGTCCTAGGTGGAAAGTTGTTCAGTATTAGGAGGTAAAATGATGTGCTGCTCCAATGTTATTTAGGGTTAGGACAGATCAAGACTGGATTAGCAGTCTTTGTTTTAGAGGGGTTGTTATTACCGTAGGTAATGTCTGTGTTGAGGTGTTGACTTCAAGATATTTGACTTCCTTCTTTGCATACTTTCGAGGGGAATATGTTTGCTGATTAACTAGGATATTTTAGTCTTTAGTGGTCTAAACTGTGATCCTTTCTGATTGTGATAACATAAGCCTTTACACACCTACACCTTTCAACCCACATATGCACATGATGCTTTACAACGCCCTCCTTGCTGCACTGTGTGAGCAAGCTCAACCATACGGAGATAAGCTTGTGTTTCTAACAGCAATGTGCGGGCGATGTTCTCAGTCAAACACACACAAGCTGATGCCTCCCTCTTGCCTTCTGGCACTGGACTCTCTCTCATAGGCTGCTTGGCACAGGGGCCTGCTGGCCTGCTGGCAATGCACAGAGCTCCTTTTATTCCAGTGGACATCGATGAGTGGAAGACTGCAAGGAGGAGAATGCCAACACCAGTTCCTGCTGCTTCCACTCTGCGAGGGCACTGTGGGTTCCACTGCTACCCAGAGCCTTTTGTTGTATGGACCCGAGTCCAAATACAGCAGTCTATCTGTAGTCACACACAGTTGTGGATGCATGTGTTTAGCAGTGGGCCTTTAAACGCACTTCTCAGAGCATTCTCAGCACACACAAGGCCTTGAGGGCCACACTGCTTAACCAGCACAACACGTCTTCTAAAGCTGGCCACAGATAAAGGAGAGGGAGCCATGAGGATTAGAGGGCCCATTTAAGAAGTGTTGTTCACCTAGTGAATGTTTACATAACACTAAGTCAAGACAATTGCATTTTTGGTCTAAATGGCCCTGCTTGGCTCTGGCCCCTATTCTGACTAATGTCTCCCCCTGATTCCATCTTTCACCGGTGCCCCAGGTGTTATGCTGGAGCCCTGTTAAAAATAGCGACAAAGCTAATGCAAGAATTGCCTGTCTTGACTAAGGGGGTTTTGATTCAATTCTAAATGTTGTGACAACCAGCGAGTGCTTATCATCTACGGGACTGATACTCCCATTGGAGGTGATGCACCGTCTGTTGAATGATGACTAGATCGTTTTTTTAGGCACTGTCTCTTTCTCTCTCTGTGTGTGTGTGTGTGTGTGTGTGCAAATGTGTGTGTGCAAATGTGTGTGTGTGTGTGTGTGTGTGTGTGTGTGTGTGTGTGTGTGTGTGTGTGTGTGTGTGTGTGTGTGTGTGTGTGTGTGTGTGTGTGTGTGTGTGTGTGTGTGAGTGTAAGGATGTGAGTGTGTGTGTGCGCAAATGTGTGTGTGTGTGCATGCACATGTGTGTGTGTGTGTGTGTGTGTGTGTGTGTGTGTGTGTGTGTGTGTGTGTGTGTGTGTGTGAGTGTAAGGATGTGAGTGTGTGTGTGCGCAAATGTGTGTGTGTGTGCACGTGCACATGTGTGTGTTGTGTTCTTGGAGGTAGGATATGTTTTCTTTGGAAATGTATAGGGTGTCTAAATGTGTATGGTATTGTAGCGAATGCAAGGGGCAGCCCTGACTGGGACTTGTACCCAGGTCAAGCAACTGGCAATATTATTTCTGGTATTAAAACCTATTTGTAATCCAATGAAAGATAGTGAATAGGCCAGGATAGACTGTAATCCAATGAAAGATAGTGAATAGGCCAGGAGGGATTGTAATCCAGTGAAAGACAGTGAATAGGCCAGGAGAGACTGTAATCCAATGAAAGATAGTGAATAGGCCAGGGGAGACTGTAATCCAGTGAAAGATAGTGAATAAACCAGGAGGGACTGTAATCCAATGAAGACAGTGAATAGGCCATGAGGGACTGTAATCCAATGAAGACAGTGAATAGGCCAGGAGGGACTGTAATCCAATGAAAGACAGTGAATAGGCCAGGAGGGACTGTAATCCAATGAAAGACAGTGAATAGGCCAGGAGAGACTGTAATCCAATGAAAGACGGTGAATAGGCCAGGAGAGACTGTAATCCAATGAAAGATAGTGAATAGGCCAGGAGAGACTGTAATCCAATGAAAGATAGTGAATAGGCCAGGAGAGACTGTAATCCAATGAAAGACAGTGAATAGGCAAGGAGAAACTGTAATTCAATCTCTGAATATGTATTATTTTGCATAAATTAAGCAACAAGAGGGAATGTTTAACATGCACAGTAGATTTGTAATTTAGTCATACAGTACTATACTGCTGTGAAATGAGCCCCCTGCTGGTCAAATTGTACACTGCATTGCATATTATTTTGAGACTTACTGGTTGTCTGTCCATTACTACATGGGGTCTCATAATGTAAAAGGCAAAGTTGTATATTTAAAGAAGAAATAGAGCTGCAGTAATGACATGCAGGAAAGGTTGCATAACACATGGCTAAGTATTGATCACATGTGTACCAATGCCCCTGTAGTAATAAAGTAGTACAAATCAATAGCCATTAGGCCAAGATAACAAAGGTCCTGGATATTTAGACTAGAGCTAAGGCACCAAATGTCCTTAGAGCAGGGTATTGAGGCAAGCAGTGCTCTTTGTGAAAGCACTATGGTCTGTTTTATTGCTCATATTATGGTTCAGTATGTAGAGATTTACTATACCGTACTGTACCAGGGTTGAGGAGAAATTCACTACCTCTTCTAGTCTTTTTAAGAAACGTTTGTGTGTTGAAAATGCCTAACCACTTGCATAATCTATTTGCATACACTTCAAACAGACATACTGTACCAGTCAAAGGTTTGGACACCTACTCATCCCATGTTTTTTTTTTGTTTGTTTTTTTACTATTTTCTACATTGTAGAATAATAGTGAAGACGTCAAAACTATGAAATAACACATATGGAATCGTGTAGTAAATAAAAAAGTGTTAAACAATTCAAAATATATTTTATATTTGAGATTCTTCAAAGTAGCCACCCTTTTCCCTTTTCCTTTCCCTTTGCCTTGATGACAGCTTTGCACACTCTTGGCATTCTCTCAACCAGCTTCATGAGGTAGTCACCTGGAATGCATTTCAATTAACAGGTGTGCCTGGTTAAAAGTTATTTTGTGAAATGTATTTCCTTCTTAATGCGTTTGAGCCAATCAGTTGTGTTGTGACAAGGTAGGGGTGGTATGCAGAAGATAGCCCTATCTGGTAAAAGACCAAGTCCATATTATGGCAAGAACAGCTCAAATAAGCAAAGAGAAACGACAGTCCATCATTACTTTAAGACATGATTAAATGTTGACTCCCCGTACCTGCTTCTTATCTCCGGCATCGGTCCTTACAACATGTATGTGTTGCAGCATGCACAATACATTCATTACCTTAGTAATGTGAACAGATATATTCTGTTTTATTGTAATGTGTGACGGAAAGCTTGTGTAATGACTTTTATAAATTGGGTGGGTCGAGCACTGAATGCTAATTGTCTGAAAGCCGTGGTATATCAGACCATATACCACGTGTATGACAATGCATTTATTTTTAATGCTCTAATTACTTTGGTAACCAGTCTACAATAGCAATAAGGCACCTCAAGGGTTTGCGTTGTGCCTAAGAACAGCCCTTAGCCGTGGTATTTTGACCATATACCACACCTCCTCGGGCCTTTTTGCTTAAACATAACAGTGTTATCAACCAGGTACAATATGTTTAGACATAAATGACACTTTGTTGTTGTGTTCCAGACTAGGCTATGAGGACAAGGCCCAGCGATGACTGATGTGGAGCCTGTTGTCACTGATTTTGCAGCCACAGGGAGGACTGGCCGGAGGAACGCTGTACCTGATATCGCTGGGGCAGAGCCTGCTGACCTGCCAGACAAACTAGCAGAGCTCTCTGTTGTAGGTGGGTAGTGAAATTTACTATCAATTACATGCAGTACTTGATTGCAAAGTTTCTGCGATATTTACAATAATTTACATATGCCTAATGTACATGATTGCATGCTTTCTCTCTGTTATGGATTAAGATGAATTGTACTTTGAATTGTAATTCAAAGTATTTTCATTTAAACATTTCATTTAGAATTTGATTCAGTTTATTTCAGAAACAGTATTTTGTGAATATTAAAGATGGTACTCTGTCCATTCTTTTTGAAAATCATAGAAGTACATGCAATTTTCCATAACAATACTTATCTCTATCTAGCCATTATAGAAAAAGTGTGGTGGAGCAACACTTAATAAAGCACTGTCATTAAAGAAACTCTTTACTCAGATAGTTGAGTGCTTTTGTGAGGCCCTGCCAGCCCAGTACCCATTACCATTATCAAGAGTCTTGTCTGGACAGCCAGCTTTCCATTAATCAAGCAGGGTTTAATGGGAAGGGCATCTGGACGTTAACAGAATGTAAAATGAACCACAGCTTTAACTGTTTAAATGGAAACAAATGAAAGGAACAGCCATCTTCCTCTATTAGTAATAACACAAAGGCTGTGAGGGAAAGCCCAAGAAGTTTGGACTCCAGGAATAGTAGCTGCTGTCTTGGTTATATACTAAAGCCAATACACATATTGCTTCATAGGTAGGAGGGGAAGTTATTGTTAGTTGGAGGCCTCTGTTTATGTATAACTTTTTTACTCAGCATTGCTCCCTTTCACTTCGTGGCTGCAGTGCATTGTTACACCCTTCAACTATAATGACTTGTCAGTTGAGCATTAATGTATGAGTCAATAACAAGATTATGCACACACACGGTTGCACACATGCACAAACACACACACATACATAGACAGAGAGACAGACAGACAAACACATACAAACACAAATGCACACACACACACAGAAACACAAACACACACAGAAACACAAACACAAACACACACAAGGGGTCAAATGGTCAGCTTTTGTGAAATTCATCTCCTTCTGTTACTCACATTGGCCATTTCATGACTTGATTTAAGCAGATTTAACCAACCAGCAGCATATACTGTAGATCCTAATGTTGTAGAGGGCATGAACCAGATATTTCACATTTGCGTGCAATTTGCAGTATAAATCCCCTATAAAATACAGAAAGGAATTGTCTGTCAAGAAGCAGTCTGTGTTGGCTCATTTTCCCTGGAGACGGTCATCTCAATGATGGTGAAGGCTCTCTGTAGAGTAATTCACTTTGACAGTGTTCAAAACTGTATTGAAATGCTGAATATTTTTTATTTTTCTATTTTTTATGAACAAAGCAGTTGAGTTGTGAGGATCTGTGTTCAGTTTAGTCTCTGTTGATATTCAAGGTGTCAGCCAGCTATGTGCTGAGGTTGACAATCTCATATTCTCTTCATCTTGTGAATGCAAGATACTGTATCTTCCATGTCTTACAAACAAATACGCTACAGTTTGGATTGTGAATGGAATGCAAACATTTTCAACTACATGGACATTGAGGCATTTTCAAAGATATGTTCCTGACTGAAATGATGAATGTTGCTCGGTGTGTTTCTCAGATGATGGAGGAGAAGGCGGAGAGTGCACGTCCTCTGGAAGCCCACCGAAGTGCCCTACAGAGGGTGAGGAGAAGGCGGAGGGGACGTAATAGGGCCGTGGTCTCTGGCTAACTGACTACAAGAGAAGATGGAGAACAAGAGAGAGACTGGCTCTACTATGGCCCGCTTCACCTCAAACAAACCCAATTGACTAGACAACTGTAATCGTCATGCACTGTGCTATGCAATGTCAGGACACCTACGATGGAAACTTAAATAGTTGGGTGAAAAAGGGAGAGCGCTATAAAAAGGAAAAGGCTGTTTCTTTATAAGGGGGTATTCGTTCAAGATTACCCAAAATTCATTACATGTACAGAGAATGAAACTGCACTTATGTCCTGTTCATATTAACATATGAAGTGAACTGGTGAAGTGTCATGACTGAAAAATGTCATTTCTTATTTGAGCAAGAGGGACTTGTACATACGTTACATACGGAACTATTCCAATGAAAGCATTTTTTCTCAGAATGTCAAAATGTAGTTGCAGGAATGTTTATTTTTGCACAACAAAATAATAAACATTCCATTTGGTGATGGAAGTCAAATTTGTATCTTACAATTGTCGTTTATTAGAGCACTACAGTGCAACCTCTACTTTGTGTTTTTTTTTACTGTTAAAATATGCATAGTTAACAACTGAGTTTTTAGAAATAAAAAAATATATATGTATTTTTGGGCAGTAAATACAGTTTTACATTATAGTTGCCACCCATTAAAGATGCATTTCAATGTCCACTGCAGCTAATATACATAATGCTTTATGTACGGCATTGTGGTGAATATTTTTCAGATGCTATAATAAAAAATAAAATAAAAATTGTGTGTTGTCTTTGTACAAGGTAGGCATCTCATTGCACAGTGAAATTGATACAAACCTACCTTGTTTAATCATTGGCAGTAAAATTGTGATTATATTGTCTCTCCTACTCTTCCTTAGTCATCTGCAATAATACAGTACATCAGCAGAGCTTTTCTTAGCCATGGAACCAGAATATTGTTGTGTGTTGTTTGCCACAAATGAAAGGCTACAATACCTTGAAAAATTAAACCATGTTGTTCGTTTTTGTAGATGTAATTTATATCTCTCCTTATATTGTACCATAGTGTCTGGTGGGGACTGATTTGGCCAGAGGAGGGCACCAAACATGTCTTTCACACCAACATGAATGGATCTTTTACAAAATCCACTGGCAAATATACATTATATTTTTTGAACACCCTTTTTTTATTGTCATGAAATATAAAGCAACTTACTGAGTATAGATATTAAACAATACATCAGGGAGACATATTTCTTCAAATAGGGATTATTCATGCTACTGTAATAATACGTCTACATTCTATTAAACTACACAGAAAAAGCTCTGTATCAAATTTCAAAGCTCTTGGAAACAAAGCACTGAACATTATGCTGAAAATCTTTAGTTAAAAAAGATGATTGTCTCCTAATAGTATTCATACATGCATACCATATGTTTTAAGCATATATTTAATCAGAATAGTCAAAACCTAATCATGCTAAGAAATAATTACTGTATCCATAGCCTACCCAATAATATGCAATACATAAATGTTTGATTGTTACTTTCCTTCAGATTTAGGATACTGAAAATGAAGAACTATCTTTGCCTAAAACAAATACATTGATACTTGAATGCATAATAACTCTCCTCAATGCAGAAAGCCCATGAGACTGTTAGAATGGAATAATCCACTTAATGACAAAGATTTGTCAAACAAACTCTGATTCCAGTTGGGTGGTTTTTCAGCCCTAGATCTGACACATTCCATTTACCGTCTGTCTTGCAGAGCAAGGACAGTGGTTAGTGTAGCTAGCATGTTTACTCTAAGTCACAACAAGACTGATCTGCAACTGCAATCAATGCACAAGCAGTTGATAAATAATGTGTATTTTGCAATAGATGTGTCAAATCATGGCATGACATATGCTATGTAAAGTGAAAATCAAAGTATAGCTTTACAAGCTCTCAACACCAATCAGAAGACAGAAAGTATCTCCTGAGCCAATGGGAAGTAAGTCTCCACCCCCTATGAGCATATTAATAAGCCCCAGACAAATAATGAAGGTTTATGTGAAAAAGCTCATATTGACTCCGGCACCATCCGTATCAACTTTACCTCAGTTCTCTTATTGCACGGTCCTCTAACTCTTCATCATGGTTGATGCCTTCTGCGCCACCTGGAAACTGGTCGACAGTGACAACTTTGATGAGTACATGAAAGCACTTGGTAAGTTTTCATGACTTTACAGTTATAAACTAATAATAAGAAAAGTTATTTATTACCTGTATTCAATGACATAATGTACAGTAGTTCGCGTCAGGTGATTCATTTTGCATGATCCCACCTCTCATTGCCTTTTTTCATTACTTTCACAGGTGTTGGCTTTGCAACAAGGCAGGTCGGAAATGTGACCAAACCAACCGTTATCATCGCAAAAGAGGGGGACAAAGTGGTCGTTAAAACCCAGAGTACTTTCAAGAACACTGAAATATCCTTCAAACTGGGAGAGGAGTTTGATGAAGCCACTGCAGATGACAGAAACTGTAAAGTAAGTGCTACAATATGGGATTTTCTTACCTTTATATGTAACATATATTTTTTTTACCTTTATTTAACTAGGCAAGTCAGTTAAGAACAAATTCTTATGGCCTAGGAACAGTGGGTTAACTGCTTTGTTCAGGGGCAGAACGACAGATTTGTACCTTGTCAGCTCGGGGATTCAAACTTGCAACCTTTCGGTTACTAGCCCAACCCTCTAACCACTAGGCTACCCTGCCACCCCAATATATGCACTGGACACTGCACTTGAATATAGGCTTTGTCAGCTAGAAAAGCTCTTATATTTTTCACTGGGTTGGTTTGAGGAACCTGTTAAAGAGCCCAGTCTAACGTTTTAATTTATTGTTTCCAGCATTTCATAATGCATTGACTAACAAGTTTACTTGACAAATTTCATTCAATTTGTTTATATTTAGCTGCATTATGAACTTCATACATTTTGGTCCACAATAACTTTATTACAAATTTAAGCTATTTGTAAGAGTAATATGATCTGGATTATGAAACATTGGAACTTTGGAAGTATTGCATTTATATCTTCATAGAAGTTACCAATAATAAATTGTAACTATATTTAACTTGTTGTTGAGAGCAATATTCTGACCTATTTGTCCCATCTGGTTGCAGTCCACTGTGAGCTTGGATGGAGATAAGCTTGCTCACGTTCAGAAGTGGGATGGCAAGGAGACCAAGTTTGTGAGAGAAATCAAGGATGGAAAATTGGTCATGGTAAGAGCCTTCCTAAATGTATTCTGAAATTAGAACTCCTGGGTAATATGGATGTTGAAACAAGGTGATGGGGAAGCAAGGCTACACTAGTACTAGTACTAGTAGTGGCGTAGAGGGTATTTCTATGCTGAAAGACTTTATGCTGAAGCTGGTACTGCTGAGCATAGTAGCATAGTTCTTAGTGTAGAGATATGTGCAAATAAGTGTTTAAAAATTGCATGGTCCTCATCAGTTTAACATTATGACTCTAGTTTTACATTTCCCACAAATTGTAGGAGTGACCTCTAATAGTCCATATTATGCAACTTTCAGTTCCAGTCTGACCTGATGTGATATAGGAACTGGACTCTTATTTTAAGAGTCCATCAAGCAATATCTTAGTTATCATGATTATGAATGTTATTTGTACTGTATTTCATGTTTGATTTCCTCAATGCACAGAGATGTATTTGTTATTTGATCTCATTCGCAGACTCTTACATTTGAAGACATTGTGGCAGTGCGTACCTATGAGAAGGCATGAGCTGGGAGACATCACTAGTTAAAACATTTGAGTCCATTTTACTGGACTACAGCCAAGAAGTGTTTTGTTTTTACTGCATGCTGACCTTTGCACTTCATCCTTCCAAATGTTTTACAACATGGGCTGGAAGTCTTTTTGTAAGACATTTTTATATATGTTTATTTGATGATAGCTCATCATTTGTAAACCTGTGTGAAACATACTCAAATAAAAGAACATGCACTCAAAATTCTATATGTTTTTACTCTATTATGTAAATGACTGTTTGATGCCCATTGTTGTGCAATTTCCTCAACATCAACATATTCACTCACTCAAGAATTGGGCATGCCTAACAGGTGTCAGCCACAATGTATTCATGTCATGACTATTCGATACAATATATCAGCAGAACTCAAGCTCACATGCCTTGGAAGACCATGTTATAAAAGTGTGGCGAAGGGGCATTTGTCTGTGCGGCTGTGTCTGCGTGAACTAAAAATTATTTTGTAGAGGTGCGCAGGTGAAATCAAGCTCGTAATCATAAAAAACACAAATTATTTACTTCTGTTTCGTTCAGACATTCCTATAGAGAAAATGAATGTGAAAGGATGGGGTTTTGCGATAAACATAGAAAATAAGGTCTGAGGTTAACAGGTTTGATTTGGAGATCGTACACGTTTTGTTCTGTGAGATAATATCAATCAGTTAACATGACCGTTATGAATTAGGAATCCTTTATGTGCTTTTTTTTATTACATAAATGCCTCACAATTCACAAAAAGGGACGTCAGCTGATGAAGATGAACTCATAGCACAAAACTTATAAGATCCCCTGGCTAAGACTGTGTTTACCGCAGAGCTTATTTTCTGCGTTTATACAAAAATCCTACAAAACTCCATTAGTTTCCCCATAAGCTTTGGCCAACGAGCCATGGAGTAAGTGCCCGCAAAAATACTGTAATACCGTTGCTCTCTATGGGCCCAATTCAGACAGAAAATGTATGCCTTTCCTACGTATGCTTTCTTGTGCACTTCTTATGCAGGTGCTTAACTGGCTTTGCAGGTGTTGTTCCATTGCATGCGCTGAATAAATGTAATTCAACCAACCCTCCCACTTGCTGGCCAACAGATTTTCTCATGGAGTTTTAATTTAATAGCATTTTCAGTACATTTATGTAAGATCATCCCTTTAAATTTGGTGTACATTTAATTCGATTTTTTTTTGACAGACTCACATGTTAAGAATATTAGGGATCAAATGAAAGAAAGCCGCAAATACACTCATACATCTCATTTTCAGCACCAATTGGTAGATAAGAAAATACTCTGATATTGTATAGTATTTAGGATTAGGAAAGTATTTGGTAAAAATACAAATAAAACAGGTTTGTAGAGCCTTTATGAACAATATATATAAAGTACCAGTCAAAAGTTTGAACACACCTACTCATTCAAGGGTTTTTCTTTATTTGGACTATTTTCTACATCGTAGAATAACAGTGAAGACATCAAAACTATGAAATAACACAAATGGAATCACGTAGTAACCAAAAAAGTGTTTAAAAAATCCTGACAACTTTAAACACTCTTAGCATTCTCTCACACAGCTTAACCTGGGATGCTTTTCCAACAGTCTTGAAGGAGTTCCCACATATGCTGAGCACTTGTTGGCTGCTTTTCCTTCACTCTGTGGTCCAACTCATCCCAAACCATCTTAATTGGGTTGAGGTTGGGTGATTGTGGATGTCACGTCCTGACCAATATAAGTTGTTATTTTCTATGGTAGATTGGTCAGGGCGTGACAGGGGGTGTTTTTGTGTTTGTTCTATGTTTTCTATTTCTAAGTTTGAGTTTCTAGTTTATCTATTTCTATGTTGAGGTTTATTGGGTTGACCTTCAATTGGAGGCAGCTGGTCCTAGTTGCCTCTAATTGGAGGTCATATTTAGTAGGGGTGTTTTTTCCTGTTGTTTGTGGGTAGTTGTTTTCTGTTTTGTTCCTTGTACCTGACAGAACTGTTGACGGTCGTTTTTGTTGTTTTATTATTTGTGTTTCATTAAAGTAAAATATGAGCACTTCACACGCCGCGCCTTGGTCCCCTTTGTACGACCCGCATTACAGTGGAGGCCAGGTCATCTGACGCAGCACTCCATCACTCTCCTTCTTAGTCAAATAGCCCTTACACAGCCTGGAGGTGTGTTTTGGGTCATTGTCCTGTTGAAAAACAAATGATAGTCCCACTAAGTGCTAATCAGATGGGATGGCGTAACGCTGCAGAATGTTGTGGTAGCCATGCTGGTTAATTGTGCCTTGAATTCTAAATAAATTATAGAGAGTGTCACCAGCAAATGACCCCCACACCATCACACCTCCTCCTCCATACTTCACGGTGGGAACCACACATGCGGAGATCATCCGTTCACCTACTCTGCGTCTCACAAAGACACGGCAGTTGGAACCAAAAATCTCAAATTTGAACTCATCACACCAAAGGACAGATTTCCACCGGTGTAATGTCCATTGCTCATGTTTCTTGGCCCAAGCAAATCTCTTCTTCTTATTGGTGTCGTTTAGTAGTGTTTTTTTTGCAGCAATTCGACCACGAAGTCCTGATTCTCCTCTGAACAGTTGATGTTGAGATGTGTCTGTTACTTGAACTCTGTGAAGCATTTATTTGGGCTGCAATTTGAGGCTGGTAACTGGCCAGCGAAGAGCTCAGCTCTCAAGCCCATTGAGCACATCTGGGACCTGTTGGATCGGAGGGTGAAGGCTAGGGCCATTCCCCCCAGAAATGTCTGAGAACTTGCAGGTGCCTTGGTGGAAGAGTGGGGTAACATCTCACAGCAAGAATAGGCAAATCTGGTGCAGTCCATGAGGAGGAGATGCACTGCAGTACTTAATGCAGCTGGTGGCCACACCAGATATTGACTGTTACTTTTTTTCCCCCCCTTTGTTCAGGGACACATTATTCCATTGCTGTTAGTCACATGTCTGTGGAATATGCTCAGTTTATGTCTTAGTTGTTGAATCTTGTTATGTTCATACAAATATTTACACATGTTAAGTTTGCTGAAAATAAACGCAGTTGACTGAGTTTATAAGCCATAAGAATGCTGAACAGTTACTTAAATGGTTACCAGGACAATTTACGTTGACCCCCTTCATTATTTATTTATTTATCTTAATTGTTTTGCACTAACACCTTGCACTGGCTCTATGTACACTCACTAGACTCTACCCACACACCTAAAAATACTACACTGACACACACACACACACACACACACACACACACACACACACACACACACACACACACACACACACACACACACACACACACACACACACACACACACACACACACACACACACACACACTACATACTCTCACACACACACTACATACTCTCACACACACACAAAAGACACACACATGCATATTGATGCCACACACTCACACATACACACTTTCACACTTCACATATGCTGCTAGTTGTCATGAACCGTGCACTAGGTTTAAAGTGCTATGTATGGTCTGTGTTCCATAATGATTCAATAAGACAACATGTCCCAAATTATTGCACAACTTATAATACGTTAGCCTAATATGATACACTATTGCTAGCGTTCTACAGCTGCTCGGCATTTTAACATAAGGCGCTACAGAGGGTGGTGTGTACAGCCCAGTACATCACTGGGCCAAGCTTGCTGCCATCCAGGACATATCTACTAGGCGATGTCAGAGGAAGGCACAAAACATTGTCAAAGACTTCAGTCACCCAAGTCATAGACTGTTCTCTCTGCTACCGCACAGCAAGCGGTACCAGAACGCCAAGTCTAGATTCAAAAGGCTCCTTAACAGCTTCTATCCCCAAGCCATAAAACTGCTGAACAATGAATCAAATAGCCACCCGGACTATTTGCATTGACCCCCCCATTTGTTTTTACACTGCTGCTACTCACTGTTTATAATCTATGCATAGTCACTTTACCCCTGCCTACATGTACAAACTACCTCGACTAACCTGTACCCCCGCACATTGACTTGGTACCGGTACCTGCAAATAGCCTCATTGTTGCTATTTTATTTTATTTAAAAAAATGTTTTACTTTAGTTTATTTATTAAAGATTTTCTTAACTCTATTTTCTTAAAACTGCATTGAAAGTAAGCATTTCACAGTAAGTTATTGTCATGCCCTGATGTGTTTCACCTGTTCTTGTTATCGTCTCCAACCCCTCCAGGTGTCACTTGTTTTCCCCAGTGTATTTATCCCTGTGTTTCCTGTCTCTCGGTGCCAGTTTGTCTTGTATGTTTTCAAGTCAACCAGCGTGTTTTTCCCGTGCTCCTGATTTCTATTCTCTTTTTCTAGTCTTCCCGGTTTTGACCCTTACCTGTTTTTTTCTGGACTCCTTTCCCGCCTGCCTGACCCTTCTGCCTGCCCTGACATTGAGCCTGTCTGCCACGCTTTACCTCTTGGACTCAGTACTGGTTTTGACCTTTTGCCTGTCCACAACCATTTTCTTGCCTACTCTTTTTGTATTGTAAATAAACAACAAAGACTCTAACCATCTGCCTCCTGTGTCTGCATCTGTGTCTCGCCTTGTGTCCTTATAGTACGAACTGGCTATGACAGACCAGCAGACTTGGACCAGCTCCGCCACGCTGTCTCCCTGCAGGGAGCCACTATTGGGAGACATGAGAAGCTGTTACATGACCTTCTGGAAGGGCTCCGTTCCTTGACGGAACGTCATGACCAAGGGTTTAAGGAGATTATGGAGCAAATCAGGGAGTTACCCCGGCTCCCCGAGAACCCCGCTTACCTCCTCCGGAGCGATATTCTGGGAATCCTGGTATCTGCCGGGGTTTTCTTTCTCAGTGCTCTCTTATTTTTGAGCTACAGCCATCTTTGTTTCCTTCAGACTGATCTATGTTATTACGCTAATGTCGGGAAGGGGGCTCTCCTGGGCTACGGCAGTTTGGGAGCAACAATCCGACATTGGTTGTCATCTGGAGAATTTCATGGCAGAAGTGAGGAAGGTATTCGATTCTCCGGTATCCGGGAGAGAGGCGGCCAGTAAACTTCTTGAATTACGTCAAGACTCCCATAGTGTGGCAGACTACGCGGTGGATTTTCACACGTTGGCCGCCGAGAGTGCCTGGAAACCGGAGTCTCTTTCGATACTTTTCTTCATGGATTATCTGAGGTGGTAAAAGATGAGCTAGCTGCTCGGGAACTACCGGTGGACCTCAACTCCCTCATCGCCCTCACCATTAGAATTGATGGATGCCTAAGGAAATGCAGGAGTGAGAGGAGGTCTGGTCTCGGGCACACTCATTCATCCGCAGTGGCTCGCTCACCTTCAAGGGAACCCGGAAGTCTCCGAGGATGGCTTTTCCGAGAGGATCCAAAGCCACCCGAACTCCCTCGAGAATCATCGACGACGGGTGAGTCGGATACACCAGAACCTATGCAACTGGGAAGAGCTAGATTATCGCCTAGCTAACGTTCACATAGGCTAAGCTCCAACAGTTGTCTGTATTGCGGTGCTGCAGGGCATTTCATTTCTACCTGTCCAGTGAGGAGACCTAGATCATTAGCAGGTACAAGTACTCTGGTGAGTCAGACTGGGAATTCCCTAATTCCTATTACCTGTACCCCTTTTGCTGTTATTCTGCTGTGGGGAGACCAGTCAAAGTCTTTTTGGGTGCTCATTGACTCTGTGGCTGATGAGAGTTTAATGGCGGTACCCTGGTATCTGAACAAGGTATTCCCACTCAACCCCTTTCCGTTCCCATGGACACCAGAGCACTGGCCGGCCGGTCCATTGGCAGAGTCACGCACAGCACTGTTCCCATGACTCTGCGGATATCTGGTAATCACAGTGAGTCAATACAGCTGCTTCTCATTGAGTCTCCTCACATCCCTGTGGTTTTGGGATTTTCTTGGCTCCAGAAGCACAATCCCAATATTGACTGGACCACTGGTTCAATCCTGGGTTGGAGCCCGTTCTGTCACTCACACTGCCTAAAGGTGGCGCAGTCTTCCCCTAAACGACTGCCTGCTGGATTAAGTTCAGCCTCGGATCTCTCTGCTGTTCCCACAGAGTATCGTGACCTTCGGGAGGTTTTCAGTAAGGCTCATGCTACCTCCCTTCCTCCACATCGTCCTTACGATTGCGTGATTGATCTCCTCCTAGACACCACACCACCTCGAGGTCGGATTTATTCCCTGTCTGGCCCTGAGACCAAGGCCATGGAGGAGTACATTGAAAACGTTCTGGCGGCTGGAAGTATTCGCCCTTTGGCCTCTCCTGCCGGCGCAGGGTTCTTCTTTCTGGGAAAGAAGGACAAGACCCTGCGTCCATGTATTGATTAGCGGGGTCTCAATGACATCATGGTCAAGAACCGGTACCCGCTACCACTCCTCTCCTCGGCTTTCGAACCTCTCCAGGGGGCAACCATCTTTCTAAACTGGACCTCCGGAATGTCTACGACCTTGTTCGGATACGCGAAGGAGACGAGTGGAAGACTGCTTTCAATCTAGCAAGTGGACACTATGAGTACCTGGTCATGCCGTTTGGACTCACTAATGCTCCTGCTGTGTTCCACAATGTGCTCCGGGACATGTTGAATTAGTTTGTTTTTGTATACCTCGATGACATTCTGGTTTTCTCCCATTCTGCCCAGGAACATGTTCTCCATGTTCGACAAGTTCTTCAGTGCATTCATGAGAACCAGTTGTTTGTTAAAGCGGAGAAGTGAGTGTTCCACTGCTCCACAATCACTTTTCTGGGATACATCATCTCTGAAGGGAATGTTCAGATGGATCCGGAAAAAGTGACAGCGGTGGTAGATTGGCCCCGACCCACATCTAGGGTGCAGCTACAGCGGTTTTTGGGGTTTGCTCATTTTTACCGCCATTTCATTCGGGGCTACAGCAACCTGGTGGCTCCCCTCTCTGCACACACCTCTCCCAAGGTACCGTACACATGGTCCCCAGCCGCAAACAAGGCTTTTGTGGATTTGAAGCAACGATTGACCACTGCCCCCATCCTCATCCATCCGAATCCGACCCCTCAGTTTGTGGTGGAGGTTGACGCTTTCGACGTGGGAGTAAGGGCCATCCTTTCCCAGAGATCCGTCCAGGACCAAAAGCTTAATCCGCGGGGATGCGGATATCCTCCTGCGGGGACAGAAGGCTGGGATTAAAAATAAAAATAAATTAAAGAAAAATATAGGAAAAAACACACATCACGACAAGAGAGACAACACAACACTACATAAAGAGAGACCTAAGACAACAACATCGCATGGCAGCAACACATGACAACACAGCATGGTAGCAACACAACATCACAACAACATGGTAGCAACACAACATGGCAGACGTACAACATGGTGGCAACACAAAACAGGGTACTGTCAAGTCTGCTCCTGCTCCTCCCCTCCGGCATACTACATCGCCAGAGTACTAACCACCGGTCCTGGGATTCATCATTACGCACACCTGGCACTCATCATTACGCGCACCTATTAATCTTTATGATTCACATCTGGACTCCATTACTTTCATAATTTCCTCCCCTTTATATGTCACTCTCCCATGTTCACTCACCAGTTGGTATTGCTCTTGTGGATCGGCGGTCTGCCTTGTTAGTGTCGTGTTCTTTGTTTTGTTTTTTTATTAAAACGTTTTACCTGCTTCCGACTCACTCAACTGTCCAGTTTGAGTATTTGTTGCAGCTCGTTCCAGTCGCTAGCTGCAGCGAACAGGGATGTGTGTGCTTTGGGGACCTTTAACAGAATGTGACTGGCAGAATGGGTTTTGAATGTGGAGGATGAGGGCTGCAGTAGATATCTCAGATAGGGGAGAGTGAGGCCTAAGAGGGTTTTAAAAATAAGCATTAACCAGTGGGTCTTGCGATGGGTATACAGAGATGACCAGTTTACAGAAGAGTATAGAGTGCAATGGTGTGTCCTATAAGGAGCATTGGTGGCAAATCTGATGGCCGACTGGTAAAGGACATCTAGCCGCTCGAGCACTCTTACCTGCCGATCTATAAATTACAGCTCCGTAATCTAGCATGGGTAGAATGGTCATCTAAATCAGGGTTAGTTTGGTAGCTGGGGTGAAAGAGGAGCGATTACGATAGAGGAAATAAAGTCTAGATTTAAATTTAACCTACAGCTTTGATATGTGCTGAGCCAAGGACAGTGTACCATCTAGCCATACTCCCAAGTAATTGTATGAGGTGACCTCATACAAGACCTCTAAACCCTCAGAGGAAGTAATCACACCAGTGGGGAAAGTGGCATTATTCTTACCAAACGACATGACCTTTGTTTTGGAGGTGTTCTTTGGGATGGGGGCGGTATTTTGACGTCTGGATGAAAAGCGTGCCCAAAGTAAACTGCCTGCTACTCAGGCCCAGGAGGTAGATTTGGATAGCAAACACTCTAAAGTTTCTAAAACTGTTAAAATAATGTCTGTGAGTATAACAGAACTGAAATGGCAGGCGAAACCCCGAGGACAAACCATTAACCTCTTACATCTAGACGTTCCACTAGCGGAACACCTGCTCCAATATCCAATGATGGGCGTGGCGCGAAATACAAACTCCTCGAAAATCCGAAAACTTCAATTTTTCAAACATATGACTATTTTACACCATTTTAAAGACAAGACTCTCCTTTATCTAACCACACTGTCCGATTTCAAAAAGGCTTTACAACGAAAGCAAAATGATCTTCATCAGATGACACTCCTAGGACATTATGTTATACAATACATACATGTTTTGTTCAATCAAGTTCACATTTATATCAACAACCAGCTTTTTACATTAGCATGTGACGTTCAGAACTAGCATTCCCACCGAACACTTCCGGTGAATTTACTAAATTACTCACGATAAACGTTCACAAAAAACATAACAATTATTTTAAGAATTATAGATACCGAACTCCTTTATGCAATCGCGGTGTCCGATTTTAAAATAGCTTTTCGGTGAAAGCACATTTTGCAATATTCTGAGTAGATAGCCCGGCCATCATGGCTAGCTATTTTGACACCCACCAAGTTTGGCACTCACCAAACTCAGATTTAATATAAGAAAAATGTGATTACCTTTGCTGTTCTTCGTCAGAATGCACTCCCAGTGCTTCTACTTCATCACCCAATGTTGTTTTGGTTCCAAATAATCCATAGTTATATCCAAATAGCGGCGTTTTGTTGTGCGTCCAAGACACTATCCGAAGGGTAACGAAGGGTGACGCGCCCGGCGCGTATCGTGACAAAAAATGTCAAAATATTCCATTAACGTACTTCGAAGCATGTCAAACGCTGTTTAAAATCAATTTTTTTATGCGATTTTTCTCGTAAAAAAGCGATAATATTCCGACCGGGAGTCATGGTTTTCGTTCAAAGACTGAAAATGTAAACATGGAGTCGTCTCGTGCACGCGCACCCCCGTCTCGTTGTTCTCAGATCGACCACTTACCAAATGCGCTACTGTTTTTCAGCCAGAGACAGCAGAGTCATCATTCAACGTTCTGCCGCCTTCTGAGAGCCTATGGGAGCATTAGAAAGTGTCACGTTACAGCAGAGATCCTTTGTTTTGGATAGCGATGGCAAAGAAGGCCAAGAAATGGTCAGACAGGGTACTTCCTGTACAGAATCTTCTCAGGTTTTGGCCTGCCATTTGAGTTCTGTTATACTCATAGACACCATTCAAACAGTTTTAGAAACTTTGGAGTGTTGTCTATCCAAAGCTAATAATTATATGCATATTCTAGTTTCTGGGCAGGAGTAATAACCAGATTAAATCGGGTACGTTTTTTATCCGGCCGTGAAAATACTGCCCCCTATCCATAACAAGTAAAAAAAAAAAGAATTCAGCATACCACTGATTTCAATGGCTGGCACTTTTATAATAGGGAGAAATCGTCCCCGATTGCAGTTCCCAGGGCTTCCACTAGATGTCAACAGTCTTTAGAAAGAGTTTCAGGCTGGTTTTTGGAAAATGAGGGAGAAGTTGTAGTTTTTCTAAGTGGCTCCCATTTTGGCTGTAGTGTTTCCATGCGCATGGCCGAGAGAGCGTGTTCTTTTTGTTTCTCTCCGCTAAAGACAATAACGATTCTCCGTCTTAAATTTTATCATTTATTTGCGTATTAGGGTACCTAAGGTTTGATTATAAATGTTGATTGACTTGTTTTGATAAGTTTATTGGTAACTTTTGGGGTTCATTTTGTATGCATTTTGAAGAAGGGAAACCGAGTGGATTATTGACCTAAGCGCGCCAGCTAAACTGAGTTTTTATGGATTTAAAGGAGTTTATCGAACAAAAGGACCATTTGTAATATAACTAGGACCTTTTGGAGTGCCAACAGAACAAGATCTTCAAAGGTAAGGCATATATTATATCGCTATTTCTGACTTTCGTGTCGCAACTCCCTGGTCGAAAATGATTTGTTATGCATGTGTGTGCTGGGCGCTGTCCTCAGATAATTGCATGGTTTGCTTTCGCCATAAAGCCTTTTTGAAATCTGACACGGCGGCTGGATTAACAAGTTAAGCTTTATTTTGATGTATTGCACTTGTGATTTCATGAAAGTTCAATATTTATAGTAATTTCATTTGAATTTCGCGCTCTGCAATTTCACCGGATGTTGGCCAGATGGGCGCTAGCATCCCAATGATCCGCAAGAGGTTTTAAGGGGCAGACATAGCTTGTTGGACACTAAGAAAGCTTTGTTGTAGAGCGTTTAACACAAAATCCGGGGAGGAGACAGCGGAGTATAAGACTGTATCATCCGCATATAAATGGAGGAGAGAGCTTCCTACTGCCTGAGCTATGCTGTTGATGTAGACTGAGAAGAGTGTGGGGCCTAGGATCGAGCTTTGTTGTACACCCTTGGTGACAGGCAGTGGCTGAGACAGCAGATGTTCTGACTTTATACACTTCACTCTTTGAGAGAAGTAGTTAGCAAACCAGGCCAGACCCCTCCCCAGCCAAGCATACACCTGTTGTATTCGGAGCATGTGACAAATTAAATTTGATTTGATTTTGATCGTCAGAAACAACCACACGAACGTGACAGAGGAAAGAAAGGCATACCAACGATGTAATGTAATGATGCAAAATATAAGGAAACTAACACTAAGGGGATAGACTGTTGATATTCTTCAGTTTGCTGCCATTTTTTCTGGTTTCACATTTGTCTTCAGTGATCATAAGGTAAAATGTATCTGAAACAATTGTTATTTATATTTACAATACCCTTATCCAAAGGTTTACTCATTTACCTAGCTCTATCAATATTTCTTCTCAATTTGTAAATGACAGTGCATGGATAATGGTGTTATTTCATTGGAAAAAAAGAAAGATGTTGTTCCACTTGTAACCAACAGGTTGCTAGACCTTATTGAACGTTTCATCTCGCATAAAGAGTGGAATTATGATAGAACTAAATCAAGTCAGAATAGACACATCTCCACCACACCTTAATTTCTTTGATCTCCACCCTCAACGAATAGCAGGTGAATGGCATGCTATTCTCATGTTAAAATTCAAGGTCAGAATAGGAGTAGAGAGAAGTGCATAAAAAGGGTATTACTTTCCATTTACGCGCGTTTAACTCGGGTCAGAATTCCCCCCATGCGCTCGCTTGACTTGCGTTGGAATTTATCACGTGACCGTACTGTTCGTTTCAGACCTGGACAAAGCAGTCACATGAGCGCCGTACTTCCTGTTTCTATCAGTTGAGAAAACGTCAATGACATAATCAAAAAACTGCAATTTCCCTCACTGTTATTTTGTTTAATGTGACAATATGGGCGTCGTGTCCAATCTTGTAGTTGGGCTGCTGTTCAACGTGCTGCTGATTTACGCGGCGCCTCTTTCAACTGTAAATAGCATTCACCTGCCAAGCATAGGTAAGTTGTTCATAGCGTTGATTGCACCCATGAATTATGTTGAGTTGTCAAAATCATTTTGCTTAGAAAAGGAAAGCGCATGCTGGTGTTTGCGTTGTATTATATGCCACTGTATTCTGTGTTTAACGTTTAAACCAGGTTTTACTTCAGAAAAGTTTTATAACCCAACCAACTAAAATTACATATTTATTATTCTGGGGAAAAAAAGAAATTGAGTTACCTAGAGTTAATAGTCCTGGTCATTTGATGTAACTAGCATGATTTACATCATCCCCTACATGTTATAAAGTAGATTGTTATAACATGCCCAATAATATTTCAATTTCAGGGAGATTTTGGCACATCTCTGACCTGCATTTGGACCCCTCATACCATGTGACTGATGACCACACCAAAGTGTGTTTCTCCTCTAAGGGTGTCCCAGCCTCAAACCCTGGTCTGTTTGGAGATTTCATGTGTGACTCTCCCTACCAGCTCATCCTGTCAGCCTTTCAGCACATGAAACAAGTGGCCCCACAGCCAGAGTTTATGATCTGGACAGGGTTTGTAGCTTTATATGTTATGAAGAGCAATATGTAGTGTGCCTGCGGATTTGTATCCCTGTTTCACATACAACAACATTGGAGAAGTACAGTTTGAGAGGGTTAAAAAAACAAACAATAGTAAATTACTTCCTCTTTCCTTTCATTGGATAACTAAAAATGATCGTGTCACAGATGGAATTGTTGTAAAATAAGCAAAAAATCTGTGATCTGTTGGAGTTAAGTGAAGCATAATCAATGTCTGTATAGCAGGGCTGCCCAATTCTGGTCCTGGTGGGCCTCTCCTTCTAATCAGGGACACCATGGGAGTGCAATTAACTGCCAGGTAGAAACAAAAACCAGAAGTGTTTTGGCCCTCCAGGACTGGTATTGGGCTGCCATTGTATAGTCATTCAGCTGGAACATTGGTGTAGCACACACTGCCGCAGTATACGTAAGGTGGGCCCACGATAGAATATGAACACGTCATAAACCATGATTTTTTTTGGGGGGGGGGGGGGGACTACAGGAAATTAGCTTTAAAACTGAAGAAAAAAAATCTCAGCCTCATGTCAAAATGTGTAGAATAGCAGGAAATGAGCTCTAAAACAGCACAATTTTCTCTCAGCCTCATGGAAAATGTGTAAAATATGCTTGGACCTTGCATTACGCCACTGGTCTTGAATCAGCTCTAAGCTGTGTGCGTCGCTATCCAAAATAAAGTAAGTAATTTGCACATTCAGCCAAATAAACCATAAATAATCCATACAAGACTTTCTGCTGATATGAAAATAAAGTGCTATAAAGTCATTATGCCAAAGTGCAACCAGTGGGGGGACGGACAACTCAGCATTAGGTAGGTGTGCATACAGTATGAATAGAGTGAAGAGTGATGCATACTGAAGACTATTAAACATTAACTAAATGCTAAGCTAATGCCTGAAAATATGAATCATACATCACATGAAGGGTTATTTACTGCATGTGTATGGTGCTTTGTCATTTCAACTCATAAATCTCCAGTTAATCAGTTAAGCGTGACATTTTATTGGCATGTATAATGTGTGTTAAGCAGAAATATCCTTTGGTGAAAGGCCACTGCACCTATATTAAAATGTGTCTTAAAAAAGACAACCCCTGGATTACAGGGATTTAGGGGTAATACATGAGCAGATCTTTGTTTTATTTTATTAATGCTGTCCTGGGCTCTAATAAATTATTAGAACGGGCTTATCCCCCCCCCCCCCCCCCCAGAGACAGCCCTCCACATGTCCCTGCAGGGGAGCTGTCCACAGATGTGGTAATCCAAGTCATCAGCAACATGACTCAAACCATCAGGGAGTTCTTTCCAGACATGCTAGTGTACCCCGCCCTTGGGAATCATGACTACTGGCCACAGGTATTTTATCTACAGTTTTCCACTTATGCGGAGGTGATGGGGTGGAGAAGACCTGTGATGTATAGTCATCTGGCCCAATGCTGATTGTGGTAGACTCTGGGTCAAACCAGAGATTGAGTCTGTACATCTGAAAGATTCATGTTTTCTTGAAATAAAGGAATTTTTAGCATAAATGAAAGATGAGCAGCAGCAGTTTGTCATTTTCTCTCATAAGAATGTTTGTTTAATTTTTGTCAGTCTATATGCCTACTCTATTTCCATGATACAGTGGTCATTCTTTTCAGGATCAACTTCCGACATCCACTAATGATATTTACCAGGCTGCAGCCAAACTGTGGGAGCCTTGGTTAAAGCCAGAAGCCCTTGTAACTCTCAGAGAAGGTAAGCTGCTTGTGTTTAGAACATGGGAACTAGTGTTATGTCTGCTGATCAGGCCTCTTAGTGCCTGGTATTACTATGCATTTGCTTATTGCATTGTTTTTAATCTACATAAACATTTCCATATTGATAACCCTTGCAGAACTCACAATACCTTGATACAACACACAATAATCTTACTTGACCCTGAATTTGATGTCTTTTGTGAAGGTGGATTTTACTCTCAGATGGTGCAGCCCAAGCTGCGACTGATAAGCCTGAACACTATCCTATATTATAGCCCTAATAAAGTGACAGTGAATATGAGTGACCCGGCTGGACAGTTCCGGTGGCTGCAGGACACCCTGGAAGCATCTGCTCAGAGCATGGAGAAGGTAAATAGGTCATCGCTACATTACTCTGTAGAAGGAATATCTCTCTGTCTATCCAGGTGAGGATGGCTTCTGAATAGTCCTGCATGGATCCTAAGCACCCTTATATGGAAGACAGGATAATATACAGCAAATAACATGGAAGACTGATTTATATCTTTTTAAAAGCAATATTTTTCTCTTCTGGTGCCTTAACGTGCTGTTCCTCCTGTCGTCCCTCTGTAGGTCATTGTAATTGCTCATGTTCCAGTGGGTTACTTGCCCTTTGCCAGGAACACCACCGCCGTCAGAGAAGCCTACAATGAGAGACTTGTGAAGATCTTTCGCGACTATAGTGACATCATCTCAGGGCATTTCTATGGCCACACTCACAGAGACAGCATAATGGTCTTGCAGGACCAACAAGGTGAGTCACTGGCTAGTGTCAAAGCTCTGTGTTACTGTCATCAAGGGATAACTGACTGGGTCAGGATGAGGTTTGAACATTATTTTTTATCTGAGATCAAATTATTACATCTCCATCCTACATATCAGTTGCCTGACGACTCATACTGAATTTAATTCCACTGCTCTATCATAACAACAATTGTAAGTCGCTCTGGATAAGAGCGTCTGCTAAATGACTTAAATGTAATGTAAATGTAATAACATGCATTCAGTCTGAGACTACCATCGTAGAAGTCCTTTCTGCTCACATCAAATTGAGGGGCATTGTACAAAACAAGTTATCAGTGATTGGATCGTCTCTAACCAATCAAAATAAACACTGTTGAAAGTTAAAATAGTGGAATTCACAAGGTGCAATTTCAAAACTTGGTTGTGCATCAGCAGTTTCCCCCTTGTTATGTCACTCACTGACAGTCACTCAATTAGCCCATATCAGTTAAACATTTTTAGATTTGTTAAATTAGTCTAGCCAGCTATCTTATTTTGTAGTATTCATTGCCAAATTGCCTCCAGGGGGGCCCCCATTGATTTTGATAGTCACACTCACTCAGATATCATATTAACATGGCATAAATCATGGCAAAGTTTGTAGAATTGGAGGAAATTAGCTTTTAAAACTTCTCCCCACCCCATGGCAAAATGTGTAGAATTTCAGGAAATTGGCTGTAAAACTGCAACAACAAAAAAGTTACACATGGATTTGTATACCTTTTTGTTAATAAAATATTTTTTCTGCTAACAGATCCCTCTGTACGTTTTAAATGCTAGGTTTTAATCCTGGTTCTGAGTTAATGTGTTGCGGCTAATATGTTTGTAGATTGACTGAAGTGAATGAAGCTACAGCCTCTAATGGGTTAATAGCTGGGGTCATTTTTACTTGGTTTTTGCTGTTCTCCATAGCATTTCCGACCTCAGTATAACTCGTACCCTGGCTACAGCCCTGGGCCCAACCCATCGGTTTCTGGGACCAATCAGATCGGCTTGAATGTGTTCGCATTTGAGAAGTCATCAAGGAGAACAAATTTAGAGTCATTCTAGAGAAGAAATGTTAATGGGTGTGGCGTTTGGCCGGAGCGATGTGGATTGGTAGCCAGGCAAACACGTCAGGGTGTGAACGAGGCATCATACACTGAGTAATATTTTGTACCTTTCCAGCTATAATGACGCATTTAGATCATGTTCAACACCGCCTCAAGTTACTCAGACAATCCAAATCCACCTTTCATCTCCTATCAGTGTTACAATGACTGCCAGTGTTGGCTAGAATCCCCACGACCATGAAAATGCATGTTTGTCTAACTAGGTTAACTCAATGGAAGAGGAACTGAGGAAGGAATGCTTTTAGCCATTTAGTTATTTACCTAAATCATTCTCGTTTGTTTGCTTTGAAGGGGAACCGGTTAATTCCCTGTTTGTCACACCGGCTGTTACTCCAATCAAGAGTGCAGAAGAGCCGTACTCCAACAACCCAGCCTTCCGCATGTACCACTATGACCCACAGGACTACAGGCTGCTGGTAAGTGCAACCACCATTATCCAGTGGTTTTGGACAGGCCCCTTTCATTTGAACATGTTTGGAAATATTAACTCTCTCAAGGGGATGTAGGTAGCCAGAACCATTTCATCATTCCCATGCAGAGGCTGAATTCAGTTCTGCATTTTCACTTTCCCTCTTATCATTAAGGTCTGCACTGATCTTTCCTTGTCTTGGTTTATCAAAGTACAGAAATCCCCATGTGATTCTCGCTTATACAGCATAGAGCTCAGAGTAGCTTACAGATGATTTCAGCATCCCCCTTAGACGGGAGCTGGAACATGTTAGCTCCACAGTCAACATTAAATTATTTGATTTTTTTTATTTTACCTTTATTTAACTAGGCAAGTCAGTTAAGAACAAATTCTTATTTTCAATGAGGGCCTAGGAACAGTGGGTTAACTGCCTTGTTTAGGGGCAGAATTACATTTTTTCTTTTTACCTTGTCAGCTCGGGGATTTGATCTTGCAACCTTTTGGTTACAAGTCCAACGCTCTAACCACTAGGCTACCTACCGCCCCAAAATCTCTAGTAGCTCTACTTTCTGGGGTAATCTGTTAAGAAAAGGCCAGGCGGATAAATGAGAGAGTCAGAAACATCTTGAATACACTTATTAAAATGGGGACCATTCAGGTCAACGTCATTTAGGTAAGTTAGCTCTCAACAGCTTAACCAGCCCCTAGACCCACAGCAATGATGTTCCTTCATGATTAATGGTGCTGTCACACATCACTACTTCTAATCAAGGTACTCTCTCAGAGTGGGGTTTTTACATGGCTTTTCATGGTTTTGAAATAGTCTTTCTCTCTCTGAAGGATATTTGGCAGTACTACTTGAATCTCACCGAAGCCAACCAAGAAAAAAGATCTGACTGGAAACTTGAATACGTAATGACTGAAGCGTTTGGATTAAAGGACATTCAACCAGACAGCCTGTTTAAACTTGTCTTGAGTTTTAAAATGCAGCAAAGCAAAGCATTTCAGAAGTATTTTAGCCATTTTATGGTGAGTTATGATGATACCATTGTGTGTGATGGGGCCTGCAAGCTGACTCAGGTCTGTGCGGTGCAGTCCTTGGACCATGCCTCCTATTCCAAATGTATTGAAAAGGGACATTAAAACAATTATCTTTTTTTGTGTGAGTTAATCTAAAAATTCAGGGATTTTATACATGTAGAGATATTTCTTATGTTTTCACATGACCATGAAATGTAAATGTATTTTTTCTAATGCTTTCAATTTAATAATTACAAATCAAATCAAAGTTTATTTGTCACGTGTGCCGAATACAACAGGTGTAGACCTTACAGTGAAATGCTTACTTACAGGCTAGTGCAAAAAAAGGTGTTAGGTGAACAATAGGTAAGTAAAGAAATAAAACAACAGTAAAAAGACAGGCTATATACAGTAGCGAGGCTATAAAGGTAGCGAGGCTACATACAGACACCGGTTACTCAGGCTGATTTGAGGTAGTATGTACATGTAGATATGGTTAAAGTGACTAGGCATATATGATGAACAGAGAGTAGCAGTAGCGTAAAAGAGGCGTTGGCAGGTGGTGGGTGGTGGGTAGCGGGACACAATGCAGATAGCCTGGTTAGCCAATGTGCGGGAGCACTGGTTGGTCGGCCCAATTGAGGTACTATGTACATGAATGAATGTATGTATAGTTAAAGTGACTATGTATATATGATAAACAGAGAGTAGCAGCAGTGTAAAAAGAGGGGTTGGGGAGGGGGGGGCACACAATGCAAATAGTCCGGGTAGCCATTTGATTACCTGTTCAGGAGTCTTATGGCTTGGGGGTAAAAACTGTTGAGAAGCATTTTTGTCCTAGACTTGGCACTCCGGTACCGCTTGCCATGCGGTAGTAGAGAGAACAGTCTATGACTGGGGTGGCTGGGGTCTTTGACAATTTTGAAGCAACTCTGAGGTCGAAATATGTTTAAGATACCTTGAAATGTTGATGATTATATAATTGCAAAAGGCCAGATATTTTGACCAACTTTCTCTCTGTGAAATGTTGTAATCAAAGGGAAATAAATAACTAACTCCTATGCACATTGTCTGTTTATTGCTTTGAAAATATCTGGCAGTTATTGAATAAACTCTAAACTGAATTGCCTTGCTTGCAGTACAAAGCAAATTAGCTCTAAGTGAAACTTGCATTCATGAGAAATGTTTTTTTAATTTCAATGAACAGCTTGTTTATTTTTTTACAAATAAAAGATGGCACAACAATTTACTCTGCATTTGTAAGTTGTTCTGATATTATTTCTCTGAGACACCTATCTGTTTCTCATGTTACTGAGATCAAGCTCTCTGGATCAAAGGGGCCCTAGTTTTCCCAGCTGTAATGCTGCAGTTCTCTTCAAGTGCTCCCCAGCCCGTTATATAGCTGTACTGTGAGAGAGGTTAACGCATGACCTTGCTGGAGAAAAGGAGAAGCTCGGAAATGCCTCGCTAGACCAAACCACTCTGTAGGGGAGATGGGGGTGGAGCGGATGGGAATCAGACAGCCCCAACCCCATTTGACCCCCGCTCCCCCCTCTTCTCCATCTCTTCCCCCTTGTCTCCTCTCCATCTCTCCCCCCTCTCCTTCTCTTCCCCCTCTCTCCTCTCCCCTCTACCCCCCCCTCTTCTCCTCTCCTCTTCTCTCCCACTTCCCGTTCTCCTCTCCCGCTCTCCTCTTTCTTCTACCCCCCCTCCTCTTCCCTTCTCTACCTCTATTCCCCCCTCTCTCCTATTATCCGCTCTCTCTCTCTCCACACACGATCTACTCCAGGATGACTATCTGCCCTTGCCTTTTGGAATTGGGGACAAAATCTTTCCACTCATATGCCCTCAACTGAGTTTAGTCATTAGCATTCAGGGGCAGAGAGTCTGGAGGAGCCACAATACCCGGTGGAAGGGACTGTTGAAATGAAGTTAGCGGTTGACATGGTGATGAAGACAACTCCGGGGTAACTGTAGCAGAACTCTGGCAGGCCTCATTAATGACTGAGATCCACTAATGAGCGTGAATCCCTGGCCTGCCAATCAGACAGGCTGGTTCCTCTCAAAGAACCAGCCACTGATGGAGTGAAAGAGAGAGAGATGGGTCAATATTTTCCCTGTCGCTGTGACTCCATTTCAGAGTAGAATGGGTCTCCTGCTCTTCGGTCGTCACTACCCCGCTAGCCACCCAGGGTTGTCCTGAGTTCAGGCCAGGTTTTAAACAAGAGTATAAATCTAGTAGGAGACAGTGACTGAGGGCCCCTCCTACGGTGGGCAGTAGTAGTGAATGCCTGGATTGGTCTCCTCCACACTGAAAGAGAGGCAATAATACCAGTTCTTATACACCCCCTGAAAAAGGATTTGGGTAGGGTGAAACGTAGGAGAGAGCGGGATATGGCTGAGCCCACGAAAGACACTTCAACCGTCAACAGCATTCTAGGCATGTTATGAGAAGGGAGGCACGCTTTCTCAGAAAGCCTCCAAGCCTCTACATTTCAAACTAAGAATCCACTCAGACAATAGTGACAGAAGGCTGAGTTCTTAAGCCTCGGTGGACTTAATGCCATTATATGCCTCTGACCTTCATATCGCCTTAGATGCAAGGAACTCAACAGCCTGCCTTGCTTATACACTCCTCCAAAAAATAAAGGGAACACTAAAATAACACATCCAAGATCTGAATGAATGAAATAATCTTATTAAATACTTTTTTCTTTACATAGTTGAATGTGCTGACAACAAAGTCACACAAAAATAATCAATGAGAATCCAATTTATCAACCCATGGAGGTCTGGATTTGGAGTCACACTCAAAGTTAAAGTGGAAAACCACACTACAGGCTGATCCAACTTTGATGTAATGTCCTTAAAACAAGTCAAAATGAGGCTCAGTAGTGTGTGTGGCCTCCACGTGGCTGTATGACCTCCCTACAACGCCTGGGCATGCTCCTGATGAGGTGGCGGATGGTCTCCTGAGGGATCTCCTCCCAGACCTGGACTAAAGCATCCGCCAACTCCTGGACAGTCTGTGGTGCAACGTGGCGTTGGTGGATGGAGCGAGACATGATGTCCCAGATGTGCTCAATTGGATTCAGGTCTGGGGAACGGGCGGGCCAGTCCATAGCATCAATGCCTTCCTCTTGCAGGAACTGCTGACACACTCCAGCCACATGAGGTCTAGCATTGTCTTGCATTAGGAGGAACCCAGGGCCAACCGCACCAGCATATGGTCTCACACGGGGTCTGAGAATCTCATCTCGGTACCTAATGGCAGTCAGGCTACCTCTGGCGAGCACATGGAGGGCTGTGCGGCCCCCCAAAGAAATGCCACCCCTCCCCATGACTGACGCACCGCCAAACCGGTCATGCTGGAGGATGTTGCAGGCAGCAGAACGTTCTCCACGGCGTCTCCAGACTCTGTCACATGTGCTCAGTGTGAACCTGCTTTCATCTGTGAAGGGCGCCAGTGGCGAATTTGCCAATCTTGGTGTTCTCTGGCAAATGCCAAACGTCCTGCACGGTGTTGGGCTGTAAGCACAACCCCCACCTGTGGACGTCGGGCCCTCATACCACCCTCATGGAGTCTGTTTCTGACCGTTTGAGCAGACACATGCACATTTGTGGCCTGCTGGAGGTCATTTTGCAGGGCTCTGGCAGTGCTTCTCCTGCTCCTCCTTGCACAAAGGCGGAGGTAGCGGTCCTGCTGCTGGGTTGTTGCCCTCCTACGGCCTCCTCCACATCTCCTGATGTACTGGCCTGTCTCCTGGTAGCGCCTCCATGCTCTGGACACTACGCTGACAGACACAGCAAACCTTCTTGCCACAGCTCGCATTGATGTGCCATCCTGGATGAGCTGCACTACCTGAGCCACTTGTGTGGGTTGTAGACTCCATCTCATGCTACCACTAGAGTGAAAGCACCGCCAGCATTCAAAAGTGACCAAAACATCAGCCAGGAAGCATAGGAACTGAGAAGTGGTCTGTGGTCACCACCTGCAGAACCACTCCTTTATTGGGGGTGTCTTGCTAATTGCCTATAATTTCCACCTGTTGTCTATTCCATTTGCACAACAGCATGTGAAATTTATTGTCAATCAGTGTTGCTTCCTAAGTGGACAGTTTGATTTCACAGAAGTGTGATTGACTTGGAGTTACATTGTGTTGTTTAAGTGTTACCTTTATTTTTTGAGCAGTGTATAATGGAGAGTATTGCTTTACATATTTTCAGTAATGTAAATAGTCTATGCTATAAAATGTACAAATCCAGAATAGAACACAAGTTCTATACGTTCATGTTCTCTTCATCCCGGGGAAGGACTGCCCGTTCCATGATCTCGCCATCACGGTTGACAACTCCCTTGTGTCCTCCTCCCAGAGTGCTAAGAACCTTGGCGTGATCCTGGACAACACCCTGTCGTTCTCCACTAACATCAAGGCGGTGACCCGATCCTGTAGGTTCATGCTCTACAACATTCGCAGAGTACGACCCTGCCTCACACAGGAAGCGGCGCAGGTCCTAATCCAGGCACTTGTCATCTCCCGTCTGGATTACTGCAACTCGCTGTTGGCTGGGCTCCCTGCCTGTGCCATTAAACCCCTACAACTCATCCAGAACGCCGCAGCCCGTCTGGTGTTCAACCTTCCCAAGTTCTCTCACGTCACCCCGCTCCTCCGCTCTCTCCACTGGCTTCCAGTTGAAGCTCGCATCCGCTACAAGACCATGGTGATTGCCTACGGAGCTGTGAAGGGAATGGCACCTCCATACCTTCAGGCTCTGATCAGGCCCTACACCCAAACAAGGGCACTGCGTTCATCCACCACTGGCCTGCTGGCCCCCCTACCTCTGAGGAAGCACAGTTCCCGCTCAGCCCAGTCAAAACTGTTCGCTGCTCTGGCACCCCAATGGTGGAACAAGCTCCCTCACGACGCCAGGACAGCGGAGTCAATCACCACCTTCCGGAGACACCTGAAACCCCACCTCTTTAAGGAATACCTAGGATAGGATAAAGTAATCCTTCTAACCCCCCCCCCCCCCCCCCCCCCCCTTAAAATATTTAGATGCACTATTGTAAAGTGGTTGTTCCACTGGATATCATAAGGTGAATGCACCATTTTGTAAGTCGCTCTGGATAAGAGCGTCTGCTAAATGACTTAAATGTAAATGTAATGTTTCTCTATCTGAATTGGATTCTATTTTGTACCTGTAGCCAATTAAGAAAGTAATAAGGCATGGTTAATGCTGTCAGGTATGCTTAGATTTGTAGAGTGCTCTTTGCTTCCTGAAACCCTTAAGAGCTGAGGTCAATGTGAGGGACCCCAGCAGGTCAAGTCTACGCTAATTACCAGGCCTCATTATGGTCAAAACATTGCAAAACATTTAATCTGTGGATTACTGTCAAGATTGTGTACCTGGGCAGGCCCTTGGGGAACTGGCATCTTTGGGATATGACTGTTCATTTCAGGAGATGGAGGCAGAGCACAGAACCCACTCAACACAGATTACACTGTGCCACTTGATCAGGGTGACTGTTGTTACTTTAGAGGCTTTTATTCAACACGGAGAGCAATGACACAATGTTAGGTAATGGTGTCGAACCCAGCCTTATATCACTTAGAGCATCTGTTCAGTTATTGAGGAGTCCCTATGGATTATTAAAAACTATTTAACCTCATAACATCCTCATGTCTCTTATAATAATAATACATGAGATTTTAAGTGCCTTTAAAAAAAACAACAACAGCAAAGAGTATAGAATAAGACCATTATATAAAAGCTGCTTAGCTAGTGCTGAGTAAGGGGGGAGCTAAAATTAGGGGAAAGCCAGACTGAAACGGTGGGTTTTGAGATTGTTTACATTAGATTACCTCACCCTCCCCACAGTCTTTCCATCTATGGCCATGGCGACTGAAGTGTTATGTGTTAGAGCCAGCTGTGCATTGTTTTGTTGTCCCGTTTATCTTGGCTGTGTCTCCAAGACGCTCCGGGGTTGCGGAGGAGGAGGCGTAGTAGCCAGTAATGAACTTGTTCAGGCATTAAAACTGCCACTGGATGTCTAGTAAGAATTGCAGCTCGTGGTTGTAGTGTGCATGGTTATTATGTGGAGGTGGCGTGTGAACGGGTCTCATACCCCAGGTCAATATTTCACACCCTCAGTCTAATGAAGAGACAAGCCATAAGCCATCTTGGTGAAGACTAGTGCTTATCAGTGACCTGTCCTCACTTACCCTCCTCTCTATCACTTGATTTCAATGTAAGAGATTCTGAAATCGGGGCCTGATCTCATTTTAAAAGGACTTATTTTGCATGCAGCGACTAAAACCTAAAAGGGTGCCATTTAAAGTACAAAATAGCCTAAAAACCAGTGGGTCTATTCCAGCAACAAGTACTTTGTGCTTGTAGACAATAAATTATGTTTCAAATCAATGTTGCAAGTTGTAACATTGTTGGATGACTCAGCTATGACTTTACCACAAAATACCAGCCACATCCAGTCAAGCCTGTAGTGTCCCATTACCGATAGTATAGTTGCAGGGCTAGTTAACGACCAGTACAAACCCCTTGAATCATGATAAGTATTTTTATTTAATCTTTATTTAGCTAGGCAAGTCAGTTAAGAACAAATTCTTATTTACAATGACGGCCTACACCGGCCAAACCCGGACGACGCTGGGCCAATTGTGTGCCACCCTATAGGACTCCCAGTCACGGCCGGTTGTGATACGGCCTGGATTCGAACCAGGGTGTCTGTAGTGACGCTTCTAGCACTGAGACGCAGTGCCTTAGACCACTGCACCACTCGGGAGCCCAAGTATTGTATTACCTACTGAGAGTGAGAGATGGTCTGGATAGACGGTCAGACCTTTTCATAGTTACACCTCTATTGGGGCTCATCTTCAGGAGCTCTGTCAACAATGCATAGCCTTGGTGTTGAATCTGTGTCAGCAAGGACAAGAGTGGTCTGGTCTGTGACTGCTAAGTAACCTCTCTCTCCCCAGCCTGGCAATCCTCCTGTGGGAAATTCCTGTGGTTTGTAAATACTGCTTACTGTTCTGCTTATTGGCCAGTTCACTGTCTCGTTCCCACCTTTGTGTTTTATTCACCGGAAAGTAATTGAGACTAGTATTGTTGGCCTACAACAAGGCTCAACCCTATTTAAGTGTTGCTTTGTTCCATTCAGGTTTTTATTTTATTCATCAAGTATGGACTTTGATTAATCACTTTTTACCTTAACTCACAGAAAGGTGAAGCATGGTCGTCTAATAATTTTTTACAATACAGGAGGTTGAAAAATGTTGTAAATTCACAGGAATGGCAAGTGTTTTATTGTTTTTAAGTGGTGAAATGTAAGATAACCATTGCCAATTCTATAAGCATTTAGTAAATCAAAAGTAAATCTAAAGTCTAATATAACTCTCTGTATAGCCAAATTCCCCTGTGGACCAACACAATGTTCTATTCATAGAGTTAACCTCATGTGATGCTAGCTCTACTCCTTCTCCTACAGAATATAAAGAGACTTAGTGAAACAGATTTTCAAAGCCAAACTTGGCACAGACCAGCCATTGAGAGGGAGGCATGGTGATTGTGCAATCCAGCCTGTTTCCCCAACGATGGGGTTAAGAGGGGGGGGTCTGGAAGGGGGAAAGGGCCAGGGGTGAGAGAGAGCAGGGGAGCAGGCAGAAACCCGACCAGGGGGGGTTCCTTTCGTCTCATGCTTCAGTGGCAATTTGTCAGCCAGCATGAATGGCCGCCTTTATGAACCCACAAGACAGCAGTCGGGGTTCAGATCTGATTGAGCTCTAAGCCGATTGTACCCCGTTCCTTTGTGGGCCGAGCATAGCCCGTTCCCCCTCAGCCAATGAGCATCCAGCTAGGACATTACCTCACGATCATATGATGTCTATGCCAATCACCCAGAAAAACACTCCCTCTTTTCCCCTTTGAGAGGAAGAAAGGCACTCTGGGAAAATAATGAAACTCCATCAGGCCTTCCATGAGAACCACTCTCTCCAGGAATACATTGACAACGGAGTGTAGAGAGAACAAAAGACAGATTTCTGCAGGGAAATATTTCACAAAGTGGCGTGTAGACAATCGTGATTGAGGGAGTGTTTGGAAGTAGGCCAAACATACAGGGAAGATCACCATTATGGAGACTACTACCAATTAACATGTTCCCCACTGGGCTCGAGCTGGAGATTCCCATGATACACTAGGGTTCAGCTATTGTCTTCAGACACAAAGCTCTGATTATGGAAGTGGGAGCTGCAGGTATGCATGCAAGAGACAGTGGTCTGCAAGAATGTACAGAAGTACACTGATGTGAATTTAAGTTGTTTCATTTGGAAAGAATAAAACTGACATTATGTTTTGCATGACGGAGTGAATAAAACTTAGAGCTGTGACTAGTTCTCGAACCAATTTGTGGATTGTTTCTTGCTTCATTAACAGTAGGGTTTACACAAAAGTGATAAATGACATGACACTTACTACAGTATTTTCCCAAAATATTTTGTGAGACCATGGACAGTAGCTCGAATAGTTTTCAGCCTACCATCATTTGAGAACAACATGGTAGATATGAATTAATAAATGACCTACAACCCATAGTAGGAATGACCAAATTCTTGATAAATCTATTCCTTGTGATTTGCATCTGTCTGGCATCCTATGTTTATTTCCCTCATCAGAGGTGACTTACCTAACAAACAGACTAACATCCTAAAGGATCATGTTCTACCTACCCCCGCCCTGTAACTTCATCTAAAAACAGTGCCTTCAGAAAGTTTTCACAGCCCTTGACTTTTTTTGTTGTTGTTGTGTTACAGCCTGCATTTAAAATTGATTCAACTGAGATTTCCTGTCACTGGCCTACACACAATACCCCATAATTATATATTTTTTTTTTACAAATTAATAAAAAATTAAAAGCTGAAATGTCTTGACTCAAGTATTCAAGCCCTTTTTTTTATGGCAAGCCGAAAAAAGTTCAGGAGTAAACATTTGCTTAACAAGTCACATAATAAGTTGCATGGACTGTGTTAATTAATAGTGTTTAACACAGGGTTTCCCAAACTTGGTCCTTGGGACAAATAATCAACTAATCATCCAGCTTTGAAAATTTGAATCAGCTGTGTAGTGTTATGGCAACAACCCAAACTTGCACCCCTCGTGTCCCGAGGACCGAGTTTGCGAAACACTGGTTTAACGTGATTTTTGAATGACTATCTCATCTCTGTACCCCACACATACAATTATCTGTAAGGTCCCTCAGCTGACCGGCGAATTTCAAACACAGATTCAACCACAAAGACCAGGGAGGTTTTCTTATGACTCGCAAAGGGCATCTATTGGTAAAAAAAAGCTGAGATTTGAATATCCCTTTCAGCATGGCAAAGTTATTAATTACAATTTGGATGGTGTATCAGTACAGTCAGTCACTACAAAGATACAGGCATCCTTCCTAACTCAGTTGCTGGAGAGGAAGGAAACCGCTCAGGGATTTCACCATGAGGTCAATGGTTTAAAACAGTTACAGAGTTTAATGGCTGTGATAGGAGTAAAATGAGGATGGATCAACAACATTGTAGTTACTCCACAATACTAACCTAATTGACAGAGTGAAAAGAAGGAAGCCTGTACAGAATACAAATATTCCAAAACATGCATCTTGTTTGCAAAAAGGCACTAAAGTAATAATCCAAAAAATGTGGCATAGCAATTCATTTTTTGTCCTGAATAAAAAGTGTTATGTTTAGGGCAAATCTAATAGAATACAATACTGAGTACCACTCTCCATATCTTCAAGCATAGTGGTGCCTGCATCATGTTATGGTTATGCTTGTAATCGTTAAGGACTGGGGAGTTTTTCAGGATGAAAAGAAACAGAATGGAGCTAAAACAGGCAAAATCCTTGAGGAAAACCTGGTTCAGTCTGCTTTCCACCAGTCACTGGGAGATTAATTTACCTTTCAGCAGGACAATAACCTAAAACACAAGGTCAAATCTACACTGGAGTTGCTTACCAAGAAGACAGTGAATGTTCCTGAGTTACAGTTTTGACTTAAATCTACTTGAAAATCTATGGCAAGACTTGAAAATGTTTGTCTAGCAATGATCAACAACCAATTTGATAGAACTTGAAGCATTTTTAAAAGAATAAAGGTCAAATTTTCCAGGTGTGGAAAGATCTTAGAAACTTATCCAGAAAGACTCACAGCTGTAATCGCTGCCAAAGGTGTTTTTACAAAGTATTGACTCGGGTGTGAATACTTATGTAAATTAGTTGTTTCTGTATTTAATTTTCTAAACATTTGCAAAAATTTCTGAAAACATTATTTCACTTTGTCGTTATGGGTTATTTTGTGTAGATTTTGTGTAAAAACATCTAGTTCATCCATTTTGAATTCAGGCTGTAACACAACAAAATGTGGAAAACGTAAAGGGCTATAAATACTTTCAATAATGATTTTCTAAAGACAAGCCTAAGCCGATTGTGTGCCTTTGCTGCAGGTTTCCTTCCTTGGCTTTATCCTTGGTTTGTAGTGGGGCAGAGCCTCAGTAGGCAGCATTGAGTAGTTCAGGGTCAATGGTTTTGCCCAGGATGGAACATGTTGGCCAAGGTCTTTGATCATGGTGGAGCCTGGGGGTCATGACCCCTTTTATTCCACATGATAACAACTTTACTGACCCATGATACTATGTCTGCGTCCCTAATGGCACCGTATTCCCTATGCAGGGCATTATGTTTGACCAGGGCCTGCACTATGTAGGGAATAGGGTGCCATTAGGAACGCACATAGCGCAACAGATGACCCCGCCTGCAGTTTAGGGGCACAGAGCTGGTTAATTTCTAAAGGCAGGTTTCCTCATTACATTTAGCCCCTGCTAACTGCCTTTTCAACTCTTGATGTTCACCATTGTTACATGCATTAACCAGGCTAGTTTGATATGGATATGAACAATTGTTCTGAGAAACACTGTACAAATAGTACTTGAAATGATTCACAGTAGAAACACTATTCTGACAACCTCAATATTGTCAATTTGACTTTGAATTCCCAAAATATTGTTACTCCACTCTTAGTTTACACAGTCCACTGTTGTATGCATGATACAGTATATTGCCATCTTCATTGCAATGGCCTGATGTTCTTCAAAAAAATGAATGGAGATGATGTGGTGTGGGAAGGTTGCCAGGACATACTTTAACACAATCAGACCTGACCTATGCATTCTGCTCATGTGGAAAATTGATGTTTAGGTTTAGTTTTAAACTGGCTATTCAATTGTTTAAAAGTACTCATTATGATCATCTTCTGTGTTATCATATTAGCATTAAAACTGTGCAAGCTATCTGTAGTTGCTGACCAAAATGCAATACGCTACTCTGTGGCAAAGGGGTCTGAAAAGGTGGTAGACTGCAGATGAACTGCTACAACAGTGCCATCATCTGGCATTATATGTTCATTGCATCCTTCTGAATAAAATCCTGCCAACAGTTTTGCACTTTTGTTGGTGGAGTGCATTGGTCATCTGTAAATATGGGGGTGTGCGTTTTACTTAATTAGGTAGTTTACCATTGGAAACTTGTGATGTGACCTGACTGAACATTTAAATGAATGGAATCATAAGAATAACAACAAACATGTCAGAACCTTAATATAATTAAATTACATTCCTCATATATGAATGAAGTGGTATGTTGTATTCTCTTATCGTTAATGTGACAAAGGAGGTAATAACAAAGGCAAGGGCTTTTTCAATTAAAGATATTAAAATAACTAATTGAAAAGCACTTCCCTCCCACATAAGATTATATAAGTGATTCTGAGATAAATGTGGACAAAGTGACATATAACCAACAGTTTTCCCCCTAATGTTCCACAGAAAAAAAACTGGGTGTACAAACAGATTGTAATATTTTGTAACATAATCAGTGAACATTACATTATTGGTCTCCTGGGACCTCATTTATCATTCATGCGTAGGCACAAATCTGTGTGTAAACCATGCGTGGGATCATTTCCACGCAAAGTGCGAGATTTATCAATATGAACGTTGGCTTGAGAGTGTGCCATGACCATGTGTGTACACACAGTGCCAAGTGGTAGAATACGGGAACTGTTTGTCAAGCGTAGTATGGGGAAAATATATGTTGAAAATGTGTGAACCTGTGAGAGTAATCATGAAATCGTTTTTAAATGTAATCGTATTTCCATTTCCAAAACCCATTTTTATAGGATTTTTGCGAGGATTTAAAACGAACCTTAAAAAGGCATGCCATTCCGGTGCACATCCAAGTGCTATCCACCCTCGGGGTTTTGGCAACCGGTACTTTACAGCGGGAGCTTGCCAATTCGCATCTCACAGCCCTCGATGTGCCAATGTTTTGGATGCAATCATCAGCAAAATGAACAGTAACACATACCATTTCCATAAACCATCGCACAACAGGTCGCCGTCAACAGGGGTTTCTTTGCCATGATGCTATCAATGGCTTCCCAAATACGATCGGATCAATAGACGGCACCCACCACATCGTCATAAAATCACCATCACAAAACGAAATCAACTATGTGAACAGAAAATACTTTCTTTATGTGCAGGTTATGGGATGCGCACAAGACGCTGCTGAATGTTGTGGCAAGATGGCCAGGTGGAAAGCACGACTTGTTTATTGTGCAGAACAGCATTGTTGGCCTATATGTCGACAGAAGGGAGCTGTTGAGGATGGATGGCTTATTGGTGAGTGTTGCTTACTCAGTACCTATATTTTGCCATTGCTAAAGCAACTTGACTTGTCCTAATGGTCCTCTCTTTGTAGCTATGTTTTTATTTTTACTGGGCAAGCCACAACTGAGCAAGACAAATAAAACATTTTGGTTGTACTCACTCTCTGACACTAGCACCTCTATTTAATGTATTTTTTTTTCCTTCTTAGGTTTTTTGGGTGCGCTGTTGTATTTCATGGTATGGCGTCGTACAATCCCCACTGTTTAAATGGACCACGTGGTTAATTAGGGGCGTTTCGAAAATCAAACAGCTCAAGTCGTGCATGAGCACTGATGCTGGGAACAGTTGGTATTTGTTTATCAATGGTTATCTCCTACCCGTGTGCATATGACGCTCATAGGTTTGTTTGACAAATCACACTTTTTCTATGCATACGACAATTCTAAATTCCGTTCGGTAAGTGGTATGCTATGACAACATCTCTTAACCCCCAGACTATTAATTGAACCTGTCACCACTAATAAGACCATGTAGACTGCGTCTGACAAGATGCCAGATAGTGAGATTGGTTCAGGCCTTAGACACGGTCCGGCGCGCCATATGGCGTGTAATTTATCATGAGTTATACCCTACAGCAGTTCAAGCATATTGCTCCATCTAAACATTAGCGGACACGCAGCGACCATATTGGCAAAGGCCCTGGGCAAGCCAACGATAAACCACTAGTCCATTAGGTGGCATCTGAATCCCTGTCTGTCTGTACGAGCGCGCACACCCGGCCTGGCAGCACTGGGCGCCATGTTGAACCCACTCACCCATTTCTCTGAACTTGCTGGAACGGGGAACTGAAAGGCTAAGAAAAACGTTTTAATTAAAATTCTTCATGACAGTTCTCGAGAATGTTTAATTAAACGGCAATTCAGGTAATTTGTTAACATTTCTGTTGTAGGCCTAATAGGCTACGTGCTTCCATTCCACCCATAGATTGTTCAGAGATCCACCATTCCCTCCACCATCTGGTTATTGAGATAAGCTCCTGGGCATTGGCTTAATAGACGCCTGCCCCGTCGAATATTGAAGCAGCACCAGACCAGTGGTTTTCACACAACCACGCTTATGGACCAGCCAAGGTCGGAGGCAGAGGCCCGGGCCTATGAGGAATTAATTTCATTCATTAACATGACTGTAGAAAATCAAAACTCAAACTAAGAGCACCATTAAGATGTGCAATTGAATCATCATTGATATTCGAGTTGAATAGGCATACACCATTTTTTTTATTTTTTAGCTCATGCACTTTACCAAATAAGCTAGTATGCAACTCATGGCATCTGTCCATGCACTGATGTTGATGTACTGAGTGTTCTGGGCTATATGGTCCCGTGTTGTTTAGTAAGTAGCCTGTTTTGTCTCACTGCTGTATATTTGGGATGTTTTATACTTGACATCTACACCCCAATCTAAACATCTAAAATAATGTTACATCGCCGTCATTAATACCAGCGACACCAGTTTCCAAATACCCCGCAGAGCTAGAGCAGAGTCAACAAGGCGCTGTCCACTCACCTGGTGCTGAAACGGCCACCGGGCAGCACTGGAGTGACTGGACTCGTGAGTTTGTTCAAGGTCACTAATTGCATGACACCTTTGTGATCTGGCTCTGTAATATTAACCATTTTGTAAACATCCAACTTGTCTTACCAGGTAGCTGCTGAAGCCTAGATCTCAATTTTTTGTAGATAGGGGTAATTGTCATCGAGCATAGATAGCCTAATGTCATTCTGAATGTCATCATGCACCAATACAAATACTGCAAACTGAGTTCTAACATCTTAAGATGCGATTTTTTTTTAATAATCAAGGAATCAACCATCGAAAGACCAAATGGCCTATTCACAGAGCAACGTGAGAGAGCACTTCAAAATGACAGCTGCGCCTTCACAACAAAGGTAATTTGCTATGCAGGTCCGTCCATTCAATTCATTTCCTCCACACACCCGTCAGAACAGAGCGTAATTATCGTCTGCCCATTTCCCTCTCCCTCGGGAGTCTATTTTTCCTCCGTCACTGCTCAGATGTCAGTCCTGTGCTCCCTCTGGCCCCTCGCGCTACATACAATTATCCACGCGCTGCGCCTTATCTTCCGCTACATCCTCACCAGTGTCGAGCTCGAGCTGGGGGAGCGGTTGAGTGATGTCCAGAATATCTGATGTCTAACTAACACTATGAATCAGTTAACGAAATAACCAATTAATAAACCCCACACAAGCTCTGCAGAATAAGTGACTCCAGAGGAGATGCACAAGGAACAATGCATAATTGGTTCGACTTTGAGTGAGTGGGAGGACATTTCCTTTGTTGCACTAGGTTGATAAGCTCTGAAAATGGAGCCTTTTATATCTATAAGACTTTGAACTGAATGTCTCATCATCGCACATGGCACAAGGAAGTGTATGTGCATCTCAGTCTGACTCAGACAACAGCACCCATATGATTATTATGCAGGTTGACAATTAGAATATAGGCCTACACAGGTTTGCGCACCATTATAAGGGCTCAAATCAGCAGCCATGATGCGGATGGAACCTCAAAAAATCACATTGATTGGATCCCTGTCAAGTCAAGGGGTCCCCTGCTGTGTGCGCGCGCGTGTGCACCGGTGCGCATGCCAAGTCCTCCTCAACAGTGTGCGCGGTTGATCATCGCTCTCAGAGCTTGGAAGCAATTTGGGCAACCTTTGTAGCACAACTTGTAATCACATTTGTTTGTACAGGGGGAGAGAGCAACAAACGCAACAAATGCTGGACCAGACAGGTTGGTATTTATTATTCAGTTGAGCGGCCACTGGCCCCGCCCTGAGTGGGAGGACCAGGAGGACAGTGTAGACCACCACAAGACATAATTAATTGCCTTACTGAAACAAAGCCCATGTCGGGATGCTCCTGCAATCAATTAAATAGATATATCAAACCAATTGTGTTGCCTATTTGTTGCAACATTGTAAACATTTTGATGTGAAGTGTCACAATAATGAAAGGGAGGGCCATATGAATAAACTATTTAATAAACTAAAGAGAATGAAAATTACCCAAGAAGTCATAACGCGTGCATTTTTTTTCGGTTCTAATTGTAGGCTATAGCCATATGACCTAATGCATTTATAGCCTAACGCAAAATGGGTTCCCCAATGCAACGCTAAATGACATAAACATGGTTGGATGGTTGGAGGTCGTTTCAAAAATATTATTTATGCAGCACTAGAATAGCCTATACACTAAAATAAAATAAATAATTAATCACCCACAAATTGATGACAGACTGAGATTGAGACGGCGATAGAAGAAGAGGATTCAGCATAAATTCGAATATAAAATCAGAGTGGGCAGCCTATGTCTGGTCTGGTCGCAGCCAATGAGCAGGTGGTGTTTGGGTGCGATGAATAGAGTGAAGAGAGGGTTATTCTCCCTCCTACACCATGTGATGACGGCCAGACTGACTATAACACTGGAGCGATGGTTTTTAGTCACTTTCAACAGCAACAAAACGGCAACAGCATCACTGACGTAAAGCAACCACAAAAAGAACTGGAGCAGCACCGCGCTCAGAACAACGGGACTTTGACTTGGTCATCCAATATTGGGAACAAACACAGAGAATGGAAATAGACAGCATACTGAATGGAGTGAGGATGTCGACGGAATATGTCGCCTTGAGTCTTTGACTGTAATTTCTAGCAGTCGGGCACAGCATCTTTCTGATTCTGAATTGCAATGCATTCGGTAAGGAGAGTTATGACAGGAGTTGCTGCAGGGTGCCGCATTGCCTGACCGCTTGCAGGTAGCATAGTGTAATGCTTTTATGGTAATTGTAATGTTAGGTTATTTTGGGTGGGGATGGATGATAACGGTTGTCTCACAATTGTGTGTTTAGGCTTCCAACATAGCCACGTTAGAGATGCAATCGGTGACTGAACATAGGCTATTCATATACCTAATTGGGAAGTCAGCAACAGCCAGTATTGCGACTGATTTGAGAGCTATAAATGTCAACGTATGAAAAGAAAGTTGGAAACAGAAGTCAAATGTTAGATAGGTACAGGTGGAAACATAATGGCGCTGTCCAAAAAGTGAATGCAGCCTATGTTGCACCTTCTATCACAGGCCTACTCAGGAGGACCCAGGACGATATCTGAAGTCAGGCTTTGATTTTAGGGAACTGATTGAGAGGGTCCAATAGGCATATACGTGACGCATTCATTGTTGGAGGTTTTGGCTCCATCGACGGTAACATTTTACCTACCATTCAATATTGGCCGTGGAAGCAAGGACGATGGCTCACTTGCAAGCGGGCTTGTCTCCAGAAACCCTGGAGAAAGCCAAGGTGGAGTTAAAGGAGAACCCCGACACTCTACATCAGGACATTCAGGAGGTGAGGGACATGATCATCACCCGCCCAGACATTGGCTTTCTTAGGACAGAAGATGCTTTCATCCTGCGCTTTCTCCGAGCGCGGAAATTTAATCATTTCGAGTCGTTTCGCCTCTTGGCCCAGTATTTCGAATATCGTCAGCAAAATCTGGACATGTTTAAAAACCTCAAAGCAACCGACCCGGGAATCAAGCAAGCTCTCAAAGACGGATTTCCGGGGGTGCTGACCAACTTGGACAGATATGGCAGGAAAATACTGATTCTCTTTGCTGCTAACTGGGACCAGAGCAGGTAATGTCCGTCTGATATTTGGGAGCTGTCCTTTCAGAACTACTGTAACGACTTTCCCACAGATTTGTGGCATTGGCTTTGTTATAGCCTAGTCTCACGAATTGATTCGAAACATAAATTGAACTATTAACCAAAAGGCAAGCCCTGTCAGTGTCTCATTGATGTAGGCCAGGGCATGGGCATAGACTGGGCTGCATAGGTCAGTAAAAATGCTATTACCCCACTAGTGAATGAGGAATGTAAGTGTTGAACCAGATACAATCAAATTACGTTTCACCACATTACTTTAGAGATTTGAGTATGTGATTTATTTTACTTTTAGGGGCCCACTCATGGGATCTCCATAGTCACAATGAAAACACATTAGTAATTTCACACAATAGCAGGATGTGATAAACACACAAAAGGCCATCAGGAGTGCCTATTAACTTAATAACAGCACTCATACAAGTCATCTCTGCAATCTGAATCTCTGTGTATTACTCTCCTGAATGAAAAGGTTAAAGAGTCACATTATGTATTTACTGCCAAACAAGGGTATGCTGGTTACATTTCATTTTTACAGTTAACTATTTAACTGGGATTACAGTACTAGAATAGTCTCCTAATGCTTTTGCTGTCCTCTATAGGTATACATTTGTGGATATACTGCGATCTATTCTGTTGTCGCTGGAGTCCATGATAGAAGATCCAGAGCTACAGGTGAATGGATTTGTCCTGATCATCGACTGGAGCAACTTCACGTTCAAGCAAGCCTCCAAACTAACACCGAGTATGCTGAGACTGGCCATAGAAGGTCTACAGGTAATAGTCTCAACATTCTTATAAACCTTCTCTTTGCTGGGCTCCACATCACTCGGATTAAGTTCTTAGCTACTTTTGACACTAAACTCCATTTACTGAGATTACTCAGATGACTCCTAATTTAGAGGGGTTTGCTACATTTACTCATTTAATCAAGCCTAAAACAATAAAGGTCTTTAGGGATTTTGAATACACCAGACACTTGTCAGTCTTGCAGTGTGGAAGTGCAGATCTTTGTTGTTGTCATGGTCGGTTATAGAAATATAGCACTACTGCTACTAGTTTATATGGGGGCAACATTAGCGACAACTTTCTTATCATTCTCTTGGTAATGTGACAAACTCTTATAATGTAAAAGCACATCCACTCAATAATCACTCCTCTGTACTCTCAGAAATGACTTTACAATCAAAGACTTGCATAAGAAATTAATTACGACATTTCCATTTTGATTTCTGAGCCTATGATTGCAATCTTCAGCAGGTGATGCAGAGACTCAAATTTGAACAATATTCCTTTGACCCTGTTCAATATTTTCTAATGGAATACAGAAGACAAGGTCTCTGTCCAAGTGCATCCTTTGGGAGGTGGCCAACCAAATTATAAATATGATGTGTAGCCTAATAACAAAATGCATACAGCAATTGCGAATTACATTTTTGTCATTTAGCAGACACTCTTATCCAGAACGACTTATAGGAGCAATTAGGGTTAAGTGCCAAGCTCAAAGGCATAGAATGATTTTTCACCTAGTCGGCTCTGGGATTCGAACCAGCAACCTTTTGTTTATTGGCTCAATGCTCTTAACCGCTAGGCTATCTGCCAACCAATTCCTCTGTAGTCCATCATTCAAATTTCAATGTATGGAAAGTTAAGATAGACTAGTTTTATAGCTGTGTAGCCATGTAATATGTAGCCATGTAGAGCGTAGGCTGTTATCACCAGAAAGGTTCCTTGACTGAATATCAATGGAGGACCATGATGAGGCCATTGCACATTCCACTGCCTCTCCAGACACAGATTAGACTGTGAATAATTGATCACTGCTATTAGTATCTCAGCCTCCCAATGTGCCGCTATCAAATCATGCGGGAACACTGTTGTCATCCTTTGAATGGAAAATAAAATAAAACCCAACAGAAACATTGTACTAACTAATGGAATCAGCCACATAATCAACAGTTACTGGCTAAATGTTTCTCCCTGTCTGAGTCGGAGACGAAAAGCTCCAACTGAAACCCATTTCAATCTGAGCAGGTTTATATCTACACTACATAATATATGTTCATCAGCTCTACAATAGTAGATACTTCATAAGGTATATATGCTATTTATTATATGGTATGGTATCTTCAACTATTGATTTTCCACCTCAAGACACAAAATATGTTGTCCAGTGCCTGACCCTTGTACTCATAATGCTTCTCTCCAGTGTAATGGATAGTGGTGACATCCTATCTGTGAGCCCGCTTGACACTGAACACTGAGAGCATCTCAGGGTGTTGTGGCCCTCTGGTGGGTTGTGTAATGACATTGAAGGGCTCGTGTGTGCCAGCCCGCCTCATGATTCACTATGACTGTCATGAAGGGCCTGAGCTGCTAAAGAAATCACACACAAAGAAAAGCACATTCAAGACATCAACATTAGGTTTTCATCCTCAGCTGAGGTTAACACTCGTTGCCTCTATGGGTATTGATTTTTGAAATTGCCAAGACGTCAAGATGTTGTTCTTTTTTGTTGTGAAGGACATGTTATAGCTAATGATTTATCCATATTACATACCATTTGTACTTGCATCAGGTGCAGCTCACTGTTTGCTGCCCACCAGTGTGTTTGTGTGTGTCTTCCGGATCTCAGTTCAGCTTCTTTATCATTTCCTGTCAGTACATTTGTTAATGCACGTGGGTCGTGTGTTCAGAATAACATGATGAAATTCAACATTACTGACAACAATTACATTTTTTTTTTAACACTTCCACTGGCAACAATGAAAACACTCTGTTTACAGAATTTGAAAGAGATTATGGAAGATTCTGAAGCTTAACAGAAAAATGAAAATGAACCAAAAATCTGAACATACCCCATAAGGATATTTCAAAACGCATCTCCAACTGTGTCTGCTAAATAACTAAATTGTAATTGTCAATGTGTGATAATTCAGTTTCCTATTCCCAAACTGACAGTCACATCTATTGTTGTTGGAATAGCTAATACACAGAGCACAGCTCTAGTACAGATTTCATTGAGTATTGCAAAACAAAGAGAAAGAAATTAAGACTTGTTTAAAGTGTGGGTATTCTTGGCAAATCAATACCAAGAAAAACAAATGGTTGAAATGAGTAGAACACTCCATGCTGGCCTTGGTTTCCCCAAGCTATGCTTTGTTATCTTAGAGCCTCTGTTGTTTCCTCTTGCTCGCTCGCTCTCTCTCTCTCTCTCTCTCTCTCTCTCTCTCTCTCTCTCTCTCTCTCTCTCTCTCTCTCTCTCTCTCTCTCTCTCTCTCTCTCTCTCTCTGTCTGTCTTAGCCATGCCTTTGTCCCTCTTAGTCTAGAGAATAACCTGTGTTCGGCAGCCAATCACAAAAGACCAGTCTTCCCCATCCCATCCCACAAGTTTCCGTGGCAACCTGTCCAACCGCCATGCTATGTACTCTCCAGATGGACTGTGCTGCTAGATGAGAGAAACACACTTCTGCCATTCTCTCTCAGAGTGGGTGATGATGTGTGCATTGTTTCTGTGGGTTTAAGACAGATTGGGGGACAAATGTTTTACATTAACATAATTCTGCAGATGTAGGGCTGTAGTCAGTCCCTCTCTCCATATGGTCTGCTTCCCCATAATTATGTAATTTGGTGCAATGGTGTTAATTCACATCTTAAAAGGTGACAGCTTAAAACCCATTTAGCCAGGCTCAATCAATTAGTTATATATGATCAATAAATTATATATGAGTGCAACACATTTTCAAATGCTCTTACATTTTTAAATTTGAGCCATTTAGCAGACGCTCTTATACAGAGCAACTTACAAGAGCAATTAGGGTTAAGCTCCTTGCTCAAGGGCACATCGACAGATTTTCACCTTGTCGGCTCGGATTTGCACCAGCGACCTTTCGGTTACTGGCACAATGCTCTTAACCGCTAGGCTACCTGCCGCCTAATCTTCATCACTATTATTAATGATAGTGGGAAATCGTCAGTGAAATAATTGGAACTGCGAGAGGTTCATACTTGGAGCTATTTTTAGAGCTCATTTTTTTAGCACTCTATAAAGTATTCATATTGCATTGCCATTTTTTTCTAAGTGTATTGTGGTGAAAACTACATTTTGTTCATTCACAAAGGAATGTGTTTTTCCCCCTGCGTATGGCTAATAGACTTAATTCAGTAGCAGCAGATAATGCCGTGCTGTGCTTTGAGGACAGTGGCTGTAGCTATACAGTATATGATGTTCTGTCTGAGGCTTGGGAGAAGGAAAGTCTACTTTTGTGAAGAGGTGTAGAATAAATATGATTTATGGCTTTATCCTTTAGAATTAAAGTGCTAGATAATTTGATGGAATAGTTATTTTTTTGCTGTGCGTTAACTTGGGCTTTGCCTGAGCTTGGTGTGCCCTTGAGAGTGGTTCAATTGATTGAAAGCTGTCTATGTCTATGTCTCTGTCTATGTCTTTTCCCTTTGTTATCTAACATCTAATCCCTGAGATTGTATATCTATTAGATGCCCAGTCAATTTCTCACCCATCAATACTCTTCTACATACTGTAGATACACATTGTATATACACTACATGACCAAAAGTATGTGAACACCTGCTCGTCAAACATCTCACGCCAAAATCATCTGCATTTGTGTGGAGTTGGTCCCCCCTTTGTTGCTACAACAGCCACCACTCTTCTGTGAAGTCTTTACACTAGATGTTAGAACATTGCTGCTGGGACTTGCTTCCATTCAGCCACAAGAGCATTAGTAAGGTTGGACATTGATGTTTGGCGATTGGGCCTGGATCGCAGTCGCCATTCCAAATCATCCCAAAGGTGTTCGATGGGGTTGAAGTCAGGGCCAGTCAAGTTATTCCACACCGATTTCGACAAACCATTTTTTATGGACCTCCCTTTATGCACGGGGGCATTTTCATGCATTTTCATGCCTTCCCCAAACTGTTGTCACAAAGTTAGAAGCACAGAATCATCTAGAATGTCATTATATGCTTCGCGTTAAGATTTCCCTCCTCTGGAACTAAGGGGCCTAGTCCTCCACCAAACTTTACAGTTGGCACTATGCATCCAGGCAGTTAGTGTTCTCCTGGCTTACCGTCGTACTGCAAGACGGTGAAGTGTGATTCATTACTCCAAAGAACACGTTTTCACTGCTCCAGAGTCCAATTGTGGCGAGCTTTACACCACTCCAGCCGACGCTTGGCATTGCATATGGGGATCTTAGGCTTGTGTGCGGCTGCTCGGACATGGAAACCCATTTCATGAAGTTCCCTATGAAGAGTTATTGACGTTGCTTCCAGAGGCAGTTTGGAACTCGGTAGTGAGTGTTGCAACCAAGAACAGACAATTTTTACGGGATACACACTCCAGCACTCGGCGGTCCCGTTCTGTGAGCTTGTGGGGCCTAGCACTTTGCGGCTGAGCCGTTGTTTCTTCTACACATTTCCACTTCACAATAACAGCACTTACAGTTGACTGGGGCAGCTCTATCAGGGCAGAAATTTGACGAACTGACTTATTGGAAAGGTGGCATCCTATGAAGGCTCTTCAGTAAGGCCATTCTACTGCCAATGTTTCTCTATGGAGATTGCATGGCGGTGTACTCGATTTTATACACCTGTGAGCAACGGGTGTGGCTGAAATAGCCGGATCACTAATTTGAAGGGGTGTCCACATACTTTTGTATATATAGTGTATGTGTCAGGGTTAGGGTCAATTCAGGATGTACACTGAAATTCCAATTCCAATGATCCTCAATGATTTTCAGTGGGGAAAAATGTGAATTTTCGTTTACTTTCTGAATTGACGGGAATGGAAATAGAATTGACCCCAACCCCGTTATGTAGTAATGCAGGGAGAAAACCCTATTCCCAGACAGATACTTCTTACAATCCACTGAGCAAAACATTTTGGTCAGTATTCTTAGTCAACTCAGTGTTACTGTATTGTTTGGATGCAAACTATGATTCATGCATAGATAATGATGTCATTACAGGTGGATGAAATAGCGCTTGAGCTTTGAAGGGATTATACAGTGTTTTTCCTTTTCTACTTGTGGTGAAAACTCCAGTAGAAGAACACTGATCAGATCCTAATGCCATTCTATTAATAACTTAATGAGCTATGATATATTCCCATCGATTGCATGTTTTATTAAGCCCACCCACAGGATGGATGAATTGAAAGCAGCAAACCACTCGACATGGTTCTCTAAGCTTGCCGATAACGCAGTGGACTTGCTCCATTGTATTCAAATTGTATTTATGAATTTAGTCCTAAACTCGAACCTTTTCAATGTGTTTATCGCCAAAGTATACCCAAAAGATGTGAAATATGGATTTGACCTTCCCTCAGTTGTGTCTGGACTTTTATCAAGGGCAAGTCTGTATAATATTTATAGATTCGACCTGTTAACACATTTCGAGTGATTCAGAAGAACAGAGCCTTTCCTCAATGAGAGGTCAGGGATTATGCTGTGCTGTGCTCAATAGTGCAGTATGCACATGTAACAAGTTCAACCAAAGTGCTCAATCCATCTCGCTGTCTGACTGGGAGTCTCCCATCTGAATGTTCAGCTCCACTGCCTCGTATCCCACAGCCCTGTACAGGGGACTCTCAGCTGGCTGAGGAATCAGCAGCAGACATACAGTATTTTGGACCGAGGGGCAGAGGAAAACCAATTGTTAGTTTGCTTGCCTCAGATTCCGATTCCGCTTGGCACTCTGGAGTTGTAATGTTGTTTCTCCTGCAGAAGAACTGTGCTGGTCTGGTCTATAACAGAATGTGGTTTTGCCAATAAGTGTAGCTTCATTCCTCACAATGAACTTTTCCCCAACTTTTTCATTTTACTTTTTCCCAAATAAAGCAGGCCGGATCTGGCAGGTGCAGATAAAGTGTCTCCTGTGGTGCCTACGTTATTGACGTGACCTATCGTTTGTGACTGTCTCTCTTCTCTCTCCTTTCTCCTCTCTCTATTTCCATGGCTACGTATTAACCCAGGGTCTGTCTCTTCAAAGAAAGCAGAGAATGTTCAATGGCTTTATGTCATTTTCAGTTTTCACTTAATGTAGCTCTCAATCAAAGCCTTCCCCAGATAGCCTACTACAGAGTGCTGTGGGCCTGTTTATATAGTAGTCTGCTGTTAAAGTAGTGCATATGAAGAGGCCTGATTCCAGTAAAGGCATAGCCGTTGGAAGTAGTGGTGCTGAGGGTGCTGCAGCACCCCCTGAAAAATCATAATAATAAAATATATATATACTGCTCAAAAAAATAAAGGGAACACTTAAACAACACAATGTAACTCCAAGTCAATCACACTTCTGTGAAATCAAACTGTCCACTTAGGAAGCAACACTGATTGACAATAAATTTCACATGCTGTTGTGCAAATGGAATAGACAACAGGTGGAAATTATAGGCAATTAGCAAGACACCCCCAATAAAGGAGTGGTTCTGCAGGTGGTGACCACAGACCACTTCTCAGTTCCTATGCTTCCTGGCTGATGTTTTGGTCACTTTTGAATGCTGGCGGTGCTTTCACTCTAGTGGTAGCATGAGACGGAGTCTACAACCCACACAAGTGGCTCAGGTAGTGCAGCTCATCCAGGATGGCACATCAATGCGAGCTGTGGCTGTCAGCGTAGTGTCCAGAGTATGGAGGCGCTACCAGGAGACAGGCCAGTACATCAGGAGACGTGGAGGAGGCCTTAGGAGGGCAACAACCCAGCAGCAGGACCGCTACCTCCGCCTTTGTGCAAGGAGGAGCAGGAGAAGCACTGCCAGAGCCCTGCAAAATGACCTCCAGCAGGCTACAAATGTGCATGTGTCTGCTCAAAAGGTCAGAAACAGACTCCATGAGGGTGGTATGTGGGCCCGACATCCACAGGTGGGGGTTGTGCTTACAGCCCAACACCGTGCAGGACATTTGGCATTTGCCAGACAACACCAAGATTGGCAAATTCGCCACTGGCGCCCTGTGCTCTTCACAGATGAAAGCAGGTTCACACTGAGCACATGTGACAGACGTGACAGAGTCTGGAGACGCCGTGGAGAACGTTCTGCTGCCTGCAACATCCTCCAGCATGACCGGTTTGGCGGTGGGTCAGTCATGGTGTGGGGTGGCATTTCTTTGGGGGGGCCGCACAGCCCTCCATGTGCTCGCCAGAGGTAGCCTGACTGCCATTAGGTACCGAGATGAGATCCTCAGACCCCTTGTGAGACCATATGCTGGTGCGGTTGGCCCTGGGTTCCTCCTAATGCAAGACAATGCTAGACCTCATGTGGCTGGAGTGTGTTAGCAGTTCCTGCAAGAGGAAGGCATTGATGCTATGGACTGGCCCGCACGTTCCCCAGACCTGAATGCAATTGAGCACATCTGGGACATCATGCCTCGCTCCATCCACCAACGCCACGTTGCACCACAGACTGTCCAGGAGTTGGCGGATGCTTTAGTCCAGGTCTGGGAGGAGATCCCTCAGGAGACCATCCGCCACCTCATCAGGAGCATGCCCAGGCGTTGTAGGGAGGTCATACAGGCACGTGGAGGCCACACACACTACTGAGCCTCGTTTTGACTTGTTTTAAGGACATTACATCAAAGTTGGATCAGCCTGTAGTGTGGTTTTCCACTTTAATTTTGAGTGTGACTCCAAATCCAGACCCCATGGGTTGATAAATTGGATTTCCATTGATTATTTTTGTGTGATTTTGTTGTCAGCACATTCAACTATGTAAAGAAAAAAGTATTTAATAAGATTATTTCCATTCATTCAGATCTAGGATGTGTTATTTTAGTGTTCCCTTTATTTTTTTGAGCAGTGTATATATATAAATGGGGGAAAAAATATTAAAATCCACAAAAGTGGGCCTTTAACTTCTATGGGCTACGTGGGACGCTAGCGTCCCACCCGCGGGACACAGCCAGTGAAATATCAGGGCGGCAAATTCAAAAACAACAAAATGTCATAATTCAACTTTCTCAAACATACAACTATTTTACACCATTTTAAAGATACACTTCTCCTTGATGTAAACACATTGTCCGATTTCAAAAAGGCTTTACAGCGAAAGCAAAACATTAGATTATGTTAGGAGAGTACATAGACAAAAATATTCACACAGCCATTTTCTAAGTAAGGACGTGTCAATAAACCCCAAACCACAGCTAAATGAAGCACTAATCTTTGACGATCTTCATCAGATGACACTCCTAGGACATTATGTTACACAATACATGTATGTTTTGTTCGATAAAGTTCATATTTATATCCAAAAACAGCATTTTACATTGGCGCGTGATGTTCAGAAAATGTATTCCCACCAAAACCTCCGGTGAATGTGCACATCAATTTACAAAAATACTCATCATAAATGTTGACAAAATATATAACAATTATTTCAAGAATTATAGATAGACTACTCCTGGATGCAACCACTGTGTCAGATTTTAAAATAGCTTTACGAAGAAAGCACATTTTTCAATATTCTGAGTACATAGCTCGCCATCACAGAAAGCTATACAGACACCCGCCAAGTTCGGGGCAACCTAAACTCAGAATTAGTATTATAAATATGCTCTTACCTTTGCTGATCTTCGTCAGAATGCACTCCCAGGACTGCTACTTCCACAAGAAATGTTGTTTTTGTTCAAAATAATCCATATTTATGTCCAAATACCTCTGTTTTGTTCGTGAGTTCAGAGTACTATCCAAAGGCATAACGCGCGAGCGCGGTACCAGAGACAAAAAGTCAAAATGTTCCATTACCGTACTTAGAAGCATGTCAAACGCTGTTTAAAATCAATCTTTATGGTATTTTTAACGTAAAATTGCGATAATATTCCAACCGGACAATAGCGTATTCATTCAAGGAGAAAAAGAAGGAACGGCGCACTCGTGGGATCGAGCATATCCAATCCCTTTGTTGCCAGGCAGTCCACTCAGTAACTGAGCTCCTATTATCTGCCCAGTGACAGGAGAATACTGAAACAACTTTCTGAAGGCTTTTGACAGCCAATGGAAGCCTTAGGAAGTGCAACGTAACCCCACAGATACTGTAGTTTCGAAAGGGACTAGAAAGAAGAACTACAATTCTCAGATCCTCCACTTCCTGGTTGACTTTTTCTCAGGTTTTTGCCTGCCATATGAGTTATGTTATACTCACAGACACCATTCAAACAGTTTTAGAAACTTCAGAGTGTTTTCTATCCAAATCTACTAATAATATACATATTCTAGTTTCTGGGCCAGAGTAGTAACCTGTTTAAATTGGGAACGTTTTTCATCCGGCCATGAAAATACTGCCCCCTAGCCCAGACAGGTTAATAGTGCTGTAATAGCGGACCAATATAGCGTCTGTTGCATGGGCCAAAATATTTTTTAAGCGCCCTCTCCCTTGAAAATAAACAATAATAAAACGCAACATCCCCACCCCCAAACTACTTCCAGTGGCTGTAAGTAAAGGGATATAACAAAGTAGCATCTTCACTTCAGGTTACATTTTCTTTTTGAAAAGGACTCCACTAAATTGATGTTTTCTTTTTTCATTTTCACAGCAGGATTAATTCACTCCATCCTTTATCAATGACTCCTGAAAAGAGCAGAGCTGAATTTAGAGAGCTTGTCAAGCCAATCTCTCACAACTTCCACCGAAGTCGGTCCCTCTCCTTGTTCGGGCAACGTTCGGCAGTCGACGTCACCGGTCTTCTAGCCATTGCCTCTCCACCTTTCATTTTCCATTTGTTTTGTCTTGTTTTCCCGCACACCTGGTTCGCATTCCCTCATCAGACTAAATGTATATTACCCTCTGTTTCCCCCATGTCTGTGTGTGGAATTGTTCTTTGTGTAGGGTGTTACGCTACAGGCTGGCTTGCGCTAGGTTTGTTTCAAACCTACGTTTGTTTGTTTTGTTTAATCCTGTTCATGTCACTGTGGTTGTGCTTTGTGCTGCCTTGCCTGTGCCTTTGGGCCAGGGTGTATATTAAAGTTCTCCTATTATCACCCATCTCTGCTCTCCTGCGCCTGACTTCCCGGCAACCAGTCACTCACCCCGTTACACAATCCTATGAAAAGAAAAATGAATCCAGGAAAAGATGGGCTCATCAGCTTTACAAAAAATAATGTGAAAACATGAGAGCCGCATTCCAGAATGTTCAACATCAACAGTAGTGGAAAAAGCACAGATTGACAATTCAAATAATCAGATTTACATATTATAGGCTATAACTTTTAGTACACCATCTCATCTCTTGGGTTTGCATGCATATACCCCTTTGTCATGTTTACGAATCAGTTGCCAAATTCATTCCAGACCATGAAGCTCAAATTCAAATGAGATTCATTCAAAATGGGGATAGTGCATTCACTGTTGCAATCGGGCTAATCAGCATTTTCTGGTTGACAAATCACATGTCATCAGTGTATACCATTGAGTCCTTGTGGAACAACACATTCTGGGATTTTGCCAGTATGTGTTCATCAGTGTTCACTAAGGGGTTTGACAACTTGGCTTTATAGGCTTCTATTGCCATCAGTGCCTCTCTGCAATGCAAGGAAAGTCTCATCAGCAATCTCTGCCTTGTTAGGTGGGCTGCCCTTGAATTTCTGCCCTAGTTTCTTGCTTTTGTTGCTTGGGAAACTCTGTGAGGTAACATCAGGCAACCTATATGCCTTCAACAAAAGGACAAGTACATCAGGAGGCTAAACTGTGACATAACAGTCACCAAGAGATAAAAAAAATATATATGTTTGGTTATTAACTAATACATCTAAACAGAAGCTAATAAATCAATTGAAATGATCTTGTGATAAAAGATCTTTGGAGCCCTGCAAAATGGCCCACGTATGCCCACGTCCATCTGTTCATGTTCCATGTTGCTGGCTTCTGATGATGCTTGGATGTCATTTGCCTTTTTAGTTGCTCACAGTTAAAGATGCATATGCAGAAATCGCTCCGGCATTTCCTGGTTGCTAAAATTCTTATAGTTCTCCTAATTTAAATTTATGTAACAAAACAATTAAGTATAGTGTAGAGAATCATTGTACCATCTAAACCACTGTGAAATGTATTTTCCATAACCCGAAATGTTGTATTTTCAGCTGTTTGAAGCTGGTGTACAAAACAGAAAGTAAAAGACACAAAAATGAAACTTAAGAACGGGTAGCATAGAAATAGCACACATATAGCAGATCTACCGCTTCTTAGACTTGCTTTCAATGAGAATGACAGATGTATAACACACATTTCTATGTGAATTTGGTCTGGTCACCCAAAAAGTTACGTATTGCAGCTTTAAGCTTCATGCTCTCTCAATTATGGAAGTTTTCCTCTCCAAATGAAACTGCAGCAGAAGTAGCTTGTAGCTAGAATACATCAAAGAGGGCAGCAGTGGTTTTTCTATTCTTCCCCTTTCCCTCCTTCCTCCAACATCGCACTAGAGGTACAGACCAACAACAACCAGAGGAGGAAGACGAAGTCTCCATCCTGCATTCTATTTTGTGTTTCTTATACATTCAGTGTATAAAACATTAAGAACAGCTGTTATTTCCATGACATAGACTGACCAGGTAAATCAAATCAAATGTTATTTGTCACCTGTGCTGAATACAGGTGTAGACCTTACAGTGAAATGCTTACTTGCAAGTCCTTAACCAACAATGCAGTTTTAAGAAAATACCCCCCCAAAAAGTATGAGATAAGAATAACAAATAATTGAAGAGCAGCAGTAAATAACAATAGCGGGGCTATATACAGGGGGAACCAGTACAGAGTCAACGTGCAGGGGCACCGGTGTTGTACTGTTTTCTTCCAGGTGAAAGCTATGATCTCTTCTTGGTGTTACTTGTTAAATTCACTTCAATCAGTGTAGATCAAGGGGAGGAGACAGGATAAAGAAGAATTTTTAAACTTTGAGACATGGATTGTGTATATGTGCCATTCAGAGGGTGAATGGGCAAGACAAAAAAATTGAAGTGCCTTTGAACGGGGTACGGTAGTAGGTGTCAGGCGCACCGGTTTGTTTCATGAACTGCAACGCTGCTGAGTTTTTCACACTCAACAGTTTTCCGTGTGTATCAAGAATGGTCCACCACCCAAAGGACATCCAGCCAACTGTGGGAAGCTTTGGAGTCAACATGGGCCAGCATCCCTGTGGAACACTTTCAACACATTGTAGAGTCCATTCCCCCGAAGAATTGAGGCTATTCTGAGGGCAAAAGGAAGGTGTTAGGAGGTGTTCCTAATGTTTGGTATACTCAGTGTATAATGCAGATGGCGCCTTCATCCTAGTCAAAGCTGTCGGATGTATCACTCTCCCTGTCCACTATCAGCTGTGCCTTATGATGTTGTGCCAGAAAACAGGTCTCAGCCTGTGAGCAGTTCTACTGGTGCCAGACGCTGGACCGCCCAGTGTCCTTGCAGCCAGGCCAAGGGATGCTAACCCAGCTGTCCAGCATCACCATGGCAACAACGGCTGTCCTTCCTGAGATAGACAGAGCCCTTAAAGCTCAGTTCTGTCGTCTTCACCATCAAAGCATATGGCTCTTTTCTCTCTCAGTCCAGGAAGGGCAGAGCAAACACATACTAGCCCCACTGAGGAGAATGAGGAGTATCCTAAACATACGATGGACTGATCCCTGGGATGTAAAGGGATTAAGGTGTATGGATCCTTCTGTTTGGCTTCTAGGCCTAGACGTGCACATGAAGCTATTAGTGCCCTGCTTTAAAAATGAACAGCTATCTGGTTATCCTCAAACTACGCATAGCCAAGAGACAAGATCTATCTCACACTGCAAGGATACCCTGTCACTTCAACTTTTTGTCTGAAAGTGTGATAGAGAGAATTAGTGTTGTGAGTTGATTACCATGCTTAATAGAGGTATACGTCCCGCTGGGTAGATAGGTATAGCACAGCTTGTGTTAATGAAGAATTCCCAGCATTGGTTCTCTGAGCTGGGAGGAAAAAACTCACAGTCGTCTGTGATCTTAAATGTCTAGCCTGATGAATGTGGATTAAAAACTGAGACAGATTTAAGAGGGAAACCCTACTGAAAAAAAACATAATAGCCTAATTTTCAAGCTGGTCCACGCTGGGCTATGTTGTCCATGCAGGTCCGATTGCTGGTCAAGATGGTCTGACCAGCATGGTCTAGCTGGTTAGGTTGGCCAACAAGCTGGTCAAGCTGGCGATGCTGGTGAACAGCTCATGCTGGTATGCCGGTGATTCTGGTATGCAGGTGACCAGCTCATGCTGATGTGCTGGTGATGGTGGTATGCTGGTGACCAAGCTGGTCCATGCTGGTCTATGCTAGTCCAGCATGGTCTAGCTGGTGAAGCTATTCTGCAATACCACGCCCATCATTATCATATTTCCCAGCATGCTCTATTGTATTTTGCTCAATTGGCTCAATTGCCCTCAGCTATGTTTATGTTTTGCTGTGTTCTAGTGTACTATGGAATATATTGCTTTCTTATTCTTGACACTTCTCCCAGACATATTTAAGGTTAGAACTACCTTTCTAAGTGTTCTGATACTTCTAGCTTGGAGTTAAATTTTTATGATAACATAGCTACAGTATTTCACTTTAAAGTGTGTATAGTATTGCTTACTAGGTGTGTCCAATCAATTTTAACCACTCCCTCTTCAAATTAGGGTTAATTGGAAAAGCTGTTAAAAAGAGAACATTGTATTATTTCTTTGTACTCCCTGACGAAGGCCATGCAGCCGAAACGCGTCAGATTTTTTAAAACATTGTTTCTATTGAACATGCCATACTAATAAAGGCATTTTAATCAATTATATGAAGAGTGCCTTGGTCCTCCTTTCTTTTTGATGCTCTATTGCAGTTTGGTTTTTGGAATTGTTTGTTTCAATATCAGTATTTTTGCGTGTACTTGATTGATTAATCGATTAAATTATCTTGTGCTACACAAAGATAAATAACATTTTCTAAACTAATCCAATCTGTTAGTTGCAGTTATTGCACCTGTTACTGAAATGGTTGTTCCAGTTTAGGTGGTTTACAGTGCATTTGGAAATTATTCAGACCTCTTGACCTTTTCCACATTTTCTTGCAATACAGCCTTATTCTAAAATGGATGAAATTACTTTTTTCCCTCATCAATCGACACGCATTACCCCACAATGACAAAGCGAAAACAGGTTTTTAGACAATTTAGCAAATGTATTTTTTTTAATACCCTATTTAATACCCTATAAGTACTCAGACCTTTTACAGTGGGACTCGAAATTGAGCTCAGGTGCATCCTGTTTTCATTGATCATCCTTGAGATGTTTATACAACTTCATTGGAGTCCACCTGGGGTAAATTCAATTGATTGGACATGCTAAAATGTCCAATGACCTGTTTTTGCTTTGTCATTATGGGGTATTGTGTGTATATTGATGAGGAAAAAAAAATATTGAATACATTTTAGAATAAGGCGTAACTTAGCATCCCTTGGGGTGGCAGGTAGCCTAGTGGTTAGAGTGTTGGACTTGTAACTGAAAGGTTGCATTATCGAATCCCTGAGCTGACAAGGTAAAAATCTGTCGTTCTGCCCCTGAAGAAGGCGGTTAACCCACTGTTCCTAGGCCTTCATTGAAAATAAGAATTTGTTTTTAACTGACTTGCCTAGTTAAATAAGGTACAATCTAATAAATAACAACATTTGGAAAAATTCAAGGTGTCTGAATACTTTCCGAATGCGCTGTAGGTAGTGTCATTTATTAATATTTCTAACCCTGGCAGTCATTCTGAATGCAGATTTTAGGTGAATGAAAGTTCCATTTGTTGGATAACCCCAATCTGTCTGGATTCCTATAGGAATTAAACATTACTTTGCAAGCCAGCATAATGTGACATGATGCTGGTTATGCTGGTCACTAGTGTCCAAAACACAGTGAAGGCTGGTCAGCAGCAAAACACAGCAAAAGGCTGATCACCAGCAAAAACTAAACAAAGACACCAGCAAAAACACAGTGAAGAGACCAGCAAAAACCAAGCGAATGCACCAGCAAAAAAACTGCGAAGGCACCAGCAGAAACACAGCGCAAGGCTGATGACCAGAAAAAACACAGCAAAGGCTGATCACCAGCAAAAACACAGCGAAGGCTGGAAGGCTGGAGACCAGCATGACCAGCCTACAGTATGCTGGTCTATGCAGTTTCTTTTCAGCAGGGAAGCTACAGTGAGCTAGCAACACCATTGTCAACTACCTCCATTAGCTAATTCAATTAATACAGGTAGCCATTACACCAGTCTTAAACTTCAGTAAAGTCTGCAGAACAGATGGGAACCACACTTACACATGAAACTGAGGCTTTACCAACATGTTAAATGTTGTGAGACTATTGTGTATTTTGAGCTTTCCTGGTGATTGTCCTCCCACGGGTTTGACTGTAGCTGTGATGTTGCTCTGCTGCGGTGCCTGTGTGAGCTGACTTTACCCCAGACTGTGTCACTAGATTACAGGGTGCACTCTGGATGTTCCTCCTGCGTCCTCCTCACAAACAATCCCCTAAATCATCAGATTGCTCCTTTACATGAACTTCTCCCCAGGGACACAGTTCTGCTGCTCGTCAGCAAACCCTGTTATATCAGTGTATATTCTCAGAATACTCCCTGTGTCCAAATTATAACAGACCATTATGATAATAATGTTCAACCTACAGTGCCTTCGGAAAGTATTCAGAACCCTTGACTTTTTCCACATTTTGTTACGTTACAGCCTTATTCTAAAATGGATGAAACATTTTTTTTCAGCAATCTAGACGCAATATCCCATAATGACAAAGTGAAAACAGGTTTTTAGAATTCTTTGCAAATGTATTCAAAATAAAAACAGAAATACATTATTTACATAAGTATTCAGACCGTTTGCTATGAGACTCGAAATTGAGCACATGTGCATCCTGTTTCCATTGATCATCCTTTCGATGTTTCTACAACTTGATTGGAGTCCACATGTGATAATTTCAATTGATTGGACATGATTTGGACAGGCACACACCTGTCTAAATAAGGCCCCACAGTTGACAGTGCATGTCAGAGCAAAAACTAAGCCATGATGTTGAAGGAATTGTCTGTATAGGTCTGAGACAGGATTGTGTCAAGGCACAGATCTGGGGAAGGGTACCAAAACATTTCTGCAGCATCGAAGTTCCCCAAGAACACAGTGGCCTCCATCATTCTTAAATGGAAGAAGTTTGGAACCACCAAGACTCTTCCTAGAGCTGGCCGCCCGGCCAAACTGAGCAAAGGGGGAGAAGGGCCTTGGTCAGGGAGGTGACCAAGAACCCAATGGTCACTCTGACAGAGCAGAATGTGAGAAACTCCCCAAATACATGCTTGTAGCATCATACCTAAGAACACTTGAGGCTGTAATCGCTGCCCAAGTTGCTTCAACAAATCAAATCAAATCAAATGTATTTATATAGCCCTTCTTACATCAGCTGATATCTCAAAGTGCTGTACAGAAACCCAGCCTAAAACCCCAAACAGCAAGCATTGCAGGTGTAGAAGCACGGTGGCTAGGAAAAAATCCCTAGAAAGGCCAAAACCTAGGAAGAAACCTAGAGAGGAACCAGGCTATGAGGGGTGGCCAGTCCTCTTCTGGCTGTGCCAGGTGGAGATTATAACAGAACATGGCCAAGATGTTCAAATGTTCATAAATGACCAGCATGGTCAAATAATAATAATCACAGTAGTTGTCGAAGGTGCAACAAGTCAGCACCTCAAGAGTAAATGTCAGTTGGCTTTTCATAGCCGATCATTGAGAGTATCTCTACCACTCCTTCTGTCTCTAGAGAGTTGAAAACAGCAGGTCTGGCACAGGTAGCACGTCCAGTGAACAGGTCAGGGTTCCATAGCCGCGGGCAGAACAGTTGAAACTGGAGCAGCAGCACGGCCAGGTAGACTGGGGACAGCAAGGAGTCATCATGCCAGGTAGTCCTGAGGCATGGTCCTAGGGCTCAGTTCCTCCGAGAGAGAGAAAGAAAGAGAGGAAGAGAGAATTAGAGAGAGCATACTTAAATTCACACAGGACACCGGATAAGACAGGAGAAATACTCCAGATATAACAGACTGACCCTAGCCCCCGACACATAAACTACTGCAGCATAAATACTGGAGGCTGAGACAGGAGGGGTCAGGAGACACTGTGGCCCCATCCGATGATACCCCTGGACAGGGCCAAACAGGCAGGATATAACCCCACCCACTTTGCCAAAGCACAGCCCCCACACCACTAGAGGGATTTCTTCAATCACCAACTTACCATCCTGAGACAAGGCCAAGTATAGCCCACAAAGATCTCACCACGGCACAACCCAAGGGGGGGCGCCAACCCAGACAGGAAGACCACGTCAGTGCCTCAACCCACTCAAGTGACGCACCCCTCCTAGGGACGGCATGGAAGAACACCAATAAGCCAGTGACTCAGCCCCTGTAATAGGGTTAGAGGCAGAGAATCCCAGTGGAGAGAGGGGAACCGGCCAGGCAGAGACAGCAAGGGCAGTTCGTTGCTCCAGAGCCTTTCCGTTCACCTTCACACTCCTGGGCCAGACTACACTCAATCATAGGACCTACTGAAGAGATGAGTCTTCAGTAAAGCCTTAAAGGTTGAGACCGAGTCTGCGTCTCTCACATGGGTAGGCAGACCATTCCATAAAAATGGAGCTCTATAGGAGAAAGCCCAGCCTCCAGCTCTTTGCTTAGAAATTCTAGGGACAATTAGGAGCTCTGCGTCTTGTGACCGTAGCATACGTGTAGGTATGTACGGCAGGACCAAATCGGAAAGATAGGTAGGAGCAAGCCCATGTAATGCTTTGTAGGTTAGCAATAAAACCTTGAAATCAGCCCTTGCCTTAACAGGAAGCCAGTGTAGGGAGGCTAGCACTGGAGTAATATGATCACATTTTTTTGCTTCTAGTCAGGATTCTAGCAGCCGTATTTAGCACTAACTGAAGTTTATTTAGAGTACTTAGTAAAAGGTCTGAGTACTTATGTCTTTTTTTAAATATAAATTTGCTAAAATTTCTAAAAACCTGTTTTTGCTTTGTCATTATGGGGTATTGTGTGTAGACTGGTGAGAGGAAAAACAATTTAATCAATTTTAGAATAAGCCTGGGATCTGGGATCTGGATACTTTCCAAATGCACTGTATGTCTCAAACCTGCATGGTAATGTAACAGCACGGAAAAAGCCAATATCAGTGCAATATTGTAACATAAATGGACTGGGTCATTTTCAATGAGCAACGTTAACATGAAGCCAATAATGCCAATATGCAAACCCATCAAGATAAATCTGTAACGTTGGACAAGGAAATGAAAAAGAACAGAATTACCTTCTATTTACATTCTACAAAACAATGTTCAAATCCACTCTCATTATCCAACATACCCTCCTCATAATGTAGTTTGAATAGAATAAAACAATATATACTCTTAGCGAAAACACAGCAAAAGTGGATTACCATACCAACAGGTAGAATAGTGAGTGTATTTGTGTTTTTTATTGCCCACAGGACAGCTTTCCTGCCAGGTTCGGAGGAATCCACTTTGTGAACCAGCCGTGGTACATCCACGCCCTGTACACTGTCATACGGCCCTTTCTGAAGGATAAGACAAGAAAAAGGGTAAGATGGGAGGATGTTGTTGACTGAACATTCTGAAAAATCACTTTGACAGAGACCAACAAGTCAACTGTGTTGCTGTAACCAATGAATGTCAGGTCATTCTATTGAACATACAGCATCGGTTATTATACTTTCTGAATAGCTGCTGTCATAAGCATTGTTCAGGTCAGGACATTTGCTTTTCAAAAGAGCAAATCTATCCACTCCAACAAACTGTAGACTTTTATAACGTGCTCTTAGACAGTATATACTCATTATCTATCTGTGTCAATGTTGTGTTGTTGTTTTGCACAGTGCTTGACTTGGAGTAAAACAGTATTGTTTACAATTAGGTGGAGAAGCTCCACAATACTTTTGAGCTATTATTCTATAAGAGGAACATGATCTAAAGTGGTAGAATGTTCGAGGTGCCGGTACTCAGCTCCGGTGAGCTCCCGCACAAGTCAACCGCTGGTTTTGTCCATCCCTCTCTAGATCTTCATGCATGGGAACAACCTGAACAGCCTTCACCAGCTCATGCACCCTGAGATCCTGCCCTCTGAGCTGGGTGGGATGATGCCCCCCTACGATATGGGCACCTGGGCCCGCACCCTCCTGGACCACGCCTATGATGAGGAGACTGAGTACTGCCCCGAGTCCTACTCCCTGTCTGTCAAAGACCTGGAGAAAGACCTGTCTCCCAAAACCATGAAGAGGTCAGTCTAGACTCTGGACAGTCATGTTATTCACGTGTGTCAATGTGATAGATTGTGTATTGTGTGTCTTCATACGAGATAAAGGTGGAGGTGTCTTCTAAGAAAGCGATATGTTAGTCTGTCAGATATGTCATAACTGATGTATTGTTTCCATTTATAAACTGGATGGTTCCAGCCCTGAATGCTGATTGGCTAAAAGCTGTGGTATATTTAAGAAATAATGCCTGTGGGGGTGTGGTATATGGCCAATATACCACGGCTAAGGGTTGTTTTCTTAAGAACGACGCAACGCGGGGTGCCTGGACACAGCCCTTAGCCGTGGTATATTGGCCGTGTATCCCAAACCCCTGAGGTGCCTTATTGTTATTATAAACTGTTTACCAACGTAATTAGAGCAGTAAAAATAAGTGTTTTGTCATACCCGTGGTAAATATGGATACCCATATATATATATGACAAAACACTTATTTTTACCGTGATATACCATGGCTGTCAGCCAATCAGCATTCAGGGTTCGAACAACCCAGTTTATAATAGACCATATTCCACTGGTATGACAAAAAAATACTATTTACTGGTCTAATTTCGTTGGTAACCAGTTTATGTGTTGTGTCGTGCATAAGAACAGCCCTTAGCCATGTAATATTGGCCATATACCATACCCCCTCAGGTCTTATTGCTTAAATATATCATAAAGTATATGGTTCATGTAATAACCACAGAAATAGGGCAGATATGGAATATACTGTACGTAGGGCTTCCTAGAGCTAGAAGAGTAAGTAGGGCTTCCTAGAGCTAGAAGAGTAAGTAGGGCTTCCTAGAGCTAGAAGAGTAAGTAGGGCTTCCTAGAGCTAGAAAATCAATGGAAAACACATCCTACAGTAAGAACAATCCTTCATTAAATTGCACTACACGTGTAGTTCGGTGGAAATTATCCAACCATTATGTAGAAATTATGTTGAATATAATAATAAATTACATTTATCAATCTGACTCCATTATTCTGTGAATAAATGCAACATGCTCTGTACGTCTCTGGAGGAATCTAGTCAAGGTAGCGAGCCTTACATCTCCTCTCAGTATGACTATAATGATCATGTGTCTAACTTGCAACATTATGCAATTATTAAGAGACTAGATACAAAGAGCTAATCCTGGCAACCAATGTTCAAGCATTAATTTATTCAGACAAGCAGATCAGAGATGTCAAGGTGTTACCCAAACGTGTAGCGTAAATAACAACTACAAATAGACCTACTAAATGATGAACGTGTAGTCAAAGAATTACTCTGTAAAACGAGGAATGTATTTACTCAATTCAGCTAATATAATTTATTAGTCACAAAATAATTAACGCTCAAACAATTACAGTGTACATGAAATACATGATCCATTGCAGACTAGCACAGTAAATGACTACAACCAATAGGATAAGACTTAACGTGGTTACACATGTCTTCAATTCAGAATAATCTCTAATCTAATCAACTCAATTTAAATTGTTGGAGCGCACCCCTGTGTCACTCCCTCTTTGAACTACCCGCTGTCCGACGAATAAAATAACAGTTTCCCAGTGTTACGGTGCTGATATGAGACGCACCAAGGCGCAGCGTTTGTTGAGTTCCACATATTTATTTAAAGTGAAACTTCTTCAACCAAAACAATTAACAAGCAACACAACATGACGTAACAAGCACCACCACAAACAAACAATATCCCCCCAGGCAGGTGGGAACAGGGAACCCTTAAGTATGATCCCCAATTAGAGAAAATGAACATCAGCTGCCTCTAATTGGGAACCATACTAAGAGCACCAACATAGAAATGGAAAGACTAGAACACCCCCCTAGTCACGCTCTGACCTAAACACCATAGAGATCCAAGGGATCTCGTGACACCCAGTAACAATAATTCCATAGCACTTACAGTACAATAAAACATATGGTATCAAAATTCATAGCTCTTAACGATCTCTCGAACAGTCCAAACATGACAATTTAATTCACACTGTAGCATTCATTTTGCCGATTTCACATTTTCATCTAATTTCACATCTCCAAAGGTGTCTGTGCTCTCAGAGTTCTGTGGGAACGTCCCTCCCCGCAGAAAACACAGATAATGTGTTGCTGACCACTGTGATTGCCCACAGATGGTCATTCATCCAAACAATGTCATAAATCGTGATTGAGTCATCACGCTGCGCCTCGACGCCTTCAAGTCACCAGTCCTGAGTATCACCTTCTCTCTTTCTTCCACTACACACTGTAGTGCAGAGCACAAAGATCCATATGCTTGTTTGTGTGTGTGGTGTATTAATGCCCTCTCACTGGCATAATTTTGTTGGATTGCTCTGAGAGATAAGCATTGAAAATTGTATACTTGGAGATTATCTTATTTATTCACTATTCAAAATGCTAAACATTGTTCTGTGTGTTTCATTCAGGTGAGTAGTTTAGGAAATCCTCCTTGACATATACACTACTGGTCAAAAGTTTTAGAACACCTTCTCATTCAAGGGTTTTTCTTTATTTTGACTATTTTTACTTTGTAGAATAATAGTGAATACATCAAAACTATGAAATAACACATATGGAATCATGTAGTAACCAAAAAAGTGTTATACAATATATTTCATATTTGAGATTCTTCAAAGTAGCCTCCCTTTGCCTTGATGATAGCTTTGCACACTCTTGGCATTCTCTCAACCAGCTGCATGAGGTAGTCACCTGGAATGCATATCAATTGACAGTTGTGCCTTCTTAAAAGTAAATTTGTGGAATTTCTTTAATTCTTTATGCATTTGAGCGAATCAGTTGTGTTGTGACAAGGTAGGGGGGTATACAGAAGATAGCCCTATTTGGTAAAGACTAAGTCCATATTATGGCAAGAACAGCTCAAATAAGCAAAGAGAAACAACAGTCCATCATTACTTTAAGACATGAAGTTCAGTCAATTCGGAAAATTTCAAGCATTATGATGAAACTGGCTCTCATGAGGACCGCCTCAGGAATGGAAGACCCAGAGGTACCTTTTCTGCAGAGGATAAGTTCATTAGAGTTACCAGCCTCAGAAATTGCAGCCCAAATAAATGCTTCACTGAGTTCAAGTAACAGACACATCGTAACATCAACTATTCAGAGGAGACTGTGTGAATCAGGCCTTCATGGTCGAATTGCTGCAAAGAAACCACTACTAAAGGACACCAATAATAAGAAGAGACTTGCTTGGGCCAAGAAACATGAGCAATGGTCATTAGATCGGTTTAAATTTGTCCTTTTGGTCTGGTCCAAATTGGACATTTTTGGTTCCAACCGCCGTGTCTTTGTGAGACGCTGTGTGGGTGAACAGATGATCTCCGCATGTGTGGTTCCCACTGTGAAGCATGGAGAAGGTGGTGTTATGGTGTGGGGGTGTTGGCTGGTGACACTGTCTGTGATTTATTTAGAATTCAAGGCACACTTAACCAGCATGGCTATCACAGCATTCTGCAGTGATACGCCATCCCATCTGGTTTGGGCTTAGTGGGAATATAATTTCTTTTTCAACAGGACCCAATGACCCAACACACCTCCAGGCTGTGTAAGGGCTGTTTTACAAAGAAAGAGAGTGATGGAGTGCTGCATCAGATGACCTGGCCTCCACAATCCCCCGACCTCAACCCAATCGAGATGGTTTGGGATGAGTTGGGCCGCAGAGTGAAGGAAAAGCAGACAACAAGTGCTCAGCATATGTGGGAACTCATTCAAGACTGTTAGAAAAGCATTCTCGGTGAAGCTGGTTGAGATAATGCCAAGCGTGTGCAAAGCTGTCATTAAGGCAAAGGTTGGCTATTTGAAGAATCTCAAATCTTAAATATATTTCTATATATTTGTATATGTTTAATTACTACATGATTCCATATGTGTTATTTCATAGTTTTGATGTCTTCACTATTATTCTACAAAGTAGAAAATAGTCCAAATAAAGAAAAACCCTTGAATGAGTAGGTGTTGTAAAACTTTTGACCGGTAGTGTATCATTTTTTGACAGTCTATTGTCTCAGTGAGTTTTTTCAGGGCTGTGTCTCTTACGACTTACTGGGTCGTGAAATGAGCATTAGACAAAAAAAATGAATATGATGCACTGATCTGCACTCAATTGACGGAGCTCTGACTTCTTCTGAGTGCGCTAGCTACTGTAGCAACCTTCTGGAGCATGAACAGAAGTGATGGACTTTTACCTTCGGCAATAAGCTCAGTTCCACTCCTGCTGCCTCACAAAACCCTCTGACTAAACCTGTATAGACATATGACTGTCATGAAGGCCTTCTTGCCTTGGGGAAATTGGCCACTCTAATGTCCTTTTTTTGAGAGCCATCTCAATTTGTCAAGTGTGTTTGTGTGTTTATGTGTGTGCATGCATGCATCTACGTGTGTGTGTGTGTGTGCCTACCTGAAAGGAAATACATGCACTTCCCCGTTCATAGCACAGAATCTTTAGTAAAAACATGTTTGGATTCAGCAGATTTGAATCATTCTCATTGACATTTCTGTTTACCAAGACAGTAGACCGACACAGCAGGCAAAGCAATGAGAGATACAGCACAGTATGGGATTTTCATAAAGGACATAAAAGCATTTAATAACGTCTTTATTCCTATTGTTAAGCACTCTGTTGCCCTGCACTGCCCTGTATCTGTGACAGAGGAGCATTTGATTGGTGTATCATAGCATCCTGGCCAGGGTCCTAATGTATGGTGAACTAAAGGCTGTAATCACCAGCAGCCATATGATCTGAAGTGACTTCTTTAGTCAGGGCTATTATCTCCCCACTGTACACTGCCATTCATACACTCCACAAAGTTCAAGCAAACATTACCTCATGAATTACTTGATTAAAATAACAAAATTGTATATGAGTCACTGTTAGAGAAGTATATGTTTTGTATGATGAGCCACTGTGTCATGGGCACCCCATAATGACGAAGCCATACTGTACTGTGTGACTATGATGTCTGTGAGTGGAGACAGATCTGTTTTACTTTACTGCTGCAGTAATTACATAGCTCCCCGCTAGCAGCAGTAGCTGTATGACCTAAATGTTAACCTCACTGAGGCTGACGTGATTGAGTTCTACTATTCATTCCAATGGTCATTTAGCCCCTGTGTTAATACTGTACATTCATACATTTTATTTTGTTTTGGGGTGGGTTTTTTTGTCACAGGTGAATGAAGCTCTGGTTGTTGACTTAGTTATCATCATCAGTCATATGAATCTTTATCTGTCACGGTAGACACAGGAGACCAACCTGTCCCAGATTTCTGCATGATGAATGATAGCTCCCGTTCCCCAAAGCAGCTTAGGCTTTTATTAGAGAAATATATCAAAAATAGGTCAGATCAGTGTCTGAGTGTGACATTTTGTGATCAACTTTTCGGGCTCATGTACTAGACAAGATAACACCATTTCTTTTTCTAGGAGAAGATCATTTTTATTGATGGTTTTGTGTGCTTGTGCGTGTGCTTGTGCATGTGTGTGCATTTGTGTGTTTGCATGTAACCCAAGGCCTCTTCTGAAACAATTGATGCGGAGGGATTTTGGGATGCATTTATGAAACCCATCGTATATTACCCATCGCCTATGACCCCCATGTGTGCTACCTGCTCTGCAGGATGCAAGGGGGCTCTGGGGCTCACACCTTTTCATCCCCTCCTTTGTACTTGAGTAGGTGAGAAGTCATCAGTGATAATGCTTCACTGAGCACAGGCCTCTCTGATGCTAGTCATCTTTTATTTATATCCACAGGTCCCAGTCGGTGGTGGAGCCCGGAGTTCTTAAACGGCCAGAAAAAGTGAAGAGCGAGGAGGAGAACATGCAGCCACTGCTCTCGCTGGACTAATGTACAGTCTGACACAACACAAGCAGCCTAGAAAACATTGACCCTCAGACAGACAGACAGACAGACAGACAGACAGACAGACAGACAGACAGACAGACAGACAGACAGACAGACAGACAGACAGACAGACAGACAGACAGACAGACAGACAGACAGACAGACAGACAGACAGACAGACAGACAGACAGACAGACAGACAGACAGACAGACAGACAGACAGACAGACAGACAGACAGACAGACAGACAGACAGACAGACAGACAGACAGACAGACAGACAGACAGACAGACAGACAGACAGACAGACAGACAGACAGACAGACAGAGGAAAGAATGCCCTTGTTCCCCCAAAACAAAGAAAATAGCACAGGCATATAAAAAGGAGGTGAGGAGGAGGGAAGAGATTGGAGCACGAGAAGAGCCTGTTCTGGCATCATAAAGATGGTCCGACCCACCATTTTGAGGGATATTTCTAAAAAACAAAAAGGGAGTAAGAGTTACTAGCAGAGTTCCATATGTTATTGTTAAGTGCCAATTCAAAACTGTAAATACACTTCTGATCTAAACCCCAGGAGGATGGGGAACTCGTTGTGACAGGGACACATCTAGAGACTGCTGTTAATATTCTGTATGTGCTTGTGAAATATTTTGTGAAAAAATGGTACTATAGGAGGTTGATGGAAAATCACGCTTAAAGAGGATTGGGAGCTGGGGACTTTCGGTACAGTTTCTAAAATGTCCAAACCGGCAAGTGCAGCTCAGGATTAGTTCTAATAATGATGAGGTTCTCTTTAAATGTGAAGCAGAAAGTGTCTGACTGCTTGCACAGCAAGGCATGTGGCTCTTTCATCCGAGGAATTCAAACAGACGTTCAGGTTTCTCTATCTAAAAGCAAACTCCCCTTTACTCTTCAAGGCTCAATGAATTATGTGTTTTTGTCAGAGACCACATTTTTTGTTTGGTCTGAATCTTGCTATTGGAATACTTTCATCCAGAATGGCTTCTTATCTATGGTTAAATTTGGCTAAACAGTGTCTTCAAACCATTACATTTTTCAACATTTATGAAACATTTGTCAAGGTTAGGTATTTCATATTACATTTGAGACAAGATACAAGGTAAGAAGTGCATACAGTACCATGAAAACATTCTGCAACAGCAAGGTCACATGACAATTGTTTTGTATTTTGAAATGATTTAGTATTAGCTATTGGTTCAGCTCAGAAGTGTTAAGAATGTTTTCTCTGTGTCATGTGATTCCAGAAATGAGTTCTTGTTTAAGATGTATTAACTACACTTGCTTTGAGGATTGTCTTGAAACTATATGTTTCAATAGGAGAGAAGCTGTCCACAACAGCATTGCTACACCTACTTGAAAACCAATTTAGATACAGTATTTAAAAGATAGAGACATTATTTTCTTATATCTTATTTTATGATGGTGGAAGTTAAGATATAATGTATACTTATATACAGTATGATAACAAGCTTTTGTAATGGCTGCAAGGGTACAGTCAGTGTATGCCACTGTGTGATCATCCGTCGCGAGCTCCTTTGTTTCTCCCTGCATGGTGGTGAAGCTTGAGGCCATGTTCAGCTCTGGAGCCTCTGAGCCCTGACACAGTGCTGCCTTCCTGTTATGACACTAACATGGGGTGAGTTTGTAAATTCACTCTGGAGTGGCTACCTGCTGCCCAGAACTAGGCCAGGCAGACAGACATTCTTAATACCCAGTGAACACAGTAGCGTAAACCGTACAGGAAATGTCAGCTCCAGCTCGATGACTGAGTGACTCGGGTTTTCATCTGCTGCAGATCCAGGAACCTTTTTGGTTGCTTTGGTGAAGAAAGGGTGCCATAAGAGCTTGTCAGTGTTACCCACTCCGTCTGTAGTAGCCGTTAGGTAGCGATGTGTGAGATGTTACAGAAACTTGATAGCTGAACAATGTATTTTTTTAATCTAAAGCCTCATTATCAGATGGGGCTGTCTGTGTGCATCACCCTGGTATATTTTTGTGTGATGTTCATCAGTATTTTAAGGCATTCATGGTGCTTGTTTGTCCTGTGCACTATTCAGATCATGCAACAAGAGCAGCAGCGTTTTTGAGAATTGAATATGCTTGTTTAGCATTTGGAATGTTCTTCCAACTGTTTTCATGTATCCAGCCTTGCCATTTCAACCAAAGCCACCCTTTGACAAAACAAAGATTTTATTGTATTATGCTTTACTTAATAAGAATCCACGGCTTGAAGGTAAAGCAACGACTTATTACGACAATGTATTCTTTTTCATGAAATGAATGCATATTATGCTTTGAGTTAAGTCTTTGGTGTCATGTTTTCATGTCACTTTGATTGTATATACATGTAGGAACAGATGGCAGAGCAACTCAATTTAGAGGTCTAGTCAAATCTCAGATTATTCAAAGCGGACGTGTAGGGCAGAGTGTTTAATGTTTAAATGTCCTTAAAGACAACTTGCTGACTTAAATTATGTAACTGAATCAAACATGTCATGAGCAAAAAACAACCAATAAATATGGACACACTTACATTGGTATCGCTCTGCTCTCTTATTTACTGTTCTGCACTCCTGTATGCTGCACAGTATGTTTACATCGAATGAATGTCCTAAAATGGGAGCCATACTCCTGAGCGCACACCAATTTCACCTACAGGCAGTAAGGCATGCGAGTGAACTAAACAGTGTCACGACCAAGGTTATACTGAAGGTATTTACAGGCACTTTTGTTAAGAGGACCTCTGTTGTTGAAGTATGAGTTGCAGACCACTGAATAGAATACAATATGATTACAGCGGGTAATTGAGAGACCATCAAAGCTTTCAGTAAGCAGGTCGCATTCAAAAGAGAGCGCCTTCTCTAAACACGTGTATTGGCTAAGGGACCAATGAATACATTAAAAGCTCTGAAAGATATCAAAAGCTGTGTGCTCAGGGTAATTGGTTGGGTGGAAAATTACTTCGGGAATGAATACCCCTAGGTCGCGTTTCAGAAAAATGCAAGCATCTGGTGTGAGTGTAGAGAGCTAATATGAGGAATTGTCGCAGCAGGATGATTTTTCCGTCCCTGCCTATACTGAGTGTCTACCAGCCACACTGGGTTTACCCCCCACTGAAAAACACAGCAGCAAACCCGCCAGCTTTCTGAATTATTCATTGAAAAAGCCAGCGTTATTCCCTCCCACATGACCATCACAGTGCAGTCTGTTTGGCTAGTTGGCTCACCCAGTCAGAGCCCATACTGACTGAGACAACAGATGTGGTTTGATTTATACTTTAGCATGGGATCCTCCACTTTCAGAGATTGGTCCGAATTATGGATGGACTTGACTGTGTATGAGTCTTCTGCTCATCCCTATTGACTTCAATGTGATAGTGTAGCTAAAGCTGTGTTTTTCCTGTGGGGGAGGCATTTCACTGTCTGTTGAGAGCGTGAGGGGCCAGGGCTATTACAAGAGTCGTCATCACACTGCACAGTGGAACCAGCAGCTTCCATATTGCCTTGCTTTGCCCTGGTCCACTCCCATACAGCCACTTATGGAAATGGAGCTCTGATTCTGGCCTGAGGTGGATTCTGGGAGCTGCCTGCGTGTTTAGCCTGTTGATGCTTGAGGGAGTTGCGTTGTGGAGGGTGCTGTGGCCAGACAGGCAGAGATGAATCACACTTCTTTACCTCATGACTCTTACCATTACACACATGCTGCTCTGGGTACATGGGAAGGAGCAACGTTCTCTCTAATGTCTCTGTCTGCACAGTGGTTATATCAGAAATTCAAATAACCCCCACAGCGTCATTCATTTCAATCTGTTTTCAACATAAACTCCACGGTAGCTTCAAACCGAAGACAAGCGGTTGTATTATTTATTGCAAGTGGCAGCATTACTGAGCATGCGGCACATTGTACTAATTTAGTGCTCTGGCTGACCCAGATCTCCCGGCTGATCAGTTGATGATGTGGCCTAGCTAGCTAGCTAGCTTGTGCTTCTCTCTATCTATCTCTCACTGCTACTGTAGCTCAGGCTGCATGGGGCCCCACACCTCTGCTCAGATTATCGCGGCTGTAGAGCCATGGAGAATTAAGCCTTTAAATAGTGTACTGCTTTAAGGTGACAGATTAGAAAATATGGGTTCAAGTAGCACCATTTTATCGGGAATTAACCAAATGTAAGAGAGGAATTCACTGGATTCTATTTTTGTTCCCTGCCCTGTTCGGAGCAGATTTGATTCAATTCCTTTTATGAATGGCTCAGGCGTGGGCTGGGCTGTCTGACTCCTCTTGATGGGCCAGATTGTGAGGAGTCTTGAGAGAAAATGGAAAGCACAAACCCACAAATCAAATTATACAGTACCACTAAAGTACTTTGGCATACAGTAGGGGATACTCATACTGTATCTGTGGAACTGACTCAATTTGATTTGCACTGCATGATATTTAGGCAATTACACCTCAAGTACAGATGGCATATCTTAACTAGATCATCCTGTTGTTGCAGGAATGCCAACTTGTACTGTATTCAAGGTTTAACATTTTTTATAAAGTTAGTACATTTCAGACTTGATTTGCCCTAATGAAAAATGTAGAAACCACTACAAAAAAATGGCTATTAATTATAATCCACATAACAATTCACATTTCCTTTTGCTGCAGGAGTATTTTCCTGCTGTGAGAAACTGGGTCAAATTAAGATACGGCATCTGGACTCTATTATTGTCTTATTTTTATTTCCTCTCAGGCCTGGGAATGGACTATGTATCCTGGGAGTCGTAAAGGCTGCTTGTGTGGTAAAGTTTCAGAAAAACAACCCATCTGCAATTTGGGAAGCACTCGATAGCAGAACATAAGGTTGCCTTCCTCGTAACTGTGGTAACAAAAGCAATGAAAACGTCAAGTATGATTATCCCTCTATTGCAGAAACAGCATTACCGCTGCTATTTTAGCCCCTCCAATATTAGTCCCCGTCTATAAGGACTGCTGTTACACAGGGGAAATGGACATAAGAGGATTTGACGTGATCAACAGTCTTTATACCCACTGTTGTGCCTCAGAATTTGATAACTTTGTTGCTGGGTGGCATGACAATATGAAGTGCAGAATACAACCATTTAAGAAGGATCGCTGGGTCCCCCACGGGACGGTTGAGCTAATGTAGGCAAATGCGATTAGCATGAGGTTGTAAGTAACAAGAACATTTCCCAGGAAATAGACATATTTTCATTTTAGTCATTTAGCAGACGCTCTTATCCAGAGCGACTTACAGTAGTGAATGCATACATTTCATACATGTATTTTTTAATATTTTTTTTGTACTGGCCCCCCGTGGGAATTGAACCCACAACCCTGGCATTGCACACACCATGCTGGCGTTGCAAACACCATGCTCTACCAACTGAGCCACAGGGAAGACATATCTGATATTGGCAGAAAGCTTAAATTCTTGTTAACTTTGCACTGTCCAATTTACATGAGCTATTACAGTGAAAGAATACCATGCTATTGTTTGAGGAGAGTGCAACATTTTGAACATGAAAAGTTATTAATAAACAAATTAGGCACATTTGGGTGGTCTTGATACAACATTTTAAACGGACATACAATGGTTCATTGGATCAGTCTAAAACTTTGCACATACACTGATGCCATCTAGTGGCCAAAATATAAATTGCAACTGGGCTGGAATAATACATTATGGCCTTTCTCTTGCATTTCAAAGATGGTACAAAAAAAAAATACTAAAGAAAGGTTTTTTTTTTTCTTTGTATTATCTTTTACCAGATCTATTGTGTTATATTCTACTACATTCCTTTCCTATTTCCACAAACTTCAAAGTGTTTCCTTTCAAATGGTACCAAGAATATGCATATCCTTGCTTCAGGGCCTGAGCTACAGGCAGTTAGATTTGGGTGTCATTTTAGGTGAAAATTTAGGCTAATCCTTTAGAGGTTTTAAGCAGTTAACACAAAAATAAGTCTTCCATGACTAGAAGACATCTATACCTAAAATTGGAGGAAAGCCCATAACAAAATCAAACAGACTTATTTTTATTTTTTGACATGTTTACTCGATTTGTAACGCTAACATTGCATTGCCATGTGCAGTCCATGTTTTGCTAAATGTATACTCAAAAATGATCAAGGTTAACAACAAAAGAAGTCAAGAGCACATTGTTCTGAAAACAAAAAAACAATACATTCTTATAAATACTGCAACAATTGATAAATGCTTTTTTCTTTTTAAATCAGCTATCAGTTGTTTTATGCACCATGTCCAACATACTTTAAATCTATATTTTTGGGCATTGATCAATGTGTTGTTGCGTTGCTGTTTAAATAATGGTTTGAACTTTGTTAAAACTGCAACAACAAAAAAACTACAACTTAAGAACAGCATCTGTGCCATCATGTTGTGATCAATTACAGAACATACAGTAGCTACAGAAGGCAAACATAGTTTAGAAATAGTCTCAGAATCTAGCAATAGAGCATTGACAAGATAAATATCTATAAAAAGGAATAACCCAAAATAAAGTAGGTATTTTTGGCAAGACAATTAATCTGGGATGTAATTAGTCTTTGGGAACATATCTGATATTTAAGGCTGAGAGTTTGTTTCCTCCGTGCATGTTAGGAAACTCTTCTGTATTAATGAGATGTCTCAAATCAACAGAGCATACACATCTCATAGTAAAGCTATCTATATCCATCCTTTACAGCTCAACTGATGTCTGACTGAGATATGATTAAAGCTAATATTTCAAGTCCTACAGTGCTCACCAGAGTGTAACTGAGACATAGAACCAGAGACAATAACTGCCAAATGTTTTGTCTTTTTTTAAATAACAGTCATGCATAATACACAGGAAATTACCAAAAATGAATCGTCCAAAAGAACAAAACAACCCAAAATATATTTAGTTTGTGAATAATTTTCTTTAAAATGACATTGTTACAGCAAACACAATCAGCACAGAATCCGTGCTTATTAATCACGTATATCTGAGGTCTGTACTCTGTCAAGACATTCCACAATGTGCCATGGGCACTGTTGTAAATCAAGTAAACATCAGGTATTTAAACCTCATACTGTAGGGTTGTCTAGTCAATGCTTTGTTATACCTAGTGACTGGGAAGGTATGATGGTATGACCGAGCTCATAATGAAAGAGCAGTCAACCAACAAGTCCATTCTGCCACGAGTAAATACGTTTCTCTGACAAAAAAATAGAAAGGTAAGACATAGTTATAATTATAAAATATATAATTAGTGTAATCTGTTGTTGCATTATAGATAAGTGTGGGGGACTCTGCCTCCATCAGTCAGATCCACAGAAAACAACACACAGACAGACAGCAGCATTTCCCCTGGTGGTACAGGAAATGGTGCACTGGAACTTCAAAGTCAAGCTTTTTTTCCTTTGGCCTACTTCACAATACTTTGTCGAGCTGTTGATGCGGACTGTGGCTGCATGTGCCACTGCAAAATGTATGGATAGATAGTACAACAGGCTGAGACAGCTACAGCCAAAACAAAGTAGAGTTTCTCGGCCTTCCCTCTCAGGCTTTCAATAGTCTAGGTACCAGTCTTTTTAGCTAACATTCCACTCCTTGCCACTCCTGTCATTTACCATGTCGGCAAATGACAGGAGTGGCAGGGATGGGAATGTAATAGCTGAATAGAGAAGGTAACCAGGCTTTCACAGTATGGGCTCTCAAGCCACCATTTACTGAGCATTCTTATTTTCCCTTCTACTGTTTAAAGGACATCTGATCTCAGGCCCAATAGTTTCTTTCACATGGTCTTGAAACAGTCTTTAGTTGAGTAAGACAACAATGGATACGCTGGACTTAGCACAGCAGCACCATTATCAGAATAAAGGCACTCCTACTTGAACATGATTCAGCAGTAGGCTGCTGCGCATGGCAGCAAGCGCCATGATAGTAACATGACAGCAATGATAAAGTCATCCACACCTATATATCACAGGATGACATCATAACATCATCTCACGAGAATCATTGTTAGTTGTAAAAAAAAAAAAAAATGTGTGGACAGTCATTGACTTGACCTCTAGTGTTGCATTGTCAGTACACACACACACACTCCTCAGGAGAGAGAGAGAGAGAGAAGAGGTTATTCTGGTTAACAACGGGAGCTCCCATGAGAAATGGTACCATACTCATCTTCCCACAATTCTTTACCAACATGCCAAGCAGCAAGATACAAGCTGATGCAGTTATTTACATGGAAGTAGCATATTAAACAAAAATGACATCACATCACCTTGCTTTAACAGTGTGTGTAATGAGTGATAAGATAGTGTTCTTAAGCCATGTGTTTTATGCAGATCTGGCCAGATGACTACAGTTAGTGTTACATACCTGTACCTTATCTAATAATATCTGACAAGGAGTAGGAACCTTTACTGTAGGTGAAAACTTCTTGTCATCTTTGGCAGGTGAACTAATTTGATGAATATTTTTTTTAATAAAATAATAATATTCTTTCTAAATACAGATATACTCAAATCTGTAATGTAAAATTCAGCCATTTTTAGGCAAATACAAATATTGATCCTCTTTCATGATCAAACTGTGATGCACTCAATTTCTAAAATTCTTATGAAGATCGTCACTGTTTATTTGATGCGCGACTATTACAATAGTCTTAAAATATGGCTTAGGATTTCCTGTTACAGCAATAATGGCAGGGTATGTCACACATCAACAGAAGCATACAGGCATGGACATGTTCGGAGAAAGTGAGCTATATTGTTAATTTGTTATTGTATAGCATGTTCAATTTGTTTCCTTAATAAAATAAAAACATGAAATAAAAACGAAACTAAATGTTTATCACAGTGCCATTGATAATGTATGACCCCAAAATCAATTTACAGATATGTTTTGTCATCCTGAACTTGATGAATATTGTGATAAAAGTAACAAATGAAAAAATTATAACGTGAAGTAATCATTCAACAAATGAAAACGGCAAGATGTTGATATTACATGTACATTATATACATTGAACTTGAGCTAAATTACAATTTATATGCATATGTACATTGAATTTGATTGAACTTTACAGAAATGATCAAATCCATTCGCTTCCTAAGGTAATATATAGGCATAACTTACACTCCTTTTCTTATAAATAAATCTGCTGAAAAACATAGATCACAAAGGACTCAGCACTGAGTGCTAGCAAAAGCGGCAAAGCCACAGGTAAAATAAAAGAGTTCAGGGACTTAAAAACTCATGGGAGCTCGACCGGTCATAGAAAAATAAATAATACTGTACTGTCCATCCATCCTTCCCCTTTAGTCCCTGATTGTCCTGGTTAAGGCTGCCGTTCAGACTGACTAGAGGGAGCAGCATGGAGGTGAGGAGCTAGTCTACTGCCCCGCTGCTCTGGCTTTCTGCTGCTGCGCCTGCTGCAACATCATGGACCGCATGGCTGGGCTCATCGACACAGGGGTCATACCAGGGGTGGAAGGTCGCAAAGGGTAGTGGGCATTCTTTCCAACCATTAAAACACACTGCAATACTTTCTGACCTGTAAGATACAGTGTGGAAATAAGGAATCAATTAAGGATTTTTATAAAGGAGCATTTTTGCATGTTTATGACAGTAAGAAAAAGTTAAGACAGAAATTCATCTTACCTGGCTTCTTCTTGTCCATGGCATTCTCGTCAGTCTGAGATTCTTCTGATGAGGGCAGGGAACACAGGGAATGAGAGATAGACATGTATGAGAGGGAGAGAGGAGAAAGACTCCTGGTACCCAATGTATATATTATCCTTATATAAAAACACAATGTGATGGCTCTCTCTAGATTTCCTCTATCCAGGGTTCCCGAGTGCCGCAGCGGTCTTAAGCACTGCATCTCAGTGCTAGAGGTGTCACTTCAGACCCTGGTATGATTCTAGGCTGTATCACAACAGGCCGTGATTGGGAGTCCCATAGGGCAGTGCACAACTGGCCCGGCGCCGTCCGGGTTAGGGTTTGGCCGGGGTAGGCCATTATTGTAAATAAGAATTTGTTCTTAACTGACTTGCCTAGTTAAATATAGGTTAAATAAAAGTAAAAGGTATAAATAAATTACCAGAGGATATGAAGGGAGTTTCAGAACAGACCCTTTCAATCCCAATGGGACTTCTCCAGCCCTGCGAGGACTACTGGGATTTGGGGAATATGTACTGCTGTGCTGACAGAGAATTCTGATCAGGAAGTCTATAGTATTCCACTGGGGAAAATGGGCTCTGAATTTCAATGATACAGGTGAACTTAAAAAATACTGTGATGGATAAAGGAAGGAAGGAGTATTATTTCCCCATTAGAAAGAAGCATTTTAAAAGTGTTCAATCTAATCAAATTTGACACAGGGTATTTGTTTGGTCCTTAGGAAGAAAAACAAAGAACGTAGAGTAGGGGTGTTGAAATCATTTTGCCCCAGGGACCGCATTCGGTCTTCAATGAAGTCCGGAGGGCCACACTGAAAATTGGTTATATTTCCTTGCCATAAAAAATTGCCAAAAATAGTCCTCTATCCATAGTTTTTGCAATTTTCGATGCTCCCTGACTATCTAGTGATTATTATCGATTTGGACAGTCAAGAAACTATGAATGTAGGTCCATTTTCTGTGCACAGTGATTATTAGTCAGCTGGACAGTCAAGAAACTGTGTGAATATACTTCCATTATCATTTCTACACAGCTTTGATTTGTTTTTAGTCATTTTAAAGTATATTAAGATCGTTTTTTTTATGCATCAACATAGTTACTTTAGGGAGAAGAGTGAGAGTATACTTGCTATCTTTGTTTAACTAACTTTAAGTGCAGAGAGTGGGAAGGCCATGGCGGTGAACACAAGCATGACTACAACCCTTATTTCAAACAAAGTAATTGCAGCTCAGGTCTCAAAAGACATGTAAATCACTTTTGCCTTAATGTAATACATACAGTAGATGGTCATCATATTGAGGATAGTGATTGAGTATTGCTTGATGTCCCTTCACTGTGAGACAAATCACACAGGACGTGAGGAGAGAGTGACTGGGAATATGGGTAAGGAAGAGATGGGACTAGAATATCAAGACTCCACAAGCTCAGTCAATAGAACATCACCCCAACGTCTTTAAATCTTCTGGCTTTAACTTATATCAATCCAGTAAGTGTTGTTACTATTTATCACTAGGCATAATCTATTTTAATAACTAAATGTTTCTCTGTGAACAATTAACATGTTTAATTTACTCCCCAAAAACCCCCAGAGAGCAATATCAGCAAAGAGTCATTGAATCCTAGTTTTATTGTGTTGGCCAGTGGAGGGGAAGGTATAGCTACTACCTTAGTCATGAATAGAAGGTAAAGAAGATTCTGCCCCAATCTCTAGAAACATATAATAATTTTAATGGAAAATTGCAAAGGAAACAGTTGCTACAGTAATGAATTCCGATCATATTGGATATTATCAAGGCGATATCAGTTGAATAAATGAGGTATAAATATGCAGTTATAAAAAAAAAGACAAACAATATGATTCCACCTTCCAGAACACTGTAGCAGTAAACGTTTTTACACATTACATTTAGATTCTACTACTGCAGGATCACTCATTGAGATAATCCTCAATAGTAAGTATAGCAGACAACCCAAAAAATCATGGGTTAGACAGAGCACCATCATGTGGGGCCTAGTGAACATGGCTGCACTAAATCTAACAGTAACCACTGCTACATCCCTATCTCTTATTTGAAGCACAGACACAAGGCATTGGTATTTACTCACTTGCTATACCAGGAGGCTTCACTTCTTTCTCTGAAATCAGAGGCGGGGAAAATCATCAAGCATAAATAATCAATGGAGATCACTAGTAATGTATCAACCGTTTATGAGGAAAGGTACCAGCAATAAGAGTTATTTGATACTTTGAGCTGACGTACCTTTAGCCTCCTTCACAGCTTTATTCTCAGTCTTCTCAGCTTTATCTGTGAGAAGAGAAAGATACATTTGTCTACATGCCATTTCACCCGTTCTTCAAACTCTGCTTATAATCTCAAACGTATTCTCTTCACACTAACAAAAAGTGACATGGCTGTAATTGCAGTTTTACCATGCATAAATTTAAGCTCTAATCATGTTACGAGTGACTGGTTTCATTTTTCATGTGTTGTGAATTTTTGCCAACAAATGTATATAATAAGTGATGTGAAAGGGAATCATTGGAATGCTTATTCAGTGCTGATCTGTCTAGTAAACAAAATCATTCTGCCTGGCCTTTGTCTAAAGCTATGCCGTTTGACAGATCCAATTTCCAGTTGTCAACTAGTGTTTTGTGTTGATTAAGCATGAGAAAGATAACTGATGCTGGCATGTAATCAACCAATGACTATCATAATATACTATTACGCACGACATATTATTCACAAAAAAATGTGCAGCTTTACAGGACACTATAACAGAGGAGAGTATCCAGTCATTAAGAACATTCCCAAGGCTGATCCATGGACAATGAGCATCTTAACAAAACAATGAATAAATAAAAAGAAATTTGATGGCTATTTAGCATGACAAATGTATTCAAAACCTTGAAACCACTCACTCATATCTACTCAAGTTTTAGTCAAATAAATAAATCATTAAGTCCTATATAAATTTGTGTTAAAAAAAGAAAAAAGAAACTGACCTACTTATCAATACAAACAAGATTTCTTGCTCAGGGATTGATTGGATACGGTCCTTATGGTTTTGATTTAGGTTTCTGTTTACTTACGTGGTTTAGTGGGCTGGGCTGTCTTCACAGAGGGTGTGGTTTTAGCTTTGGCTACGAGACAAAATAACCAAAAGTACTTTTACAATAACCTTAATACCAGGATGAGGGAGCATTTAGTACTATATACGCTGGGATAAAGCTTTTGCACCACCTACATTATTCAGTAACAATGCATTATTCAACTTTAATTATCTAAACAGCTTTGAATTAGTTTTAATGGAAACAAATCCTTCGCAAAAAGCATTTAACCCATTTAATGACCAACGATAAGTCAATCTGTGAATAAAATCGGTTTATAACACTTCCTGTCTACAAAACTTGAGAAATGAACTATGCATACACTAAACAGTGCTAGTCTTTCCACACATACAGTATGTCAAGGAAGGACTGAAATAACACAGAAAAAACTAAATGCTGCACCACAATCAGTTGATTGATCACTCTAGTTGGCCTGGGGTGATTAATAGTTAAATTGAACCATTTGCCTCAGGTTTATTGATTAAAAGTGTTCTCCAGCCACACTTTGGTATAGGCTACATTACAAATGGTCAATACCAGATTTTACTTTTTTTCAGCCTAGTTCATTACTGGAATCTTGTGCTGTTGGTCCGTGCAGTAAAAGGCTGGAGCCCATCTCAAATACCCATTAGTCAGAGGATGAGGCATAGTCAAACAAGGACTGTAATATCTTAACACTCAATTGGAAAATAAAAGGAGAAGCTGTTTGTAGTTGTGTAAACAGACATACTGCAAAGACACTGCTATGGTAGCTAAGTTTGATAAAAACCTAATCCTTTTTTTATTCAATAGCAGCATCTATTCAATTCATACTAGAGCAATGTATTTGCATATTGTTATATGAACAGAACTCACCATCTGATGTCTTCACATCCTTTACCTTGTCTTCTTCTCATGCAAGAAGGAGGAGAAATGTATATGAGTGGTATGTATTCCTCTTATCTAGCTGGAAGGTTTACACATCAAACAGTAGAAGCATGAACATCTTAGTAGTCATTCAGGTCAATCTATATTACAAACCCAAATAGATTCCTGTCTCTTTTAAAACTGGATGAAGATTATTTTACACATACTCTACGCATATTTTCATAACCTTGTGTGGAAACGTATAAATCCGGTTCAATGTTGTACACTGGGCTGCCTGCAGTCCTGTAAGACATGCAGTAGGAATCTGGGTTTTGACCCCAATAAGAATCCAATCTAAGAAAGGCCACAAATGCAAATCTCCTTCATAGCTACACAACATTCTACAATATCACCAACATGTGACCATTTAACAAAATACGTTTCAGCACGAAGCTCTACAAAACAATAATTCAAGTTGAATTTGTAAAGGGCCTTTAAAGTGTATATTTGGTTGGTCTAAATTACGCCAGGGTAAAGCTAGGATAAAATCTGAAGTGTGTTTTTTTAGGGTTAAAGTCATACTCTTGAGAATCTCACAAAGCTACAAGATTCTTTCTTTGGAACTAAACAAGGGAGATAAACCGTTAAAATCTGTTATTCATACTAATGAAAATAGATGCATTGGTTATGCAAAAGGATACGTAATATCCAGAAAACACCCTATTTCACCCTACTGTAGGCCTATCATCAATATAGGCAAAGTAGAGCAAATTAAGTGTCTTTTGAGTAATGTAACTTGATTTTTAAAAATTTCACCTAATTTTTACATTCTGTAATAAAGAGCACACGTTCAACTTAATAAAAAACACTTTCCCATCACAAGATCTAAAAAAAAATACTATAGTACAGTGCCTTCAGAAAGTATTCATACCTCTTGACTTATTCCACATTTTGTTGTGTTAGCCTGAATTCAAAATTGATTAAAAAAAAAAAAAAAATCAATACATGTTATTGACTTAATCTTTCTGGGTAAGTCTCGGAGATTGTTGCACACCTGGATTGTACAATATTTGCACATTATTCTTCAAGCTCTGTCAAATTTCTAGTCAGCCATAGATTTTCCAGACGATTTAAGTGAAAACTGTAACTAGGCCACTCAGGAACATTCAATGCCGTCTTGGAAAAGCAACTCCAGTGTAGATTTGGCCTTATGTTTTAGGTTATTGTCCTGCTGAAAGGTGCATTTGTCTCCCAGTGTCTGTTGGAAAGCAGACTGAACCAGGTTTTCTTCTAGGATTTTGCCTGTGCTTAGGTCTATTCCGTTTGTTTTTCTCCTAAAAAAACCTCTCTAGTCCTTGCCGATGACAAGAATACCCATAACATAATGCAGCCACCACTATGCTTGAAAATATGAAGACTGATGTGCTGTGTTGGATTTGCCTCAAACATAAAGCTTTGTATTCAGGACATAACATTTATTTCTTTGCACATTTTTTGCAGTTTTTCTTTAGTGCCTTATTGCAAACATAACGCATGTTTTGGAATATATGTATTCTGTACAGGCTTACTTCTTTTCACTCTGTCATTTAGGTTAGTATTGTGGAGTAACTACAAGATTGTTGATCCATCAACCATTTACTCCTATCACAGCCATTAAACTCTGTAACTGTTTTAAAGTCACCATTGGCCTCATGGTGAAATCCCTTTCCTTACTCTCCGGTAACTGAGTTAGGAAGGACGCCTGTATCTTTGTAGTGACTGGGTGTATTGATACACCATCTATAGTGTAATTAATAACTTCACCATGCTCAAAGGGATATTCAATGTCAGCCAAAAAGAGTTACTTTAAATGAATCCCTAATAACATGAAATAAAAATAATCTTCAGAAATTACTTAAAATCTTCCTAGAAATCACAGAAGATGCATGGAGGGACAGGTCAAAATGCTGAATTTTGGCACTTGAACATGTCTTTATTGATATAAAAAAAAATTGATTTATTGAATTTTCCCTGTGGTCTATATTAAATGGAACTTAATATACCAGGCTTTTAAAATTCAATATGTGTTTACAATTCCTCTTAAAATATCAAAGGGCACTCATTTCGTGAAATGACCCATATATTGTTAACCATATTTGTTTTGTTAACACAGATGTGCCAGTGTTTGTGTTTTATTTTAGGGTTCAAGTCCTTGAAGGGAATTACAGCTGAGTGTTGTTTTTCCAAACACATTACCCAGTTAAGTAAAACACCACTTTGCTCTACCATGCAGACACACCGCAGGCGATACAGAGAAGGATCCCACTGTAATGGTCTAGATACAGGGAGGAAATGAGGCGTTGGGTTGGGAGGAGCAGAACATATGTTGAGTGCAGACTGAGAAGAACTGCCAGGTTAGAACTTGAACCCTACATATAACAAGTCAGGAGGGTGTTGACAGTCAGGAAGCCCATATGACAGATTCCAGCCGGCACTAACCTGATCGCTCCACAGAATATGAAGACAATGTATCATGTGTTTTAATATGTGTGTGTAACCTTTACTTAACTAGGCAAACAAATTCTTATTTACAATGACAGCCTACACCGGCCAAACCCGGACAATGCTGGGCCAATTGTGCACCACACTATGGGACTCCCATTCACAGCCAGATGTGATGCAGCCTGGATTCAAACCAAGGACTGCAGTGACACTTCTTGCTCTGAGACACAGTGCCTTAGACCACTACGCCACTTGGGAACAGCACAAATGTAGCATTTTAATTTGAGCCAGTTTGCTAGAGCAGGAAAATAATCTTGCAGCAACAGGAAATGTGAAGTATTAATGGACATTTTGGTAGGTGTTGATACATTTCTATAAGGGAAAATCCAGTTTGAAATTGCAAAGTGGAAATTACAAACATCAGACACTTTTATAAACATCAAATACATTACAAGTTTAAAATGTCCTGCCCCTGAACATGGCAGTTAACCCACTGTTCCTAGGCTGTCATTGTAAATAAGAATTTGTTCTTAACTGACTTGCCTAGTTAAATAAAGGTAAAATATTAAATAATTATACCTATCCATGTTATGGGGTTTTCACACGCTTCTATAGCCACAAAGTCAGATTCCACTGCCACAAAGTCCAAAATGTGTTTTTTGGTCTTTATTTAAGGTTAGGGTTAGGCATAAGGTTAGCAGTGGGGTTAAGGTTGGGGTTAAGGTTAAGGATAGGTTTAAAATCATATTTTAAGAAGATCAATTGATGAAATGGACAGGGGTTATGACTTTGTGGGTATAGAAACTAGTAATGACCATGTTATGGGCTTCTCTGGGGGGTTGCTATAGTAACATGATGGAGGCTTGTGTATGTGATAATGGTTATCACCAACATGAGAATGTGAACAGCACAATCTTATTAACATCCAACAATAGAAGGAAGAAATACTGGATGTATAACAGATGTTGCAGCATCGTTCTGAAGGACTGTGCCAATGAAACATGCATACTGTACAGTAATTAAAATAAATAGCTATCATCAGTAAAATAGTGAGATAGTATATATTGCGTACAAAGCCAAGCTGCCACTCTGCTAACAGGAGTCATCCTTCAGGGTTGCACCACCATTAAGTACATCATGGGAGAGAACTGTTAAACTGCTGTAGGTCACATGTTTAACACTACTGTTTGAAGTGTTAACCTGTTTGACTCAGCTGGCTGAACATGTATTCATCCACTCAAAACACAGTCAAATCATTCGCACCGTTTCTCTCTGCCGCTTTTGGTTTCTCTTTTGCTGATGGAAAACGTTTTGATGAATTTATTATTCAGTAAATTGCATTCAAAAGAAAAAATAATGAAAGATGATATACTGTTAATGCTGAGTTTCTGCCCTGCACACTGCTACAACAGATACATGTTACCTGTCTCAGGTTCCTTGGATAGCTTCTCCTCCTTCACTGCAGGAGCTAAAAGTGTTAGAACAGTTAAACAGCATGTTTCCAATTGTCATTGTATCGAACTGAAAATAATCTATATTTAGTTTGATGAACTTTTGCATTGCTGTGTGGTTACCTTTTGATGTAGGGATGGGTCTTATAGCAACAACTCTTCCCATGGCTTTTACCATTGGCACCACTACATTTGTGTGGTTACCTTTCCTCATAGTGGGGATTCTTGGAGTAGCTTTCTCTTTTAGGGGCTCAGGTTCTGAAACAACTGGTGCAGAGACAAATTAATGTATTACATTACATACTCATAAAGCATACCAATAATAATCGCCTTGATTGAAAAAGTTAATTAAGCCAAATTGGGTTTAAGAAGCAGCATACCATTCTTTACAAGCAACCATTCGGGTTTGACAGCACGAAGTTCTGAGATAAACAAGACATGTAAGAAGCGTTTCACTACAACTAATAGTAAGCATCTACTCAAGTTAACATTTGTGAAATACACTATTACCTTTCTTGGAAGTGTTTGTGGTTGTCTTGGTAGTGCTTGTCTTGACTTTTTCTTTGGAGATTGCAGGCTCTAAAACCATAATATATCCACAGTTAGAATATATGTTAATTCATCGACTGGAATAACTTCATCTAAGTTCTTGTTACCTTTCTTCGTAGGAGTTATTTTGTCCTTTTCCACAGGCTCTGAAACAATGAAAATGCAAAATATGCTCATCATTCAAAATACAATATTCATACAGCTCAATGTTGCAATGAGAATCCTATAGCAACTAAATATATTCATTACCTTTCTTGGCAGCTGTTGTTTTAGCTTTATCTTTGGAAACAACAATCTCTGAAACAAGAATACAGACCAAACACTTAGTCACCCACTGAACAACTCTAAAAGGAAAACATATATAAAATGTCTGGACATAAATCCACTCAAAACACAGTCAAATCATTCGCACCTTTTTTCTCTGACGCTTTTGGTTTCTCTTTTGCTGATGGAAAACGTTTTGATTCATTTATTATTCAGTAAATTGCATGCAAGATAAAAAAAAAAAGAAAGATGATATACTTGTTTGTATAATACTGTTAATGGACAGTTTCTGCCCTGCACACTGCTACAACAGATACGTTACCTGTCTCAGGTTCCTTGGATAGCTTCTCCTCCTTCACTGCAGGAGCTAAAAGTGTTAGAACAGTTAAACAGCATGTTTCCAATTGTCATTGTATCGAACTGAAAATAATCTATATTTAGTTTGATGAACTTTTGCATTGCTGTGTGGTTACCTTTTGTTCTAGGGATGGGTCTTATAGCGACAACTCTTACCATGGCTTTTACCATTGGCACCACTATGTTTGTGTGGTTACCTTTCCTCATAGTGGGGATTCTTGGAGTAGCTTTCTCTTTTAGGGGCTCAGGATCTGAAACAACTGGATACAGAGACAAATTAATTTATTACGTACTCATAAAGCATACCAATAATAATCGCCTTGATTGAAAAAGTTAATTAAGCCAAATTGTGTATAAGAAGCAGCATACCATTCTTTACAAGCGACCATTCGGCTTTGACAGCACGAAGTTCTGAGATAAACAAGACATGTAAGATGCGTTTCACTACAACTAATAGTAAGCATCTACTCAAGTTAATATTTGTGAAATACAATATTACCTTTCTTGGAAGTGCTTGTGGTTGTCTTGGTAGTGCTTGTCTTGACTTTTTCTTTGGAGATTGCAGGCTCTAAAACCATAATATATCCACAGTTAGAATATATGTTAATACATCGACTGGAATAACTTCATCTAAGTTCTTGTTACCTTTCTTCGTAGGAGTTATTTTGTCCTTTTCCACAGGCTCTGAAAAAATGAAAATGCAAAAATTGCTCATCATTCAAAATACAATATTCATACAGCTCAATGTTGCATTGTGTCAGGGGCGTCGTAAAGGATAGACCAAGGCGCAGCGGGTATAGTGCTCATCTTCTTTAATTTGAATGAGATAACACTTTTACAAAAATTAACAAAACCGACAACTGACAGTTCTGTCAGGTACTTACACAAAACGGAAAACAACCACCCACAAAACCCAAAGGAAAACAGGCTGCCTAAGTATGGCTTCCAATCAGAGACAACGAAAGACACCTGCCTCTGATTGGAAACCACACTCAGCCAAACCTGGAAAACAAAACATAGAAAATGAAAACTAGAACCAAAATCCCCTAGACCAAAAACCCCAAAACACACAAAACGAACACCCCCTGCCATGCGCTGACCATACTACAATGACAAAAGACCCCTTTACTGGTCAAGACGTGACACATTGAGAATCCTATAGCAACTAAATACACTGCTCAAAAAAATTAAGGGAACACTTAAACAACACAATGTAACTCCAAGTCAATCACACTTCTGTGAAATCAAACTGTCCACTTAGGAAGCAACACTGATTGACAATAAATTTCACATGCTGTTGTGCAAATGGAATAGACAACAGGTGGAAATTATAGGCAATTAGCAAGACACCCCCAATAAAGGAGTGGTTCTGCAGGTGGGGACCACAGACCACTTCTCAGTTCCTATGCTTCCTGGCTGATGTTTTGGTCACTTTTGAATGCTGGCGGTGCTTTCACTCTAGTGGTAGCATTAGACGGAGTCTACAACCCACACAAGTGGCTCAGGTAGTGCAGATCATCCAGGATGGCACATCAATGCGAGCTGTGGCAAGAAGGTTTGCTGTGTCTGTCAGCGTAGTGTCCAGAGCATGGAGGTGCTACCAGGAGACAGGCCAGTACATCAGGAGACGTGGAGGAGGCCGTAGGAGGGCTACAACCCAGCAGCAGGACCGCTACCTCCGCCTTTGTGCAAGGAGGAGCAGGAGAAGCACTGCCAGAGCCCTGCAAAATGACCTCCTGCAGGCCACAAATGTGCATGTGTCTGCTCAAATGGTCAGAAACAGACTCCATGAGGGCCCGACGTCCACAGGTGGGGGTTGTGCTTACAGCCCAACACCGTGCAGGACGTTTGGCATTTGCCAGAGAACACCAAGATTGGCAAATTCGCCACTGGCGCCCTGTGCTCTTCACAGATGAAAGCAGGTTCACATTGAGCACGTGACAGACGTGACAGAGTCTGGAGACGCCGTGGAGAACGTTCTGCTGCCTGCAACATCCTCCAGCATGACCGGTTTGGCGGTGGGTCAGTCATGGTGTGGGGTGGCATTTCTTTGGGGGGCCGCACAGCCCTCCATGTGCTCGCCAGAGGTAGCCTGACTGCCATTAGGTACCGAGATGAGATCCTCAGACCCCTTGTGAGACCATATGCTGGTGCGGTTGGCCCTGGGTTCTTCCTAATGCAAGGCAATGCTAGACCTCATGTGGCTGGAGTGTGTCAGCAGTTCCTGCAAGAGGAAGGCATTGATGCTATGGACTGGCCCGCCCGTTCCCCAGACCTGAATCCAATTGAGCACATCTGGGACATCATGTCTCGCTCCATCCACCAACGCCACGTTGCACCACAGACTGTCCAGGAGTTGGCGGATGCTTTAGTCCAGGTCTGGGAGGAGATCCCTCAGGAGACCATCCACCACCTCATCAGGAGCATGCCCAGGCATTGTAGGGAGGTCATACAGGCATGTGGAGGCCACACACACTACTGAGCCTCATTTTGACTTGTTTTAAGGACATTGCATCAAAGTTGGATCAGCCTGTAGTGTGGTTTTCCACTTTAATTTTGAGTGTGACTCCAAATCCAGACCTCCATGGGTTGATAAATTGTTGGGTTGATAAATTGTTGTGTGACTTTGTTGTCAGCACATTCAACTATGTAAAGAAAAAAGTATTTAATAAGATTATTTCTTTCATTCAGATCTAGGATGTGTTGTTTAAGTGTTCCCTTTATTTTTTTGAGCAGTATATATTCGTTACCTTTCTTGGCAGCTGTTGTTTTAGCTTTATCTTTGGAAACAACAACCTCTGAAACAAAGAACACAGACCAATAACTTAAATTCACCAACTGAACAACCTTGAAAGGAAAATGTATACAGTGCCTTAGGAAAAAATTCTGACCTCTTCACTATTTCCACATTTTATTAATTAAGTTACAGGCTTATTCTAAAATGTATTAAATAAATGTGTCCCCTCATCAATCTACACACAATACCCCACAATGACATATCAAAAATAGGTTTTTAGAATTTGTTGGCAATTTATAAAAAATAAATGAATGAAACATCACATTTACAAAAGTATTCAGACTCTTTACTCAGTACTTTGTTGAAGCACCTTCGGCAGTGTTTACAGCCTTGATTATTGGGTATGACTCTACAAGCTTGGCACACCTGTAGTTGGGGAGTTTCTCCCATTCTTCTCTGCCAGGTTGGATGGGGAGTGTTGGTGCACAGCTATTTTCAGGTCTCTCCAGAGATGTTCAATCTGGTTCATGTCCGTGCTCTGGCGGGGCCACTCATGGACATTCAGAGACTTGTCATGAAGCCACTCCTGTGTTGTCTTGGCTGTTTGCTTAGGGACGTTGTAATGTTAGAAGTTGAACCTTCACCCCAGTTGGAGGTCCTGAGCGCTCTGGAGCAGGGTTTCATCATGGATATCTCTGTACTTTGCTCTGTTCATCTTTCCCTCACTCAGGACTAGTTTCCCAGTCCCTGCCGCTGATCAACATCCCCACAGCATGATCCTGCCACCACCATGCTTCACCGTAGGGATTGTGCCAGGTTTCCTCCAGACGTGACGCTTGGCATTCAGGTCAAAGAGTTCAATATTGGTTTCATCGGACCAGAATATCTTGTTTCTCATGGTCTGAGAGGCTTTAGGCGCCTTCTGGGAAACTACAAGCCGCTGTCATGTGCCTTTTACTGAAGAGTGGCTTCAGTTTGGCCACTCTACCATAAAGGTATGGTTGGTGGAGTGCTCCCGATATGGTTGTCCTTCTGGAAGGTTCTCCCATCGCCACAGTAACTCTAGAGCTCCATCAGAGTGACCATCGGGTTCTTGTTCACCTCTCTGACCAAGGCCCATCTCCCCCGATTGCTCACTTTGGCCAGGCGACAAGCTCTAGGAAGAGTCTTGGTGGTTTCATACTTCTTCCATTTAAGAATGATGGAGGCCGCTGTGTTCTTGGGGACGTTGAATGCTGCAGAAATGTTTTCGTACCCTTCCCCAGATCGGGGCCTCAACACAATCCTATCTCTGATCTCTTCGACCTCATGGCTTGTTTTTTGCTCTGACATGCACTGTCAACTGTGGGACCTTATATAGACAGGTGTGTGCCTTTTCAAATCATGTCCAATCAATTGAATTTAACAAAGGTGGACTCCAATGAAGTTGTAGAAACATCTGAAGGCTAATCAATGGAAACTTTATGCACCTGAGCTCAACTTTGAGTCTCATAGCAAAGGATCTGAATACTTATGTAAATAAGGTATTTCTGTTTTTTACTTTTTATAAATTTGCTACAATTTCTAACAACCCGTTTTAGCTTTGCCATTATGGGGTATTGTGTGTAGATTGCTGAGGATTTTTATTTATTTAATACATTTTTGAATAAGGCTGTAACGTAAGAAAATGTGAAAAAAAGTCAAGGAGTCTAAAAACTTTCCAAAGGCAGTGTATAAAATAAACGGTTCCTAGGCGTAAGTTGTGCGTCATTACTTCACAGGAGAGCCATTTGAATGTAAACTTAAAAAATATATCTAAATGTGTTTTTTGACAGAAATGCCTTCTGGAACGTGTGGACTTTCATGTGCCTTAATAACAAACTTGTATGCCATCTGTAAATACAAATACAATTGTTAATTAAGAGCCTAGTTGGTTTAGCCATGAAAAAAGATAGGAACCTTCCCGTTAGGCATGTTTGGCTGAGATAATGGGTGGGCTGGACATGCCGAGAGATGAGTTCGGATCGGTCTGCCATGTAGCACGCTCCTGTCTATAACAGAAGCTGGTCAGTATGTGTAGGTAATTCTTTATACCGCTGCTTTTTTCAAAAGATATCACAAAATGGAATTGAAAAGGTGTTGCTCTCCACTTTCTGGAGGACCGAGTTTTGAAATCAGTGGAATGCCCGGTGGAATTGGTAAATTAAGGATATGGAGAAATTTCTGCCGTTTGATTGCAAATATGGAAAGGGAGTTGAAAAGAGAACACAGAAGACTGTTGCATAAAACACCTGTCTCCGGATTACATCTTCAAACTAAGGGCAACCATGGCATCCATGACAGAGAGGGAGAAACGTCCATCCATGTATACGGTAAGGTAGTCTAGCTAGCTACATTTACAGATATTGCACATTTCTAATTTTGTCAGAAAGTCGTTTTCATTTCAAGTTAAAGTGTACTACTAGCTAGCTAGAACATGCTAGCTGGCTGGCTGGCTCGCGAGCTAATGTTACGTGTAATATTATTACATCATGCAATAAATTACCTTTCTTCATTGTGGTAGGTTTTGTCTTTTCTTTGGAGACAACAGCTTCTGGAATGACAACATCATGCTCAATATTTTCCAATAAAAGTCAAGCATGCAGTTTTGTTATTAATAATGCACTACAAAACCACAAGCTTTTAACTACAACTAATAGTAAGCATCTACTCAAGTTAACATTTGTGAAATACACTATTACCTTTCTTGGAAGTGCTTGTGGTTGTCTTGGTAGTGCTTGTCTTGACTTTTTCTTTGGAGATTGCAGGCTCTAAAACCATAATATATCCACAGTTAGAATATATGTTAATTCATCAACTGGAATAACTTGATCTAAGTTCTTGTTACCTTTCTTCGTAGGAGTTATTTTGTCCTTTTCCACAGGCTCTGAAACATGAAAATGCAAAATATACTCATCATTCAAAATACAATATTCATGCAGCTAAATGTTGCAATGAGAATCCTATAGCAACTAAATATATTCATTACCTTTCTTGGCAGCTGTTGTTTTAGCTTTATCTTTGGAAACAACAACCTCTGAAACAAAGAACACAGACCAAACACTTAATTTCACCAACTGAACAACCTTGAAAGGAAATCATATAAAGTGCCTTAAGAAAGTATTTAGACCCCTTCACCATTTTCTAATTTGTTTTTACGTTACAGCCTTATTCTAAAATTGATTAAATAGTTTTTTCCTCATCAATCTTCACACAATACCCCATAATGACAAATCAAAAACAGTTTTTTAGAAATTGTTGACAATTTATGAAAAAAATGAAATATTTCATTTACATAAGTATTCAGACCCTTTACTCAGTACTTTGTTCAAGCACCTTTGGCAGTGTTTACAGGCTTGATTATTGGGTATGACTCTACAAGCTTGGCACACCTGTAGTTGGGGAGTTTCTCCCATTCTTCTCTGCCAGGTTGGATGGGAAGGGTCGGTGCACAGCTATTTTCAGGTCTCTCCAGAGATGTTCAATCAGGTTCATGTCCGTGCTCTGGCGGGGCCACTCATGGACATTCAGAGACTTGTCATGAAGCCACTCCTGTGTTGTCTTGGCTGTTTGCTTAGGGACGTTGTAATGTTGGAAGTTGAACCTTCACCCCAGTTGGAGGTCCTGAGCGCTCTGGAGCAGGGTTTCATCATGGATCTCTCTGTACTTTGCTCTGTTCATCTTTCCCTCGATCAGTACTAGTTTCCCAGTCCCTGCCGCTGATCAACATCCCCACAGCATGATGCTGCCACCACCATGCTTCACTGTAGGGATTGTGCCAGGTTTCCTCCAGATGTGACGTTTGACATTCAGGTCAAAGAGCTCAATCTTGGTTTAATCAGACCAGAATATCTTGTTTCTCATGGTCTGAGAGTCTTCAGGCGCCTTTTGGCAAACTACAAGCCGCTGTCATGTGCCTTTTACTGAAGAGTGGCTTCAGTTTGGCCACTCTACCATAAAGGTATGGTTGGTGGAGTGCTCCCGAGATGGTTGTCCTTCTGGAAGGTTCTCCCATCGCCACAGTAACTCTAGAGCTCCATCAGAGTGACCATCGGGTTCTTGTTCACCTCTCTGACCAAGGCCGATCTCCCCCGATTGCTCACTTCGGCCAGGCGACCAGCTCTAGGAAGAGTCTTGGTGGTTTCATACTTCTTCCATTTAAGAATAATGGAGGCCGCTGTGTTCTTGGGGACGTTCAATGCTGCAGAAATGTTTTCGTACCCTTCCCCAGATCGGGGCCTCAACACAATCCTATCTCGGAGCTCTTCGACCTCATGGCTTGTTTTTTGCTCTGACATGCACTGTCAACTGTGGGACCTTATATAGACAGGTGTGTGCCTTTTCAAATCACGTCCAATCAATTGAATTTATCAAAGGTGGACTCCAATGAAGTTGTAGAAACATCTGAAGGCTAATCAATGGAAACTTGATGCACCTGAGCTCAACTTCGAGTCTCATAGCAAAGGATCTGAATACTTATGTAAATAAGGTATTTCTGTTTTTTAATTTTTATAAGTTTTCTACAATTTCTAACAACCTGTTTTAGCTTTGCCATTATGGGGTATTGTGTGTAGATTGCTGAGGATTTTTATTTATTTAATACATTTTTGAATAAGGCTGTAACGTAAGAAAATGTGAAAAAAAGTCAAGGAGTCTTCAAAACTTTCCAAAGGCAGTGTATAAAATAAACGGTGCCTAGGCGTAAGTTGCGCGTCATTACTTCACAGCAGAGCCATTTGAATGTAAACTTAAAAAATATATCTAAATGTGTTTTTTGACAGAAATGCCTTCTGGAACGTGTGGACTTTCATGTGCCTTAATAACAAACTTGTATGCCATCTGTAAATACAAATACAATTGTTAATTAAGAGCCTAGTTGGTTTAGCCATGAAAAAAGATAGGAACCTTCCCGTTAGGCATGTTTGGCTGAGATATTGGGTGGGCTGGACACGCCGAGAGATGAGTTCGGATCGGTCTGCCATGTAGCACGCTCCTGTCTATAACAGAAGCTGGTCAGTATGTGTAGGTAATCCTTTATACCGCTGCTTTTTTCAAAAGATATCACAAAATGGAATTGAAAAGGTGTTGCTCTCCACTTTCTGGAGGAAAGAGTTTTGAAATCAGTGGAATGCCCGGTGGAATTGGTAAGGTAAGGATATGGAGAAATTTCTGCCGTTTGATTGCAAATATGGAAAGAGAGTTGAAAAGAGAACACAGAAGACTGTTGCATAAAACACCTGTCTCCAGATTACATCTTCAAACTAAGGGCAACCATGGCATCCATGACAGAGAGGGAGAAACGTCCATCCATGTATACGGGTAAGGTAGTCTAGCTAGCTACATTTTCAGATATTGCACATTTTTACATTTTGTCAGAAAGTCGTTTTCATTTCAAGTTAAAGTGTACTACTAGCTAGCTAGAACATGCTAGCTGGCTGGCTGGCTCGCGAGCTAATGTTATGTGTAATATTATTACATCATGCAATAAAGTACCTTTCTTCATTGTGGTAGGTTTTGTCTTTTCTTTGGAGACAACAGCTTCTGGAATGACAACATCATGCTCAATATTTTCCAATACAAGTCAAGCATGCAGTTATGTTATTAATAATGCACTACAAAACCACAAGCTTTTAACTACAACTAATAGTAAGCATCTACTCAAGTTAACATTTGTGAAATACACTATTACCTTTCTTGGAAGTGCTTGTGGTTGTCTCGGTAGTGCTTGTCTTGACTTTTTCTTTGGAGATTGCAGGCTCTAAAACCATAATATATCCACAGTTAGAATATATGTTAATTCATCAACTGGAATAACTTGATCTAAGTTGTTGTTATGGCTATAAAAAAGCCAACTGACACTTACTCTTGTGTTACTGACTTGTTGCACCCTCAACAACTACTATGATTATTATTATTTTACCATGCTGGTCATTTATGAACATTTGAACATCTTGGCCATGTGATGTTATAATCTCCACCCGGCACAGCCAGAAGAGGACTGGCCACCCCTAATAGCCTGGTTCCTCTCTAGGTTTCTTCCTAGGTTTTGGCCTTTCTAGGGAGTTTTTCCTATCCACCGTGCTTCTACACCTGCATTGCTTGCTGTTTGGGGTTTTAGGCTGGGTTTCTGTACAGCACTTTGAGATATCAGCTGATGTAAGAATGGCTGTATAAATACATTTGATTTGATTTGTTACCTTTCTTCGTAGGTGTTATTTTGTCCTTTTCCACAGGTTCTGAAACAATGAAACAGTATTCATACAGCTCCACGTTGCATTGAGAATCCTATAGCAACTAAATATATTCATTACCTTTCTTGGCAGCTGTTGTTTTAGCTTTATCTTTGGAAACAACAACCTCTGAAACAAGAATACAGACCAAACACTTAGTCACCCACTGAACAACTCTAAAAGGAAAACATATATAAAATGTCTGGACATAAATCCACTCAAAACACAGTCAAATCATTTGCACATTTTTTCTCTGACGCTTTTGGTTTCTCTTTTGCTGATGGAAAACGTTTTGATTCATTTATTATTCAGTAAATTGCATGCAAGATAAAAAAAAATGAAAGATGATATACTTGTTTGTATAATACTGTTAATGGACAGTTTCTGCCCTGCACACTGCTACAACAGATACATGTTACCTGTCTCAGGTTCCTTGGATAGCTTCTCCTCCTTCACTGCAGGAGCTAAAAGTGTTAGAACAGTTAAACAGCATGTTTCCAATTGTCATTGTATCGAACTGAAAATAATCTATATTTAGTTTGATGAACTTTTGCATTGCTGTGTGGTTACCTTTTGTTGTAGGGATGGGTCTTATAGCGACAACTCTTCCCATGGCTTTTACCATTGGCACCACTACGTTTGTGTGGTTACCTTTCCTCATAGTGGGGATTCTTGGAGTAGTTTTCTCTTTTAGGGGCTCAGGTTCTGAAACAACTGGTGCAGAGACAAATTAATGTATTACATTACATACTCATAAAGCATACCAATAATAATCGCCTTGATTGAAAAAGTTAATTATGCCAAATTGGGATTAAGAAGCGCTGTTGTGTTCTTTACAAGTGACCATTCGGCTTTGGCGTTTGCAGCAGAGGGTTCTGAGAGAAACAAGAAATGTGAGAAGCGTTTAACTACAACTAATAGTAAGCATCTACTCAAGTTAACATTTGTGAAATACACTATTACCTTTCTTGGAAGTGCTTGTGGTTGTCTTGGTAGTGCTTGTCTTGACTTTTTCTTTGGAGATTGCTGGCTCTAAAATCATAATATATCTACAGTTAGAATATATGTTAATTCATCGACTGGAATAACTTGATCTAAGTTCTTGTTACCTTTCTTCGTAGGAGTTATTTTGTCCTTTTCCACAGGCTCTGAAACAATGAAAATGCAAAATATGCTCATCATTCAAAATACAATATTCATGCAGCTCAATGTTGCAATGAGAATCCTATAGCAACTAAATATATTCATTACCTTTCTTGGCAGCTGTTGTTTTAGCTTTATCTTTGGAAACAACAACCTCTGAAACAAAGAACACAGACCAAACACTTAATTTCACCAACTGAACAACCTTGAAAGGAAAACGTATACAGTACCTTAGGAAAGGATTCGGACCCCTTCACTATTTCCACATTTTTTATTAAGTTACAGCCTTATCCTAAAATTGATTAAATAGTTTTTTCCTCATCAATCTACACACAATACCCCATAATGACAAATAAAAGACCGTTTAAAAAAAATTGTTGCCAATTTTTGAAAAATAAATATCACATTTACATAAGTATTCAGACCCTTTACTCAGTACTTTGTTGACGCACCTTTGGCAGTGTTTACAGCCTCAATTCTTCTTGGGTATGACTCTACAAGCTTGGCACACCTGTAGTTGGGGGGGGGGGTTTCTCCCATTCTTTTCTGCAGATCCTCTCAAGCTCTGCCAGGTTGGATGGGGAGTGTCGCTGTACAGCTATTTTTAGGTTTCTCCAGAGATGTTTTATCGGGTTCATGTCCAGGCTCTGGCGGGGCCACTCAAGGACATTCAGAGACTTGTCCCGAAGCCACTCTTTGGGTTGTCTTGGCTGTTTGCTTTGGGTCGTTGTCCTGTTGGAAGGTGAACCTTCATCCCAGTTGGAGGTCCTGAGCGCTCTGGAGCAGGGTTTCATCAAGGATCTCTCTGTACTTTGGTCCATTCATCTTTCCCTCGATCCTGACTAGTCTTCCAATCCATGCCGCTGAACAATGTCCCCACAGCATGTCAGGTTTCCTCCAGAGGTGACGCTTGGCATTCATCGTCGAACAGTTCAATCTTGGTTTCATCAGACCAGAGAATCTTGTTTCTCATGGTCTGAGAGGCTTTAGGTGCCTTTTGGCAAACTACAAGCCGGCTGTCATGTGCCTTTTACTGAAGAGTGGCTTCAGTCTGGCCACTCTACCATAAAGGTATGGTTGGTGGAGTGATCCCGAGATGGTTGTCCTTCTGGAAGGTTCTCCCATCGCCAAAGAGGAACTCTAGAGCTCTGTCAGAGTGATCATCAGGTTCTTGCTCACCTCCCTGACCAAGACCAATCTTCCCCGATTGCTCAGTTTGGCAGGGCGGCCAGCCTAGGGAAGAGTCTTGGTGGTTCCAAACTTCTTCCATTTAAGAATGATGGAGGCCACTGGGTTCTTGGGGACGTTCAATGCTGCAGAAATGTTTTCGTACCCTTCCCCAGATCGGGGCCTCAACACAATCCTATCTCGGATCTCTTCAACCTCATGGCTTGTTTTTTGCTCTGACATGCACTGTCAACTGTGGGACCTTATATAGTCAGGTGTGTGCCTTTTCAAATCATGTCCAATCAATTTAATTTACCAAAGGTGGACTCCAATCAAGTTGTAGATCATCTGAAGGATAATCAATGGAAACAGCACCTGAGCTCAACTTCAAGTCTCATACTTGTTATTTATTTTTTGTAAATTTGCTAAAATTTCTAACAACCAGTTTTTGCTTTGTCATCATGGGGTATTGTGTGTAGATTACTGAGGATTTTTTTATTTAATATTTTTTAGAATGAAGCTGTAACGTAACAAAATGTGAAAAAAGTTAAGGGGTCTGAATACTTTCCAAATGCTGTGTATAAAATAAACGGTGCCTAGGTGAAAGTTACACCTCATTACTTCACAGGAGAGCCATTTGAACGTAAACTTTTTTTTTAAATCAAAGTGTGTTTTTTGGCAGAAATGCCTTCTGGAACATGTGAACTTTCATGTGCCTTAATAACAAACTTGTAAGCCATTACATTACAACGGTTTGATTTGTTTGATCTGAGCAATTTTTTTAGCTAGCTACATAGCCGTCTTTGTATCAAAGATAATTGTGTAGTTTAGAGTAATTATCGAGGTTAGCTAGCCAGCTATTTCTGTCCTCCGCGACGCGTTCTCCTAACTTAGTCAACACTGCTAGCTAGCCAACTTCTACCGACTAGCAGCACTGTAGAAACTATTACATTACAACGGAACGACTTGATTAGTGTAGTGTTAGCTAGCTACATAGTTGTCTTTGCCATCTTTGTATCTAAGATAATTGTGTAGTTTAGAGTAATTATCGAGGTTAGCTAGCCAGCCGCGCCGCGACGCCGTTGTCCAGACTCCAGACTTAGTCAACACACCTAGTCATCATCAAACACACTGCTAGCTAGCCAACCTTTAACGACTAGCAGCACTGTAGAAACTAATACATTACAACGGAACGATTTGACTAGTGCAGTGTTAGCTAGCTACATAGTTGTCTTTGTCATAGTTTGATAATTGTGTAGCTTAGAGTAATTATCGAGGTTAGCTAGCCAGCTATTTTCGTCCCCCGCGACGCCATTTTTCCAAACCTAGCCAACTATTACCGACGAGCAGCATTGTAGAAACTAAATACATTACAAAGGAACGTCTTGATTAGTGCTATGTTAGCTAGCTACATAGTTGCCTTTGTATCATGATAAGGTGTAGTACTGAAACTATCGAGGTTACCTAGCCAGCTACACTTTCAAACAAAGTCAACAACGCAGCCACTGCTAGCTAGCCTACTTCACCAGCCAGCAGTACTGTATCATTTTAGTTATTTTAGTCAATAAGATTTTTGCAACGTAAGCTTAACTTTCTGAACATTCGAGACGTGTAGTCCACTTGTCATTCCAATCTCCTTTGCATTAGCGTAGCCTCTTCTGTAGCCTGTCAACTATGTGTCTGTCTATCCCTGTTCTCTCCCCTCTGCACAGGCCATACAAACGCTTCACACCGCGTGGCCGCTGCCACTCTAACCTGGTGGTCCCAGCGCGCACGACCCACGTGGAGTTCCAGGTCTCCGGCAGCCTCTGGAACTGCCGGTCTGCGGCCAACAAGGTAGAGTTCATCTCTGCCTATGCTACCCTCCAGTCCCTCGACTTCTTGGCGCTGACGGAAACATGGATTACCACAGATAACACTGCTACTCCTACTGCTCTCTCCTCGTCTGCCCACGTGTTCTCGCATACCCCGAGAGCATCTGGCCAGCGGGGTGGTGGCACTGGAATCCTCATCTCTCCCAAGTGGACATTCTCTCTTTCTCCCCTGACCCATCTGTCTATCGCCTCCTTTGAATTCCATGCTGTCACAGTTACCAGCCCTTTCAAGCTTAACCTGTTATGGCTAGGGGGCAGTATTTTCACGGCTGGATAAAAAACATACCCGATTTAATCTGGTTACCACTCCTACCCAGTAACTAAAATATGCATATACTTATTACATATGGATAGAAAACACTCCAAAGTTTCTAAAACTGTTTGAATGGTGTCTGTGAGTTTAACAGAACTCATTTGGCAGGCAAAAACCTGACAAGGTTTCAGGCAGGAAGTGGCCTGTCTGACAAGGTGTCGTTCTTCTTGTCTCTGTTTATTGAAGAGTGAGGATCTTAGCTGTCCCGTGACACTTCCTACGGCTGCCATAGGGTCTCAGAAGGCGGCAAAAAGCTGAATCGTGGCTTTGCAGGCTCTGGCTGAAAAAAAGTAGCGCGTTTGGGTAGTGGCTGGTTACAGTACTGTGAGACTCAGGCGCGTGCCCGCGTCGACCGAAAGCTTTGTTTACTTTCCTCAGTTTAGCTAAAAGGAGATTCCCGGTCGGAATATTATCGCTTTTTTACGAGAAAAATGGCATAAAAATGGATTTTAAACAGCGGTTGACATGCTTCGAAGTACGGCAATGGAATATTTAGATTTTTTTTGTCACGAATTGCGCCATGCGCACGACCCTGATTTACCATTTCAGATAGTGTCTGGGACGCACGAACAAAACGTCGCTATTCGGATATAACGATGGATTATTTTGGACCAAACCAACATTTGTTATTGAAGTAGCAGTCCTGGGAGTGCATTCTGACGAAGACAACAAAAGGTAATGAAACTTTTATAATAGTAAAGCTGATATTGGTGAGTGCTAAACTTGTCGGGTGTCTAAATAGCTAGCCCGTGATGCCTGGGCTATGTACTTAGAATTGCAATGTGCTTTCACCAAAAAGCTATTTTAAAATCGGACATATCGAGTGCATAGAGGAGTTCTGTATCTATAATTCTTAAAATAATTGTTATGCTTTTTGTGAACGTTTATCGTGAGTAATTTAGTAAAATGTTAGCGAATTCCCCGGAAGTTTGCGGGGGGTATGCTAGTTCTGAACGTCACATGCTAATGTAAAAAGCTGGTTTTTGATATAAATATGAACTTGATTGAACAAAACATGCATGTATTGTATAACATAATGTCCTAGGGTTGTCATCTGATGAAGATCATCAAAGGTTAGTGTTGCATTTAGCTGTCATCTGGGTTTTTGTGACATTATATGCTAGCTTGAAAAATGGGTGTCTGATTATTTCTGGCTTGGTACTCTGCTGACATAATCTAATGTTTTGCTTTCGTTGTAAAGCCTTTTTGAAATCGGACAGTGTGGTTAGATAAAGGAGAGTCTTATCTTTAAAATGCTGTGAAATAGTCATATGTTTGAAAAATTGAAGTTTTTGTATTTTAGAGGAGTTTGTATTTCGCGCCACGCCCATCATTGGATATTGGAGCAGGTGTTCCGCTAGCGGAACGTCTAGATGTAAGAGGTTTTAACATCCTTATCATTTATCGCCCTCCAGGTTCCCTTGGAGAGTTCATCAATGAGCTTGACGCCTTGATAAGTTCCTTTCCTGAGGATGGCTCACCTCTCACAGTTCTGGGTGACTTTAACCTCCCCACGTCTACCTTTGACTCATTCCTCTCTGCCACCTTCTTTCCACTCCTCTCCTCTTTTGACCTCACCCTCTCACCTTCCCCCCCTACTCACAAGGCAGGCAATACGCTTGACCTCATCTTTACTAGATGCTGTTCTTCCACTAATCTCATTGCAACTCCCCTCCAAGTCTCCGACCACTACCTTGTATCCTTTTCCCTCTCGCTCTCCTCCAACACTTCTCACTCTGCCCCTACTAGGATGGTATTGCGCCGTCGCAACCTTCACTCTCTCTCTCCCGCTACTCTCTCCTCTTCCATCCTATCATCTCTTCCCTCTGCCCAAACCTTCTCCAACCTATCTCCTGATTCTGCCTCCTCAACCCTCCTCTCCTCCCTTTCTGCAGCCTTTGACTCTCTATGTCCCCTATCCTCCAGGCCGGCTCGGTCCTCCCCTCCTGCTCCGTGGCTCGACGACTCATTGCGAGCTCACAGAACAGGGCTCCGGGCAGCCGAGCGGAAATGGAGGAAAACTCGCCTCCCTGCGGACCTGGCATCCTTTCACTCCCTCCTCTCTACATTTTCCTCTTCTGTTTCTGCTGCTAAAGCCACTTTCTACCACTCTAAATTCCAAGCATCTGCCTCTAACCCTAGGAAGCTCTTTGCCACCTTCTCCTCCCTCCTGAATCCTCCTCCCCCCCCCCCCCTCCCTCTCTGCGGATGACTTCGTCAACCATTTTGAAAAGAAGGTCGACGACATCCGATCCTCGTTTGTTAAGTCAAACGACAACGCTGGTTCTGCTCACACTGCCCTACCCTGTGCTTTGACCTCTTTCTCCCCTCTCTCTCCAGATGAAATCTCGCGTCTTGTGACGGCCGGCCGCCCAACAACCTGCCCACTTGACCCTATCCCCTCCTCTCTTCTCCAGACCATTTCCGGAGACCTTCTCCCTTACCTCACCTCGCTCATCAACTCATCCTTGACTGCTGGCTACGTCCCTTCCGTCTTCAAGAGAGCGAGAGTTGCACCCCTTCTGAAAAAACCTACACTCGATCCCTCCGATGTCAACAACTACAGACCAGTATCCCTTCTTTCTTTTCTCTCCAAAACTCTTGAACGTGCCGCCCTTGGCCAGCTCTCTTGCTATTTCTCTCAGAATGACCTTCTTGATCCAAATCAGTCAGGTTTCAAGACTGGTCATTCAACTGAGACTGCTCTTCTCTGTGTCACGGAGGCTCTCCGCACTGCTAAAGCTAACTCTCTCTCCTCTGCTCTCATCCTTCTAGACCTATCTGCTGCCTTTGATACTGTGGACCACCAGATCCTCCTCTCCACCCTCTCCGAGTTGGGCATCTCCGGCGCGGCCCACGCTTGGATTGCGTCCTACCTGACAGGTCACTCCTACCAGGTGGCGTGGCGAGAATCTGTCTCCGCACCACGTGCTCTCACCACTGGTGTCCCCCAGGGCTCTGTTCTAGGCCCTCTCCTATTCTCGCTATACACCAAGTCACTTGGCTCTGTCATATCCTCACATGGTCTCTCCTATCATTGCTATGCAGACGACACACAATTAATCTTCTCCTTTCCCCCTTCTGATAACCAGGTGGCGAATCGCATCTCTGCATGTCTGGCAGACATATCAGTGTGGATGAAGGATCACCACCTCAAGCTGAACCTCGGCAAGACGGAGCTGCTTTTCCTCCCGGGGAAGGACTGCCCGTTCCATGATTTCGCCATCACGGTTGACAACTCCATTGTGTCCTCCTCCCAGAGTGCTAAGAACCTTGGCGTGACCCTGGACAACACCCTGTCGTTCTCCACTAACATCAAGGCGGTGACCCGATCCTGTAGGTTCATGCTCTACAACATTCGCAGAGTACGACCCTGCCTCACACAGGAAGCGGCGCAGGTCCTAATCCAGGCACTTGTCATCTCCCGACTGGATTACTGCAACTCGCTGTTGGCTGGGCTCCCTGCCTGTGCCATTAAACCCCTACAACTCATCCAGAACGCCGCAGCCCGTCCGGTGTTCAACCTTCCCAAGTTCTCTCACGTCACCCCGCTCCTCCGCTCTCTCCACTGGCTTCCAGTTGAAGCTCGCATCCGCTACAAGACCATGGTGCTTGCCTACGGAACCGTGAGGGGAACGGCACCTCCGTACCTTCAGGCTCTGATCAGTCCCTACACCCAAACGAGGGCACTGCGCTCATCCACCTCTGGCCTGCTGGCCCCCCTACCTCTGAGGAAGCACAGTTCCCGCTCAGCCCAGTCAAAACTGTTCGCTGCTCTGGCACCCCTATGGTGGAACAAGCTCCCTCACGACGCCAGGACAGCGGAGTCAATCACCACCTTCCGGAGACACCTGAAACCCCACCTCTTTAAGGAATACCTGGGATAGGATAAAGTAATCCTTCCAACCCCCCCCCCCCCCTAAAAAGATTTAGATGCACTATTGTAAAGTGGTTGTTCCACTGGATATCATAAGGTGAATGCACCAATTTGTAAGTCGCTCTGGATAAGAGCGTCTGCTAAATGACTTAAATGTAAAATGTAAATCTATAAATACAAATACAATTGTTAAATTAAGAGCCTAGTTGGTTTAGCCACGGAAGTTGCCGAGAGATGAGTTTGGATTGGTCTGCCATGTAGCACACTTCTGTCTATAACGGAAGCTGGTCAGTATGTGTAGGTAATCCTTTCTACTGCTGCTTTTTTCAAAAGATATCACAAAGTGGAATTGTAAAGGTGTTGCTCTCCACTTTCTGGAGGACCGAGTTTTGAAATCAGTGGAATGCCTGGTGGAATTTGATAACGATAGCTAAGGATATGGATAAAATTCTGCCGTTTGATTGCAAATATGGAAAGGGAGTCGAAAAGAGAACACACAGAAGGCTGTTGTATAAAACACCTGTCTCCAAATTACATTTTCAAGCTAAGGGCAACCATGGCATCCGTGACAGAGAGGGAGAAGCGTCCATCCATGTATACGGGCAAGGTAGACTAGCTAGCTACATTTTCAGATATTACATGTTTCTAATTGTGTCAGAAAATCATTTTCATTTCAAGTTAAAGTATACTATTAGCTAGTTGTAAAATTATTACAACATGCAATAAAGTACCTTTCTTAATTGTGGTAGGTTTGGTCCTTCCTTTGGAGACAACAGCTTCTGGAATGACAACATCATCAAATGCTCAACATTTTCAAATAAAAGTCAAGCATGCAGTATGTCATTAATAATGCACTACAAAATCTGTACCTTTCTTTACAACAGCTGGTTTGACCTTCTCTTTGGACACAACAGCATCTAGAATACAAGGCAAGAGATATAAACTATGTAACTGTATTCAAATACAGAAAGCAATGATACAGCTTAACTGTACAAATTGTTACCTTGCTTCTTAACTTTTTCTTTAGGGGGCTCTGGCTCTGGAAAAAATACATTATTGACAAATATCAGAAGAAAATCTTATTGATGTGTGTATGCTTTGGTGTAACACTTACAAGCAGCTATATTACCTTTACCTTAGGTAACTTCTTAGGTAACTTCTAACACTGAAACCCTTACCGTTGAGTGCATTTACATTTCAAGTTAAAGTATACTATTAGCTAGCTAACATTAGCTCGCGAGCTAATGTTACGTGTAATATTATTACAACATGCAACAAAGTACCTTTCTTCATTGTGGTAGGTTTTGTCTTTTCTTTGGAGACAACAGCTTCTGGAATGACAATATCATCAAATGCTCAATATTTTCCAATAAAAGTCAAGCATGCAGTATGTTATTAATAATGCAATACAAAATCTGTACCTTTCTTTACAACAGCTGGTTTGACCTTCTCTTTGGACACAACAGCGTCTAGAATACAAGGCAAGAGATAATAACTGTATTCAAATACAGAAAGCAATGATACAGCTTAACTGTACAAATTGTTACCTTGCTTCTTGACTTTTTCTTTAGGGGGCTCTGGCTCTGGAAAAAATACATTATTGACAAAATATGAGTAGAAAATGTTATTGATGTGTGTATGCTTTGGTGTAACACTTATAAGCAGCTATATTACCTTTACCTTAGGTAACTTCTAACACTGAAACCCTTACTGTTGAGTGCATTTACATAACAGTATATATTCAGTACTGTCACGTCCTGACCAGCAGAGGGCGTATTGCTTAGTCTTGGTCAGGATGTGGCAGGTGGTTTGTGTTTGTTGAATGTTGTGTTGGTGATTGGGACTTCCAATTGAAGGCAGGTGTGTATAGTTGCCTTTGATTGGAAGTCCTATATAGGTGTGTGTGTTTGTCTTTGGGGTTTTGGGGAATTGTTCTTGCACTGCGTTTTTGTATGCCTGTAAGACTGTTCCTGTCGTGTGCATTGATTTTCCAGTGGATGCTTTACTCCTTTTTTGAATTAAAACATGAGCATCCACAATCCCGCTGCGCCTTGGTCCTTCTCTCTCACATACGACATATTCGGCGAAGAGTACAACATATTCGGTGAGAAGTACATGTTTTCAGTAAGTGTGAAGGATGATTTGGTTTGTAGAGAGTACCTTACCCTTTGGGGCAGCTGCCTTGGTCTTTTCCTTTGGAACTGGGGGTTAAGAATAATGTGTTCAGATCAAACAAGAACAAGTTATGTAAGTGTATCCCTTTGAATCAATACAATATGTCCATACCCTTCTTTATGGTGGCAGCCTTCTGCTTTTCTTTGGGAGCCTGTGGTTCTTCAATGACAAAAAAACATCTGTTAAGAGTATCCTTTCAAGTATAGTATCAAGGGTCAATAAATCGAAATAAAACATCAGATATGAGCATTTTCATTTATATGGAGAGAACAGAAGATTACTGTTTTCCTCACAAAGTACACTGCTCAAAAAAATAAAGGGAACACTTAAACAACACAATGTAACTCCAAGTCAATCACACTTCTGTGAAATCGAACTGTCCACTTAGGAAGCAACACTGATTGACAATACATTTCACATGCTGTTGTGCAAATGGAATAGACAACAGGTGGAAATTATAGGCAATTAGCAAGACACCCCCAATAAAGGAGTGGTTCTGCAGGTGGGGACCACAGACCACTTCTCAGTTCCTATGCTTCCTGGCTGATGTTTTGGTCACTTTTGAATGTTGCCGGTGCTTTCACTCTAGTGGTAGCATGAGACGGAGTCTACAACCCACACAAGTGGCTCAGGTAGTGCAGCTCATCCAGGATGGCACATCAATGCGAGCTGTGGCAAGAAGGTTTGCTGTGTCTGTCAGCGTAGTGTCCAGAGCATGGAGGCGCTACCAGGAGACAAGCCAGTACATCAGGAGACGTGGAGGAGGCCGTAGGAGGGCAACAACCCAGCAGCAGGACTGCTACCTCCGCCTTTGTGCAAGGAGGAGCAGGAGAAGCACTGCCAGAGCCCTGCAAAATGACCTCCAGCAGGCCACAAATTTGCATGTGTCTGCTCAAACGGTCAGAAACAGACTCCATGAGGGTGGTATGAGGGCCCGACGTCCACAGGTGGGGGTTGTGCTTACAGCCGAACGCCGTGCAGGACGTTTGGCCTTTGCCAGAGAACACCAAGATTGGCAAATTCGCCCCTTGTGTGACCATATGCTGGTGCGGTTGGCCCTGGGTTCCTCCTAATGCAAGACAATGCTAGACCTCATTTGGCTGGAGTGTGTCAGCAGTTCCTGCAAGAGGAAGGCATTGATGCTATGGACTGGCCCGCCCGTTCCCCAGACCTGAGTCCAATTGAGCACATCTGGGACATCATGTCTCGCTCCATCCACCAACGCCACGTTGCACCACAGACTGTCCAGGAGTTGGCGGATGCTTTAGTCCAGGTCTGGGAGGAGATCCCTCAGGAGACCATCCGCCACCTCATCAGGAGCATGCCCAGGCGTTGTAGGGAGGTCATACAGGTACGTGGAGGCCACACACACTACTGAGCCTCATTTTGACTTGTTTTAGGGGCATTACATCAACGTTGGATCAGGCTGTAGTGTGGTTTTCCACTTTAATTTTGAGTGTGACTCCAAATCCAGACCTCCATGGGTTGATAAATTGGATTTCCATTGATTATTTTTGTGTGACTTTGTTGTCAGCACATTCAACTATGTAAAGAAAAAAGTATTTAATAAGATTATTTCTTTCATTCAGATCTAGGATGTGTTGTTTTAGTGTTCCCTTTATTTTTTTTAGCAGTATATTATGTCTATCTGTGTGGAAGCAATATACATACATTTTATTATAGTTTATTTTATAATATATATTTGATTTGCAAGCACCCTGTCCCTTTAGTGAAAATGACCTTGTTATTCTAATATTACCAACTAAGTTAGAGCTTTAGTTCTGAGAGAATAATTACCTTGAGTCCATGAAGCTGGTTGAGTTGCCGGTGCAGGTCCAGGTGCTGGTTCAGTTGGTTGAGTTGCTGGTTCAGCTGGTGCAGGTGCTGGTTCAGCTGGTTGAGTAGCTGGTGCAGGTGCTGGTTCAGCTGGTTGAACTGGAGCTGCTGGTTGAGCTGGAGGAGCTTGATAAACTTGATACGCTGGAGGAGCTTGATAAAATGACTGAGTTGGATGAGCTGTTGGAATATGCAGTGGAGATGCTGAAAAAAGTTGTACATTCGTGTATAATGCAACTTTGGATAAAACATGTGAATCAAACATATTAGCCAATTAAAATTACATCTGATGACAAGGAGAAAAAAGGAGCTGAGGTGTTGAGCAACAAGGAAAAAAACAAGGGTTGTTAAATAAGGTTAAACAGCAGGAAGACAGATCAATTAACTTCCCATTACAGTGTCTTTTCATTGCACACTTGGTAAAGTTATAAAAGTAATTAATAAGACAGCATTTATTTTAAAATAATATAGGACATATTGTTAATATTTATTTAGAAAATGTACAGTATATGTCTACTGTTTGTTTTAAGTTGTAATCACGAGACCTTTTCGGTGAGAAACACCAGGAAACTGCTGGGAAATGCCACTGTAACTAAAGGCGCTACTGACACAATAGAACAATAAAGGAACATTGGGCAGAACAATTTAAAGATGGAGATCTTTAGTATTTTTAAAATGGTTATTGTTAACAATACATCAATGTTTACCAAGAGATAATAATTAGAAACCTATACAAGGACATAAGGACATACAGATGTAGGATCTTAATTTGATCACCCTGTTGCAGGAGAACATTGTTGCAATGCAGGGAATGTAAAACTTGTAGTTTATTGTTTTTTGGTTTAAAAAAGGCTTCTGAAGTTTGCAATTTCCACTTTGAAATTTCAGGCCGGATTTTCCCTTATGAAAAATGCATCAACCCTTACAAAAAATGTACATGAATTGTAATCTATATAATAATACAAATGTCCTGTTACTGCAATATTATTTTCCTGCTATAGAACATTGTCTCAAATTAAGATCCTATATCTGTACAGTAAATGGTGGGTGTGGAAAAGGCTGTGAAGTAGATAACTCTCAGCCCTAGTAACTAGGGGTTGGAGGTTTTCTTGGTCTAGTTACATGCTCAGGATTAACTCCTGGCCATAATTACAACACAGAGCTCTACAGACATGTCAGACACATTTAAATAGTGTTAATATTAGCAATTAATTACCTAATTGGAAATAATTAAAACAATACCAAATACCTGTCATAGTTGTAGGTGGGAATGGATTGTCTGTGAAAATGTGATGCACTGGAAGATAAATTGATTATTTTCAGTCAAGTTTGAGAAGGACATATTATACTTGACATATACAGGACATATACAGGACATATACAGGACATATCATACTGGACATATTATACTGGACATATAAAGGACATATTATACTGGACATATTATACTGGACATATTATACTGGACATATACAGGATATATAAAGGACAAATTATACAGAACATATACAGGACATATTATACTGGACATATTATACTGGACATATACAGGATATATACAGGACATATTATACTGGAAATATACAGGATATATACAGGACATATTACACTGGACATATACAGAACATATACAGGACATATTATACTGGACATATACAGAACATTCACAGCGACATATTATACTGGACATATTATACTGGACATATTATACTGGACATATACAGGATATATACAGGACATATTATACTGGAAATATACAGGATATATACAGGACATATTACACTGGACATATACAGAACATATACAGGACATATTATACTGGACATATACAGAACATTCACAGCACATATTATACTGGACATATTATACTGGACATATTATACTGGACATATACAGGATATATACAGGACATATTATACTGGAAATATACAGGACATATTACACTGGACATATACAGGACATATTACACTGGACATATACAGAACATATACAGGACATATTATACTGGACATATACAGAACATACACAGCACATATTATACTGGACATATTATACTGGACATATTATACAGGACATATTATACAGGACATATTATGGACAGAACATGACACAGCACATATTATACTGGACATATTATACTGGACATATTATACTGGACATATTATACTGGACATATTATACTGGATATATACAGGATATATACAGGACATATTATACTGGAAATATACAGGATATATACAGGACATATTACACTGGACATATACAGAACATATACAGGACATATTATACTGGACATATACAGAACATACACAGCACATATTATACTGGACATATTTTACTGGACATATTATACAGGACATATTATGCTGGACATATTATACTGGACATATACAGGATATATACAGGACATATTATACTGGAAATATACAGGATATATACAGGACATATTACACTGGACATATACAGAACATATACAGGACATATTATACTGGACATATACAGAACATACACAGCACATATTATACTGGACATATTATACTGGACATATTATACAGGACATATTATACTGGACATATTATACTGGACATATACAGGACATATTATACTGGAAATATACAGGATATATACAGGACATATTACACTGGACATATACAGAACATATACAGGACATATTATACTGGACATATACAGAACATACACAGCACATATTATACATGGACATATTATACAGGACATATTATACTGGACATATACAGGATATATACAGGACATATTATACTGGAAATATACAGGACAGGCTATTACACTGGACATATACAGAACATATACAGGACATATTATACTGGACATATACAGAACATACACAGCACATATTATACTGGACATATTATACTGGACATATTATACTGGACATATTATACAGGACATATTATACAGGACATATTATACTGGACATATACAGGACATATACAGGACATATTATACTGGACATATACAGAACATACACAGCACATATTATACTGGACATATTATACTGGACATATTATACTGGACATATTATACAGGACATATTATACTGGACATATTATACTGGACATATACAGGATATATACAGGACATATTATACTGGAAATATACAGGATATATACAGGACATATTACACTGGACATATACAGAACATATACAGGACATATTATACTGGACATATACAGAACATACACAGCACATATTATACTGGACATATTATACTGGACATATTATACAGGACATATTATACTGGACATATACAGGACATATTATACTGGACATATACAGGACATATTATACTGGATATATACAGGACACATACTGGACATATCATACATGACATATTATACAGGACATATAATACTGGACATATTATACAGGACATATAATACTGGACATACACAGGACATATTATGCAGGACATATAATACTGGACATATTATACTGGACATATATAGGACACATTATACTAGACATACACAGGACATATTATACTGGAAATATACAGGATATATACAGGACATAATATACAGGATATATACAGGACATATTAAACTGGACATATACAGAACACATTCAGGACAAATTATACAGAACATATACAGGACAAATTATACAGAACATATACAGGACAAATTATACAGAACATATACAGGACATATTATACTTGCCATGTACAGAACATATTATACTGGACATATTATACTGGACATATGCAGAACATATTATACTGGACATATTATACTGGACATATACAGGACATATTATACTCGACATGTACAGGACATATTATACTGGACATATACAGAACATATTATACTGGACATATACAGAACATATTATTCTGGACATATTTGTAACGCCCTGGCCATAGAGAGGGGTTTTTTGTTCTTTATTTTGGTTAGGCCAGGGTGTTACATTGGGTGGGCGTTCTATGTTCCTTTTTCTATGTTTTGGTATTTCTTTGTTTTGGGCCATGTGTGTGGCTCCCAATCAGGCACAGGTGGTGCTCGTTGCTGCTGATTGGGAGTCACACATAAGGAGCATGTTTTTCCTTTGGGTTTTGTGGGTAATTGTTTCTTGTTTAGTGTGGTTGCACTTGACAGGACTGTTGGCTGTCAGTTTCCTTGTTTTTGTATAGTGTTCTTTCCAAATAAATTGAAGGATGAATACTAACTCTGCTGCATTTTGGTCCTTTCCTGAAGATAGCCCTTACAGAATTACCCACCAACAACGGACCAAGCAGCAGAGGAAGGAGCAGCACAAGGAGAGGCACCAGGAGAGAAGCTATCTGGAGTCATGGACTTGGGAGGAAATCCTGGACGGGAAAGGACCATGGGCTCAAGCTGGGGATTATCGCCGCCCGCAGTGGGAGATCGAGGCGGCGAGAGCTGAGAGGCGCTGGTATGAGGAAAGGGAGCGCAACGGACACGGGAGGCAGCCCCACAATTTTTTTGGGGGGGGGGCACACGGGGAGATTGGCGGAGTCAGGTGGTAGACCTAAGCCAACTCCCCGTGCTTACCGGAAGCAGCGTGGTACTGGTAAGACACCGTGTTATGCTGTGGAGCGCACGGTGTCCCCAGTGCGCGTTCAAAGCCCGGTGCGCTACATACCAGTCCCCCGCAAGTGCCATGCGAGTGCAGGCATCGAGCCAGGGCGGATGGTGCCAGCTCAGCGTGTCTGGTCTCCAGTGCGCCTCCTCGGTCCAGGTTATCCTGCGCCGGCGTTGCGCACTGTGTCTCCAGAGCGCTGGGAGGGTCCAGTTCGCCCAATGCCTGCTCCCCGCCCGTGCCGGGCCAAGGTGGGCATTCAGCCTGGAGTATGGGTAAAGAGTGTCCGTACCAGAACTCCAGTGCTCCCCCACAGCCCGGTTTATCCTGTGCCTCCTCCTCGGACCAGGCCTCCAGTGGGTCTCCCCATCCTGGTCCGTCCTGTGCCACCTCCCAGGACTAGGCCTCCAGTGGGTCTCCCCATCCTGGTCCGTCCTGTGCCACCTCCCAGGACTAGGCCTCCAGTGGGTCTCACCTGTCCAGAGCTGCCCGCCAGTCAACAGTCGTCGGAGCTGCCCGCCAGTCAACAGTCGTCGGAGCTGCCCGCCAGTCAACAGTCGTCGGAGCTGCCCGCCAGTCAACAGTCGTCGGAGCTGCCCGCCAGTCAACAGTCGTCGGAGCTGCCCGCCAGTCAACAGTCGTCAGAGCTGCCCGCCAGTCAACAGTCGTCAGAGCTGCCCGCCAGTAAACAGTCGTCAGAGCTGCCCGCCAGTCAACAGTCAGGGTCGCCCGCCAGCCGGGCGCAACCATCGCCGCCGGGCGCAACCAGGGTCGCCCGCCAGCCGGGCGCAACCATCGCCGCCAGGCGCAACCAGGGTCGCCCGCCAGCAGGGCGCAACCATCGCCGGTCGCCAGCCGGGCGCAGTCAGCGTCGCCAGCCGGGCGCAGTCAGCGTCGCCCACCAGACCTTCGGCGCGGCCAGGTGCGCCACATAAGAGGGCGACGTCAAGGGTGGAGCAGAGGCCACATCCCGCACCTGAGCCGCCGCCGTAAGAAGGCCCACCCGGACCCTCCCCTTCAGAGTCAGGTTTTGCGGCCGGAGTCCGCACCTTTGGGGGGGGGTACTGTAACGCCCTGGCCATAGAGGGGTTTTTTGTTCTTTATTTTGGTTAGGCCAGGGTGTTACATTGGGTGGGCGTTCTATGTTCCTTTTTCTATGTTTTGGTATTTCTTTGTTTTGGGCCATGTGTGTGGCTCCCAATCAGGCACAGGTGGTGCTCGTTGCTGCTGATTGGGAGTCACACATAAGGAGCATGTTTTTCCTTTGGGTTTTGTGGGTAATTGTTTCTTGTTTAGTGTGGTTGCACCTGACAGGACTGTTGGCTGTCAGTTTCCTTGTTTTTGTATAGTGTTCTTTCCAAATAAATTGAAGGATGAATACTAACTCTGCTGCATTTTGGTCCTTTCCTGAAGACAGCCCTTACAATATTATACTGGACATATTATTCTGGACATATACTGGACATATAAAGGACTAATTATACTGGACATATACAGGACATATTATACTGGACATACACAGGACATATTATACTGGACATATTATTCTGGACATATACAGGACATATTATACTGGACATATGCGGGACATATTATACTGGACATATTATACTGGACATATGCAGAACATATTATACTGGACATATACAGGACATATTATACAGGACATATTATACTGGCTACAGGCTATATACAGGACATATTATACTGGACATATTCAGGACATAATACTGGACAAATACAGGATATATACAGGACATATTATACCGGACATATACAGGATATATACAGGACATATTATACTGGACATATACAGGACATATTCCTATACTGGACATATACAGGACATATTAAGGATTGTATTATTACTGTAATAGAAGAGTGACATACAGAACAGACCAATTACCACTGATTTGAATATGTATGAAGCAGATAATAAAGTTATTATTATTACTATTGTTATACAGTATATTTAGGAGGTGCTTCAGAGCGTTAGTGCATACTTACGATACCAGCCAGGAGGTGATGATGGCCAGTAGACTGGTGTGGGTTGACAGGTGGGAACTACAACATACAACATCACACATTCATACAGAACATGCATGCTATGAAACGTCAATGTATTAAATAATCTGTTGCTTGAAATAGTGTTTCAATGTAATAGAAAGACAACATACTCAAAATGTGGTCTGATTCTTGTCTACTGTATGTTCTCTCGTACTGCAATGTGTCCTAAGATGAGACAGTGCTATCTGAACGGTACCATGAAGAAGACACATTTACCTGGTGCAGGCGCAGGTACCCCCGCATCTACATGTTGAGAATCTGCAATATGATAAAAAGAGGACAGAAGTAAAGACATGAGGTGTTGGACAAACATAACACAAGTCCTGGCACAGACTCTGACTCTTAAAAATAGCTTTAATTAATGCATGACTGAGTTACCTTTCTTTGTGGACTTCTCCTTCTCTTCCTTTTTAAGTCTGAGTTCTAAGGAGGGAAAGGGAATGGCACAGCAGGGTTACATCTGATAGGTGACTTTGAAGTATTTTTCCACCTCAGCCGCTCTAAAGACCTTACTCTCCCCACTAGGAGAACTGAGGAGTAGAAGGTGATCTCCACACATATATGACTGATTTGAATTAAATAAAACTGGGCAGTTTAAAACCGGACAATTTACTTTCTTTAAGCAGTGAGCGCTATGTGTGTCTTTTCATGAATTGTAAGACACAGAAAATAATACCTTTTATCATTGAGTATTTTGTTCTGTATCCATCAAACTATACAGAAGTCTGTACTGTTCTGCACTGTACTGCTCAGGGGCATTGACAAATCATTGAATATATATTTTATATATCCTTTATACATATATACGGCTAAGTCATTCAACTTGGGTCTGTACTGTATTTAAAAATACTGTACCTCTCTTTCTGATCACCTCTTCTAGCTCCAATTGCCTTGCAACCTCTGGTTCAATGACATTGTTAGAGGAGTTACAGAGAGACGATCAACCACACATTCAAAGGGGCAAAGCAATCTTAGAATATTTTTTATTTATTCAATGTTGCGTTTTGTTTTATTCAAATAACTTGCAAACAGCATTTCACTTGTGTGTAAAGCTGTTCTTCATTTCAAATACAAACAATATAGTAGGCTATTGCGTAAGTTCACTGTACTTGCCATTCAACTTAAAGAAATATTTCAAAATTGCAACCGTCTCCTCAAGATGAAACATTTGTCTTTCAGCTGAAAATGAAGATTAGTCCTACCTCTCCTTTTGGTGTTCTCAACTGGCTTGCACATGTCTCGTTCTTTGTAATAGAAAAAAATCACATAACAATAATGAATATGTCATTGATGTTCTCATAAATAGAGCAACTACTACCTTCAGCATGTTTCTGCATTACCTAATATTATGTATTATCAACATTGAAATACACAGTAAATGTACAGAAAATACATAGTTGTCCAACGGTACCTCTCTTAGTTCTCACTGCTGGTTCCTTTTTAGGGGCCTCTGAAAATGAACACAGAATACATGACACAAGAGAACATTGTAAACCCATTCTTATATATCCTCTATAGTGCTGTAGTTGTGTGCCAAAGCTGAATGCCAAACTTTTAGAGAACACGTTCAGGAATCATTGGCCACTTTAATAAATGAATCACTAATCACTTTAATAATGCCACTTTAATAATGTTGATATATCTTACGTACTCATCTCATATGTATATACTGTATTTTATACCATCTGTTGCATCTTGCCTATGCCTCTCGATCATCGCTCATCCATATATTTATATGTACATAATCTTATTCCACCCCTTTAGATTTGTGTGATTAGGTAGTTGCTGTGGAATTGTTAGATTACCTGTTAGATATCACTATACTGTCGGAACTAGAAGCACAAGCATTTCGCTACACTCGCATTAACATCTGCTAACCATGTGTATGTGACCAATAACATTTGATTTGATATTGATTTGATTTGAATGTATAGCTGTTTTAAAATAAAACCATATTACAGAAAAATGACTGAAAATGTCAAATGTTTGAAAATTGCAATAGCTAAGATTATAATTGGCTTAATCATACTGTACAGCTAACTACTTCTGACAAACGTGGCTAAGCGGGGAAGCGGATAAACCATCAAGAATCTACAATTCAATCTCTGTTTCATCTTTAACTTTAAAAAGATTTCTGATCAAACTGGAAGAGAATTAAAGATCCTCTACCACTTCAAAGATGAACAGCTTTGCACTAAGATTGAATTGGTTCATCAAACCTCTCTAGTCTCTAAGCTACTTTCAAAGCTACATTCAAAGCAACATGAAATATCAGCTTCACAACACATACTCTTCCGGTCAGGAGTGGCCTTTTTAGCTGTGGATGAGGAAATGGTTATGGTCAAACAAGTCATAAAGTTGTATATGTAAGTGTATATTATTAGTTCATTTTAAAATACTCTCAGACTCATCTAATATGAAATTGTTACAGACCAGTGTTCATTTTGATTGCCTAAACCTTTTCTCTTACACCATGCTTGAGACACTACAAAGTCAACAACTCAGAGTGCATACTGTATCATGCAATGATCATGTCATATGCATATCTAGCATAGAGCTATCAAATAGAAAACACATTGACACGTTGTATAGAGATGTATAGATATAGACTACATACTCTATATCAGGGGCATTCAATTCTTACCCTGCGAGGTCCGAAGCCTGCTCGTTTTCTGTTCTACCTGATAATTAAATTAATTGCACCCACCTGGTGTCCCAGGTCTAAATCAGTCTCTGATTAGAGAGGAACAATGAATGCAGTGGAACTGGCTTCTAGGTCCAGAGTTGCGTTTGAGGGCTCTATATCTGTTACCAATGTAGATTTCCTCCTTTTCAAACAGCAGGGGCCAGTATTATGCCTACTGAGGCAAGGTTCAATACCGCCATGCTCTCTAAGGTCTCAACATGCTCCCAGTTACTAACATGGCAATACACAAAAGCACATTTTATCTGAAAACTTCCACTGAGCATTTTCTCCAAAATTGCATTAAGATGTTTATGTTAATAGAAGAGCTGCTTCTATAAATATACAACAGGCAAAAAAGTGAGATCAGCATCACTGGCGCAGCAGTATACATGCATTACCACAGTTTACAGTAATTTCTATATGGGGCAGTTACACATTAAGAGTGCCTTAGTGCTGTTTAGGGCCTGTTAAGGGCTTTTCATTCCTCTACTATATAAGCTCTTACTTCAACAGCAACCAACACCCTCCTTGGGGAGCATGAAGCGATGCACTACTGTGCTGCTATTCCTAACCACATGAAAGATAACGTGACTCTAACATACCTTGCTTGGCTACTTTCCTCTTGACATGTTTAGCTACATATGACACAGATATATACCAGCAATTAGAGAAACACACCCTAATGCATGGCTTATCTAAACCTCTCCACTAGATGGCGACTTTGAGAAGCAAAACCAAAGAAACGCAAACCATAAGTTAAAATTGAGTTACTGGGGAGTTAGTTACTCACTACTGAACTTTTATTAACCTATGTTTGGTAGAAACACTGCAACCCTGCAGCACATATGGGTCAAGTTGTAGCAATGGACTTTGAATTACTTGATAGTTAGTATGTCTACAACAACATTTAAGCCATACATGGAACTTACAACACTGATATAATTAAACCAAAGTTTTAAGTGTTGCCAATAGCCCCATAAGTCAGAAGCAGAAAAAGGTGTTAAGTCTACTACACATAGGCATCCTCTCAAAGTCATAAGACACTTTTATGACAGCCAGTTCTACATTCAAGGCTATATTAAGCAGAAAGAATCACTCCAATAGTTGTCCTATACAAATACATTTGACCCATAGGGGAGCACAGCCCTACTCACAGAAATAAGGTCAGCCAAATGTATGGTAAAGATATGAAGGGGTTAGTAATGAACAGCTCTCACTTCTCCACAACCATGCATGATATTGACCTATTAGCGGTATATCAATACCTTTTTCCTCCTCTGGCTCACTTTCAGGCTCTTTTGGTTTTGATGAATGCATACAAGGGCACACTACTGTAAAATGGAATGCACATCTTTAAGCTTTACGATGGATCTTTGTATTTACATGTCACTATTTATTCGTTTTTCTTTTTCACTGATATTCAGATGCAGGGGTGCAACTTTGGTTTTAGAAGTGGGGGAACATAATAATAATAATTTTTAAAATAAACACGCCAAACATCCTACCCGACCGCTTGGAGGCATCCACATGGTCCTAAAGCACACCATTGCCTCGTTTTGTATCACATTCCAATGATAAAACTGGGGGGGGGACAAAAATGACATTTCAGAATGTGGGAGGGACATGTTCCCCCCTGTCCCCAGTGAAAGTTGCGCCCCTGTTCAGATCAATAACCGGCAAGGCTGCTGATATACCTTGATGTGCAGGAGTAGCAGCTTGCTGGACCTTATTCTCTGAAAAAGAAATTGATTCACTGATCAATACAAATAAATATGTAAACAGCCAAATGTTCTGGTGCACTAAACCCTCTTCTAAATAATCAATCAACATAAATGTAAGATGGAGCTCTTTTCCTTTGATGTCATACAAATATATCCTCATAAAAGACCTGTATTGACATGCTTCAATAGCAAGGGAGAAGAAAAATTAGGTGAATCACAAACAAAGAATATAATTAATTCTTCAGCCAAGAGGGTGATTTTTCTCCTCAGAAAATCAATATTCAACCAAAAAGGGGATTTTCTGAACTAACAATATGCATGTTTCCTTCATTAAAAGTCAGATCTCTTGTATTGTAGCGTTAACATTATGTATTCATAAATCAAAAGGTTACGACTGGAATTAATTTGAAAAGTGGAAAGTGTAAGTTACAGGATGCAAATACGACAGCTTTATTAGAAATCTGGATTGCTTGAATTTGTCAGAATTAATGTGACACATTTTGATTAAACAGTAACCTTTCACTTGAGAGGTGGGATCTTCACAGCAAACCTACGCAGCTGAATCTAGCATCCAATGACAAAGTTGCTAGTAACAGAAAAATAATGGTGGTTGCCATAGTGCTTGAGGCCATAATCAGTGGGGAAATATAATATAAGGATACCACAATACTTCCAATTTGTGTAAATCAAAAGATCATGCTGCAGAAATCAAATTTGGAGCTGCTTCTCTGATGCTTTCGGGGACATTGAGACTGATCTCATTTGAAAGCTTTTAGCCAAAAATGCTAATTCCTTCCTTGATTCTATTCAGCCCTGCGGTCAAGTACATGATCTGTGTTATTAAACAATTATTCCTTTATCTTGTTTTTTTTCTGTTTGTATTGTATAAGCTGATAAAACAAAGCATTTCTCTTTATCCTGATTGAAATCATCAGGGATTCCAAGAGAAATATATTTCAAAAGATTGAGGCTTAATTGTTTCAGTCTTATCCTCCTTTTGCAGTTTGAACACGAATGCTGGAGAAAAAATGTCAACATGTAAAGCATGCTTTAGGGCTGTAGGACAAAACAGGACAATAAAACTAGAAGATCATGATGTCACGATCAGCTCCCTTTCTGGATCCTTTCTGGAATTTATCACTGATCGATCCATTAGTCAATATATCACTGATCCATTAGTAAATATATCACTGATCTATTAGTAAATATATCACTGATCCATTAGTAAATATAAAAATATAGAGTAAATAGATAAATAAAAATATAGTCTAGTTTCCCATTCTATCAAATTAAAATATATGTTATTACTCACACTGTAGTCTGAACAGTGTTCTTCTTTCTCAGCCAGATACAAACACAAAGATTTTGCAAGACATGACAAAAAGCTTGAGGAGAGACAAAGATTTTGCAAGGCATGACAAAAAGAAACAATTGTCAACCAATCCTGTTCCGAGGCTTAAGGTCAAACCGCTTCACGAGACAGAAGTAAAATCTGTTCCACAGACTTTAACATAATACTTTTTGCTGTGGCAAGGTGTCCTCGGATTCTGAAGAGAATTAATAACTCCTACAGTACACTGTAAGTGGGCAGCTGCACTTAGTGTACAAGAGTATTGAAGAGTATTGCCAACAGGAGTGTTTGATATACAGAGGGGTTCGAAATTATTGACATATTTTATGCAAAAACAATGAGAAATTGTGTTACTTTATACTAATGCAATTGCTCAGAGAAAAATATATTTTTGAATAAGTAAATCTTTTTTTGTTTCAAAAAGGTAGGGGTTAGAATTATATTGTAGGTTCCTCTGTGTTCAATACCTCACCTTATGAGGATAATGGCACTGAGCCTTTTCTAAAATGTTTTATGAGTTGGAGAACACATTGGGAGGGATCTTAGACCTCCATGCAGAATCCTTCCAGATCCTTGATATCCTTCATCTGCGCTTATGGACTGCCCTCTTCAATTCACAGGTTTTCAGTCCTGAGACTGAGATGGCCATTGCAAAATGTTGATTTTGTGGCCAATTAACCATTTCTTTGTGGATTTTGGCAACTTGGAAACAAGGTTTTTGGATACAATATCCTGGAACTGGGTAAAATGCATGATGCCGTTGACCTTAACAAGGGCCCCAGGACCAGTGGAAGCAAAATAGCCCCATAACATCAAAGATCCCCCCCCCCCCCACCATATTTTACAGTAGGTATGGGGTTATTTTCTGCTCATGCATTCTCATTTAGACACCAAACCCACCACTGATGTGTGTGGCCAAAGAGATCTATTGTCATGTAATTTCACCAAAACACTGGTTCCAATCCAAGTGCCAGTGCAGTTTAGCAAACCCCAACGTTTTTACATTGTTGGATGACAGGAAAATAGATCTCTTTGGCCACGCACACCAGTGGTGGGTTTGGTGTCTAAATGAGAATGCATGAGCAGAAAATAACCCCATACCTACTGTAAAATATGGTGGTAGATCTTTGATGTTATGGGACTATTTTGCTTCCACTGGTCCCTTGTTAAATGATAGGGCAATGAGATGGCCATGAGATGGCCATAAACAATGACTGGTAATGTTGCATAGTTTTAGAAAGGTCTGGAACTCACCTTTCTGGTTAAAAATAGCTTTAAATTGCTGAGGTCTAATCACTTTTGAGGACACAAGCTCAAGTACAAATATTATGAAAATATGAAAAATAGAATATAATTTTTTTCCTATTCAAGAAAAGTGGGGCAATAGGGCTTGACATATCTGAAATGCTTTTTAAATATAGTAACATTTAATTATAAATAACATTAAGATTTCACCTTTCTTATAAATGGAAAATAAATATGATCATTCTTAGTGACGTACAATATTGGCAAGATTTCATACATAAACACCAGAGAATTTATTCAGATCAACAGCATCATGAACTTTAGCCAGTACCAGGATATTTTAACCAAAAACCTGGTTGCCTCTGCCAAGAGGCTGAAACTTTGCTGCAGGTGGATCTTCCAGCAAGACAATAACCACATTAAAATCCACAAAGAAATTGTTAATTGGCCACAAAATCTACATTTTCCAATGGCCATCTCAGTCTACGGACTTGAAACCTATTGAAAGCCTGTGGTTTGAATTGAAGAGGTCAGTCCATAAGTGCAGATGAAAGGATATCAAGGATCTGGAAATATTCTGTATGGAGCAATGGTCTAAGAGTTCTCCCAATGTGTTCTCCAACTCATAAGCATTTTAGAAAAAGGTGCTCAGTGCTGTTATCCTTGCAAGGTCAGGTATTTAAATTGATAACAGGGGTGTCAATCCTTTTGACCCCTACTTGTGAGAAAAAAAGAATTACTCGATAAACAACATCTCTTTCTCTGAGCAATTGTATTCGTTTAACATAATTGAATTTCCCATTTTTTTTCCATACAACGTAGCTCAACATTTGAATAATTTATTTCATACATTACATTCATTTTTGTTCATCTTTATCAAGGGTGTCAATCATTTCAGCCCTACATGATCTAAATGTATACATGCATGGAAGCTCAGTCCATCTCTACAAAGCTCATGTTGGCATGAGCCATATGAGAATGGACAGTAAATCCACATCAGTGTTATGATATCATGTTTCTAAGACAGCAGCAGGAGCAAAGGGCAGTGGTTCCTCTCAGGCTAGCCTACAGGAAGTTCCTGTTAGGAAGTTCACTGTGTAGATTCAGAACCTAGACTCTCATCTAGTGCATCATGGGGGAAATAGGGCAGGAGTTCCCAGACTTTTTCTACTCTCCAAATGAACATAAAGAAATTACAGGGGACCCCAATTAAAATGTTATCTTGCCTCGCTATGTGATTATATTTACAAAATTCCAGTCTACCCCGGGTTGCCTCATCACATAATAATGAAATCCATGTGTATTCTAACAGTGTAAAATACCCTTCGTTTACTTGATTGCATATATTGTACCTATGCAAAGTAAAACATTTTAAAATGATAGATTTTCTCAAGGGACCACATTTCAATAGCAGCCACGTTTGGGAAATGCTGACATAGTGTATTTCTGTGTTTGTGCCTCACTGACAATAACAAATACTGTGGTGGTATGGATGATTTTCTATGGCTTATAAAATATGCAAATGTTTCTCATCTAAAAATATCTTTAACAATTGCTATAATTCGGCACTTACACATCCTACTTGACTTGATCATTCAAAATAGCTTGAGAGGCAATACCATTGACCTTAAATATAATGAAAGTCATACCATCAGATCATCATCTAGTAGCATGCAACAAGTGTTTGCATCAAAGGCCATCATCACTCTGAATCTCTCTCATACTATTGATCCTGTTTGGCCTTTGCATACTGTAGGGACTGTGACTGTGCAGACTGCGTCCTCTTCCTCTCCCACAGGAGGATTGGCTCCTATGTAATCCTGTGGATTTGTCTCCAGCCTCTATGGTGTGTACATCTAGACCTCAGAGCCCACTACAGCCTTAAGCCTTGTGGGAGCTACACTGTCATTTAGAGACCTTGGGACTATAAGGTTCTATTTGACAAGACGTCACAAAACAGTTCTAAGATCTGGGACGTGAAAAATACAAATTCTTTCAAAACCATACATTTTGCAGATAGAACCTTATAGTCCCAAGTCCTTGATTATTCATAACATAGGCTCTCGTTTCTTTCGCAATTGCTGAGATTTTTTTCACCACTTTTTCAAAAGAATAGCCACCACTTAAGCTCTTTATGGTAAAAACAAGTACATACAAGAGCCTTAGAGCATGTTTAAGGTGCATTGGAAACATACCACAATTGACTGATAACTAGCAAGTAGTTTACTGACTTCGGGTGTCAGAGACCAGAAAAATATATCAGTTTACTCATCCAGAGCTAAGCTTTAGTAACATTGCTAGTTCTCCATAGGATATGGTGTATTTGTCATTTTAGTGAACTATCGCTTTAACAAATGTGTGATAAAAATTAATTAATATACACTGCTCAAAAAAATAAAGGGAACACTGAAACAACACAATGTAACTCCAAGTCAATCACACTTCTGTGAAATCAAACTGTCCACTTAGGAAGCAACACTGTTTGACAATAAATTTCACATGCTGTTGTGCAAATGGAATAGACAACAGGTGGAAATTATAGGCAATTAGCAAGACACCCCCAATAAAGGAGTGGTTCTGCAGGTGGGGACCACAGACCACTTCTCAGTTCCTATGCTTCCTGGCTGATGTTTTGGTCACTTTTGAATGCTGGCGGTGCTTTCACTCTAGTGGTAGCATGAGATGGAGTCTACAACCCACACAAGTGGCTCAGGTAGTGCAGCTCATCCAGGATGGCACATCAATGCGAGCTGTGGCAAGAAGGTTTGCTGTGTCTGTCAGCGTATTGTCCAGAGCTTCGAGGCGCTACCAGGAGACAGGCCAGTACATCAGGAGACGTGGAGGAGGCCGTAGGAGGGCAACAACCCAGCAGCAGGACTGCTACCTCCGCCTATGTGCAAGGAGGAGCAGGAGAAGCACTGCCAGAGCCCTGCAAAATGACCTCCAGCAGGCCACAAATGTGCATGTGTCTGCTCAAACGGTCAGAAACAGACTCCATGAGGGTGGTATGAGGGCCCGATGTCCACAGGTGGGGGTTGTGCTTACAGCCCAACACCGTGCAGGACGTTTGGCATTTGCCAGAGAACACCAAGATTGCCAAATTCGCCACTGGCGCCCTGTGCTCTTCAAAGATGAAAGCAGGTTCACACTGAGCACATGTGACAGATGTGACAGAGTTTGGAGACGCCGTGGAGAACGTTCTGCTGCCTGCAACATCCTCCAGCATGACCGGTTTGGCGGTGGGTCAGTCATGGTGTGGGGTGGCATTTCTTTGGGGGGCCGCACAGCCATCCATGTGCTCGCCAGAGGTAGCCTGACTGCCATTAGGTACCGAGATGAGATCCTCAGACCCCTTGTGAGACCATATGCTGGTGCGGTTGGCCCTGGGTTCCTCCTAATGCAAGACAATGCTAGACCTCATGTGGCTGGAGTGTGTCAGCAGTTCCTGCAAGAGGAAGGCATTGATGCTATGGACTGGCCCGCCCGTTCCCCAGACCTGAATCCAATTGAGCACATCTGGGACATCATGTCTCGCTCCATCCACCAACGCCACGTTGCACCAGACTGTCCAGGAGTTGGCGGATGCTTTAGTCCAGGTCTGGGAGGAGATCCCTCAGGAGACCATCCGCCACCTCATCAGGAGCATGCCCAGGCGTTGTAGGGAGGTCATACAGGCACGTGGAGGCCACACACACTACTGAGCCTCATTTTGACATGTTTTAAGGACATTACATCAACGTTGGATCAGCCTGTAGTGTGGTTTTCCACTTTAATTTTGAGTGTGACTCCAAATCCAGACCTCCATGGGTTGATAAATTGGATTTCCATTGATTATTTTTGTGTGATTTTGTTGTCCGCACATTCAACTATGTAAAGAAAAAAGTATTTAATAAGATTATTTCTTTCATTCTGTCACGTCCTGACCAGCAGAGGGAGCAATTTTATTAGTTTTGGTCAGGACGTGGCAGAGATTTTTTGTGTTACATGTAAGTGGGTTGTTGGACTCCCAATTGAAGGCAGGTGTGTTGAGTTGCCTTTGATTGGGAGTCCTATATAGTAGTGTGTGTTTTTCTTTGGGGTTGTGGGTAGTTGTTTTTGCATTGCGTTTTGTGTGCCTGCAAAACTGTTGCTGTCGTATTTATTGTTTTTTTCCTGTGGATGCTTTACTTGAGTTTATTAAAAATATGAGTATCCACATTCCCACTGCGCCTTGGTCCATTCCTGACGACAGGCCTGACAGAACTACCCACCACAAAAGGACCAAGCAGCGGAGGAGGAAGGAGCGTCGGATTGATGAATGGACATGGGAGGATATCCTGAACGGCAAGGGATCCTACACATGGGCGGAGATCCTGGCTGGAAGGGATCGCCTCCCATGGGAACAGGTGGAGGCACTCAGGAGAGCGGAGGCAGCAGGAGAAGGGAGCGAACGTTATGCTGGAACACGGCTGGCGAGGAAGCCGGAGAGGCACCCCCAAGATTTTTTTGTGGGGGGGCACACGGGTAGTTCGGCTAGGCCAAGGAACAGCTGTAAGCCAGCTACCCGTGATTACATGGAGGAGCGTATGAGGTGGAGGGCGCCATGTTTCGCTGAGGTGCGCACTATCTATACGTAGAGGCGCACTGTCTATACGCACGCACAGCCCAGTCCGCCCTATACCAGCGCCCCGCATGTGCCAGGGCGAAGTGAGCATCGAGCCTGAAGGGGTGATGCCAACCCTGCGCTCAAGACCGCCAGTGCGCCTCTACGGTCCGGTGTTTCCCGCTATACGCACTAGCATGGAGGTGCGTGTCTCCAGGCTGGCACGTCCAGTACCAGCCCCACGCATCAGGCGTATAGTGCGTCAGCCCAGCCCCGCCAGTCAAGAGTCGCCAGAGCTGTCCGCCAGTCAAGAGTCGCCAGAGCTGCCCGCCAGTCAGGAGTCGCCAGAGCTGCCCGCCAGTCAGGAGTCGCCAGAGCTGCCCGCCAGTCAGGAGTCGCCAGAGCTGCCCGCTAGTCAGGAGTCGCCAGAGCTGCCCGCCAGTCAGGAGTCGCCAGAGCTGCCCGCCAGTCAGGAGTCGCCAGAGCCGCCCGCTAGTCAGGAGTAGCCAGAGCGGCCCGACTGCCCGGATCAGCCAGAGTGGCCCGACTGCCCGGATCAGCCAGAGTGGCCCGACTGCCCGGATCAGCCAGAGTGGCCCGACTGCCCGGATCAGCCAGAGTGGCCCGACTGCCCGGATCAGCCAGAGTGGCCCGACTGTCCGGAGCTGCCAGAGTGGCCCGCCTGTCCGGGTCTGCCAGATTGTCCCGCCTGTCCTCCGGCCCAGCCCGAGTGGCCCGCCTGTCCTCCGGCCCAGCCCGAGTGGCCCGCCTGTCCTCCGGCCCAGCCCGAGTGGCCCGCCTGTCCTCCGGCCCAGCCCGAGTGGCCCGCCTGTCCTCCGGCCCAGCCCGATTGTCCCGCCTGTCCGCCGGACCAGCCCGAGTGGCCCGCCTGTCCTCCGGCCCAGCCCGAGTGGCCCGCCTGTCCTCCGGCCCAGCCAGAGTGGTCCGTCTGCCAGGGTCAGCCCGAGTGGCCCGTCTGTCCGGCGCAGCTATCGGCGCCACCGAAGTGGGCGACGCCGAAGGTGGAGCGAGGTTCACGTCCCGCACCTGAGCCACCTCCAGGATAGGTGGGTTGGGGAGGGAGGGTGTAGCACAGTGCCGTCGTTGACGGCAGCTACCCTCCCTTCCCTCCCTTATTGTTTAGGGGGTTTTGTTTATTGGTTTTGTTGGGGTATTGGGGATTTTTTGTGTTGTCTTTTTTAAGGTGCATTCCGGGGTCTGCACCTTTGGGGGGGGGGGGGGGGGGGGGGGGGTACTGTCACGTCCTGACCAGCAGAGGGAGCAATTGTATTAGTTTTGGTCAGGAAGTGGCAGAGATTTTTTTGTGTTACATGTAAGGGGGTTGTTGGACTCCCAATTGAAGGCAGGTGTGTTGAGTTGCCTTTGATTGGGAGTCCTATATAGTAGTGTGTGTTTTTCTTTGGGGTTGTGGGTAGTTGTTTTTGCATTGCGTTTTGTGTGCCTGCAAACTGTTGCTGTCGTGTTTATTGTTTTTTTCCTGTGGATGCTTTACTTGAGTTTATTAAAAATATGAGTATCCACATTCCCGCTGCGCCTTGGTCCATTCCTGACGACAGGCCTGACACATTCAGATCTATGATGTGTTGTTTAAGTGTTCCCTTTATTTTTTTGAGCAGTATATTTGATGATGTGACTAGAAAGAAGGAAAGGTATTCTCTTTATTACATCATTAAATGTCTGTACTTTTCTATTGAAATATAAATAATTGTAACATTCTGTGCCAGATAGAATCTTATGGCTGAACCCAGATTGACATTTCAGAATGTCAGATTGAGATTTACAAATGTCTAAGAATTTTGATACTCTGCACTTGAGGTACCTTTAAGGTGAGGACCTTAATGTTTTATGAAAGAAGAATTCACTACAATACAGTTTAAAGATCTGGGATATGGATAAGTTGATGCTCAATGTCTCAGAACTATGCTTTGCTCAGATAGATCCTTGTAGTCCCAAGGTCACAATTTCCAATTGCACTTCTGTATGCTACTCTGGGGCATTATCTTACGTCAGATAGCGCGTCGATTCCGCCTGCAGTGACGCTATCTAATGTAAAACAATGACTCTGGGGTAATCTGGGTATATTTCTTTGCTCTTGAAACCCACAGGAATCTACATACTTTGCCACAATGGCAGTTATTTCAACTTCTGTCACGTCACATTTCCCTATCATTGCAGATTAGATCATTCACAGCATGTCTCCAAACGTAAACACAATTGGGAATGGCAATTCCAAAACATTGAGGACGGAATGATATCTTGACCGTGTGATGAGTTAAATAAAGGTTAAATAAAAAGAAAGAAATCCAATAGAAATGAGTGTCCTGAATGTTAAAACAGAATAAAAGAATATGTTCTAGTAGTTCTGGATGCTTCAGCTGTTCTGTTTAAATGTGACCATGACCATTCTGTATAAGGCACAATATCACTGGAGGGAAAAACATGTGCCAAGCCTCTTAGAGTAAACATGGCACATCAAGCAGCAATAACATTCCTTTGATCAAAACTCAGCCATATAAAAATGATTATATTTTTATCTACCAGAGCAGATAATAAGGAATTTCAAGCTGAGGTACCTCAACGGAATCCATACATACTGCATATAGCTTTTATATAATTCTGACAAATGTTTGATTCATGTATTTGTAAGGGGATAATTTTTTTGTCATATTTTCATTAGCGTATTAGAATGATGTTGACCTTTAGCTTTCGTGGTGAACTAAAGCTAAGGGTAAAGAAATAAACTACAAAACCAGACCATTGTTATTGATCACCAACATTCTCTATGGTAAACTCTTAGAAAAAAAGGGTTCCAGAAAGGTACTTTGGCTGTCCCCATAGGATAACCCTTTTGGGTTCCATGTAAAACCCTCTGTGGAAAGGTTCTACCTGGAACCAAAAATGGTTCTTCAAAGGGTTCTCCTATGGGGACAGCCAAGGAACCTTTTAAGGTTCTAGATAGCAACTTTTTTCTAGCAGTATAGTGAGTGGCACAGTCTGAGACAGTCTCATGCAGACATGCCAGCCACCGAGACATATACTTAATATTGATAAAAAGGAACAGATGGGAAAATGAGTAATGGAGAAGATGGAGAGAGATCAAAGAATTAGCCTAAGGCCTTCCTCTCCTCTCCCACCTCCCTGCTCCTCATACTCTACTCTCTCTCTCCTTATCCTTACCTTACCTCACCCACATCTATTCAAACACTCAGACTGTGTCTAGCATCGTCCCGCTCTTTTTATTTACCTTTGACTGCAGGTTCTACCTCCTCCTTGGGCTCAGGAGTTACCTCATCTTCCTCCTTCTCGGGTTCAGGCCATGCTGCTACCACCACCTCCTCGAGTTCATGCTCTGGTGCTACCTCCTCCTCCTCTTCGTCGGTATCAGTAATGGGTTCTACCTCCTCCTTGGATTCGGGCTCTGCTGTCTCTTCCTCCACTGCCTCTTCTTCCAAAGCTTCCTCTATTGTCAGCTCTGGTTCAGCAGATGGTTCCTCAGTCTCCTCCTCCTCCTCCTCCTCCTCCTCCTCTTCTGGTGCTTCTGGAGGGATGATCTCTGTGAATATACTCACAGCTGCAACTGAATAGCTTTGCCAGTTTTCAATGCATCAATGAGGAACCTAACTTTGCATTAGGGGATATTACCCAGCCATTGTAAGGGTCATGCTGACTTTCAATGGATTAATTTGGTACTAACATCAGTATGTTACACAACATTTGGTACCCATTTGAACTCTAAGAGTGGGAGAAGCATGGCATGATGGGTAGTTTTCACCTTGGATCTCTTCTGTCTTTTCCTCTTCTTCAGTCTCTTTAGCCTCTTCAGAAGGTGGGGTTATTGTTTCTTCAACAGGTGGCAATACTGTAATGCATGCAATTAGTTATATCAGAAAATCAAATGTTGGCAGCATATTATGAAAGCATATTGATTGGATGAATGGCATCTTTTGCCATTAATATAATGAGAGCTTCAATATGAACAGACTTACCTTTGAGCGCTGGTACATTGAACGATAACGTTTAAGTTTAGCCAATTATATTTTACATTTTAGCAGACACTCTTATTCAGAGCGACTTAGTGAATGCATACAAATAAATAAAACAATTCTCCACACTGGCCCCCCATGGGAATTGAACCCACAACCCTGGCATTGCAAGCACCATGTTCTATTAACTGAGCCACACAGAACCTGTAAATTCTCTGTAAAGTATTTACATAACAAATTCAAGATTAAACAGATTTACAAAGACGGCAGAAACGAAGTATCTTTGATCAAGCCAGCGCCATTAGTAATCTACTGATGCGATAGTACTACTAACTATTACACTATTACTAACTATCAAAGCAAGGCTATGGTGGCATATTGTTGAAAGCTGTGCATGTGGTGAATAATTATGGTATACAAATATGATATAAGATGACTAATGATAAATGCATTTCAATATCATTTAAAAAAAACAGTGGCAATACTATTGTTTCTACAACACTTCCTACATAAACCGCCACTACTTCAACTGCTGATGGAAAAAAATGGACTGTAGCCAAAAATGGACTGTGAGAAATCACAAGCCCTTGACCGACCTCCCGGAGGATGTGACTAGCTACAGGAGCTTGATGAGCGGCAAGTTCACACATGAAAACTGCCTCTGGTACCCCCTGCCTTACAGAGGTACTTGGCTGGCAACCCTACAGAGCAACAGCAGATGCTACCTTCTGATCTACCCAGTATGAAGACGGGGATCTCTATCACAACCCCCAGAACATGCACGGCCACACACACCTCCTCGCCTGATTTCATCAATATTCATGTCTAGGTTGGTCCGTTGCCAAACCTAACCAGTGTATCATCTGGAAATAAGACCAACATTATTCTAAACCAAGTCATTTATCTAAACTAGAACATGAAACAATGTGTGTCATTAAAACATTCATGTCTTATCATTTTTCCTGGTTTGTTGTGGAGGCATCATACTGGATAAAATTCTATCCACACAGGCCTTGCTACAGAGGGACAACAAATCCTATCACCCCGTAGCCACCACCTTCTTTGTACTGGAGTGTCATTGAAAAGTGTAATTTCATTGTGTATCGAGGAACAGAAGTATTTACTGTGTCTACCTGGGCCACTCTGGTTGACAATTACAAAACCAATATACAAATCAAGTGTACTATTACATCACTCTATTCATGCGTCTTCTGTCCTTCCATCATTGGGCTTCCTTACATACTGTACTGTATATTATCTTTGTCAAATATCATAATTTATGCCATTAAGAATATCATGGGCAGTCCTAAGGTAATAATTCCTACTGAATGTATCAATATGATTTAAGGCCTTGTTACAAGGAACAATACGTACTGTATTAAGTAAATCACCAACCATCACTCATGGGTAAAAAAGGTATCTTTGTGATGCTGTATAATGTGACTCCGAGAAAGCTTTAGTTTCAAGGCAGATTGTTCTATTATGGATCTGCAAAAAGTGTAGACTATTCAGACTCATTTGATCTCTTATCTATACTGTATATCAGATTTGAGTGCAGTATAAATAATTAATGGTAAAATCAATAACGTACCCTATGAAACATACAGCTAGTTTTAATTCTGACCAGTTAGTTGATAATGTATGAATGTTATTACCTTCTCATGGACAGTACTACACAGGTATGATGGTTATGCATGATGGTGAAACATCAGCGTAATGAAAGTTACTGGTCAATACCTGTCAAAAGAAGGTCATCAATGCCACCATCATCATCCTCTTCTTCATCCTTGGAAAGATCATCTTCCTCAGGAGCTGAACTATCAAAGGCTTCTGGTGTGATGTCATCACCTTCATCGGCGTCATCATCTTTGCCGATCACTTCAGCTGCATCCTTCCCCTCATCATCATCATCTGATGTGTCATCGGAAATGTCTGCGACATCACTGACAGTCTCTCCTGAATCCTCCATTGTTTTGTCAACGTCATCAACGATGGCACCACTGTCCTCACTGACAGTGTCATCATCGTCATCATCAGTGTCCTGTAAACTATCTTTAGAGTCATCAGTTGTATCCTCAGCTAATGTGTCTGAGATATCAATATCCTCACTATCAGCAAGATTGACCTTGATATCATCATCGTCATCATCGTTATCTTCTAGGTCAATGGGTTTAGCATCATCATCTGTTTTGTCATCATCTATGCTATCATCTTCCTCATCATCTTTATCCTCATCATCATCATCAACATCATCAACATCGGCAGAAGAGGCAACAGCATCTACATGTTCCGCAACAATGTCAATGTCATTGTCCTGGATGTCATAAACAACATCTTCTGTGACATCAATTTCCTCCTCTTTACCATCATCATCATCATCGTTGTCATCATCAGTGGAAGCAACAGCAGTATCACTGGCATCCACATCTGTAATTGTTTCAGTTTCAGCTTCAGCTTCAGCTGTGGTGTCATCCTCCTCTCTCTCCTCACCATCATCATCTCCAGCAGAAGCATCTGTCTCTGTGTCATCAACATCAATCAGAATGGGAGCTTCATACTCTTCATCATCATCATCATCAGTCTCAGCAGTGACTTCAGCAGCAGCTTCATCCTCACCATCATCTCTCTCTTCCTCAGCCACCTCATCCGCTGCAACAGCCTCTTCCTCCTCCTCCTCCTCCTCCTCATCTTCTTCATCCTCAGCAGTAGCAGCCGCTTCCTCATCATCAGCAGCAGCCTCTTCTTCCTCAAGATCATCAGCCTCCGCAGCAGCTTCTTCATCATCATCTGCAACATCCTCTTCCTCATCGTCATCATCCTCTTCTTCAGCCACTGCAGCAGGCTGTTCTTCATCTGCCTCACCATCATCATCATCATCCTCATCCTCATCTATCTCAGCCTCAGCTGCTGCTTCCTCGTCCTCTTCTTCATCTTCTTCATCTTCTTCCTCATCATCAGCTTCTTCTTCATTCTCATCTTCTTCATCCTCATCTTCTTCCCCTTCTTCCTCATCCTCATTTTCCTCTTCTTCTTCATCCTCATCCTCATCATAATCTTCCACTTCTTCCTCATCCTCCTCATCTTCCTCTTCATCTTCTTCTTCGTCCTCTACTTTAGCAACTGGTTCTTTTTCCTCTGCAAACATCCCTGCAACTACAGAATTAACTGTGTATCTTAACATGATGAGAAAACCTTGAATGAAAAGTGACATTCAGTGCACTGGGCCATAACCAAAGAGACCCATAATGCATTGAGAGGTTTCAAGACAACACAACACACTGCACAATATCTTTATTGTGTACTCATAATGCTTACACCTGTCAAGCTGCTCTCTGCTCACCTAAACCACATACATCTAGTGGTGTGTATGTATACTACCATGATCCTTATTCCATACCATCGATATGTCGATATGTCCAACATAATGCTTTCTCTATATTACATTGCAGCATGTGGTATAAACATAATGACAGTGCTCCATGATGCAAGACACCACAAAGACTGACTCACACAGGTTGACTTGTTTGAAGAGAATTATAGGTTAGAAATTGTCAATCCACAAAGAGTCTGTCAGTGAAGTTGTTATTTTCTGTGGTAGTGAAATGGAGACTCGTAGTACCAACAGTCTCCCCTTTAAGAATCCTCTCATTCTCTCATAGTTATGATGATGCTGGGTATGAACAGCAATTCAAAACCGTTAAAACCCCAGACCGAAAGGAAGACGGAACCAAACAAAACAAAAATAATACCCTCAAGACAACAACTCACACTTACTGTATAAACAGTATGCACATGGAAACACATGCTAGAAGATGCAGTACTGGTGAATTCATGTCCATATAAATTACGTCTGTTCTTAATTAAAGGTCCAATGCAGCCATTTTCATCTGAATATCAAACAATTTCGGACTAACAATTTAGTACCTTACTGTAATTGTTTTCAAGTAAAATGGTTAAAAAAACGAACATTTTCTTCTTAGCAAAATGCAATTTCTCAAGCAAGAATTTAGCTAGGACTGTCTGGGAGTGTTCAGAGAGAATGGCCTAACTGTAGGAGCCTAATGGGAGGGATGTGTCACCTGAAAACTATCTGTTATTGGCAGAGAGGGCAAACTCTCTTTGTTATTGGTCTATTAACTAATCCCGCCTGGTATAAGTAAAAAAATCCCACCCAGCCAAACAAGCTGACATTTCAGGCAGTCTACTCAAACAGCTCTTACACTAGGGGCTCTATTTTCGGCTGGCTTTAAGGTGATGCTAGTGTCAAATGCACGTTAGTTTGCTATTTTGTCATGTAAAAACTGGCGCACTGGCATTTTCCAGCCCTAAAGCCAGGTTCAGCAATTTACCTGTCTTATATCAGCTCACTTGCGCTCAGATGGGCGGGATGGAAATATTTTAGGTGTGTCCTTAAATACATGATCCAAAGTGCTAATTTCAGGCAGCGCTGAGAGGGATATTTAAGACCAACCAAAGCTGGTTTTGGTAACGCAGTTAGTAATGGCATGAATTTTGACAAAGGAAACACAGCCTATCCAGCCATGACACACACTGCCCGTATGGGCATGGAACAAGAGTAGACTAATCTGCTTTCTTACTATGTATTTAGCAAAATAAAAAACAAATATTTTTTCCCATTTTGTTTTATTTGATTAAAAACCAAGCATAGCCTCCCCTCCTCTGTATGAAGCCTTTTTTTGAACTGCTGTTCAATGCAGTTGCGAAGTAGTCAAGACTGTCGATAAAGGGTTTGACTCCTGACACCGCTTGGAAATAAAGGGTTTGACTCCTGACACCGCTTGGAAATAAAGGGTTTGACTCCTGACACCGCTTGGAAATAAAGGGTTTGACTCCTGACACCGCTTGGAAATAAAGGGTTTGACTCCTGACACCGCTTGGAAATAAAGGGTTTGACTCCTGACACCGCTTGGAAATAAAGGGTTTGACTCCTGACACCGCTTGGAAATAAAGGGTTTGACTCCTGACACCGCTTGGAAATAAAGGGTTTGACTCCTGACACCGCTTGGAAATAAAGGGTTTGACTCCTGACACCGCTTGGAAATAAAGGGTTTGACTCCTGAGACCACTTGGAAATAAATATGAATCACCAAAGCTTTATGAAAATATCAAGTTTGAGAGGAGCAAAACAATGAGGTGACATTCCCTTTTTATCTATGCATTGTAGGCAGGCCCACATTATTTTAGCCATGCAGGTCCCTTGTTTAGGCTACAAAGTCCATGCCCATCATGAAATGAGAGATGAGAACCTCTGTACTGGTGAATCTCGTATTTAGAAGTTATTTTCCTGTGACAATTGATTGTTTTCTGTTTCATATGTTCAAAACCCAAGCCCTCCCTTACCCTAGGCACAACGAAGGCTGGTTCAACAGCAATGCCTGTCTTTTTCATCCAGGCGTCTTTATGATATAATTACCTTTTACATTTATTTATTGTTGTTGTTGTTAAAACGTTGTTAAAACGTTTAATTTTATTACAACTAAACTTATTGGAATTATTCACCTTCCTGGTTTTATGGCGTCAACTCCGTGGCACACCTGCAATGCAACTCCTGTAGATGTGTGAATATGATATGATCTGTAAGATGGTTCCGATTATGTTCATAAAACATATTTGGTCGCCGTATAAAATAAGTCTACATTTTGTTATTTCGTTTCTGTAAGTCATTTGCCAAATTATAACAGACTAACATTGGAATTGCTGTTGATTCCAAGGCAATACATAAATGACCGTAAATACACAACTTGAAGCAACCACATATTTCGCCATGGAGCACGTTCTGATTGGCCAGTGAGGGGCCAAGCCTCGACAACTTGTTTATTCATCAAAACCCAGCCCTTTCGCGCGAACACCAGCAAGTGCACCAATAATTGTAATAGTGAAAATAGCTAAAATATTTCTGACACACCCCTGAACCTATAGCGCTACAGCCTGCACTTAGATTTACCATTGTGTTAGGTTTGTTAAAATAGAGCCCTTAGATTTACCATTGTGTTAGGTTTGTTAAAATAGAGCCCTTAGATTTACCATTGTGTTAGGTTTGTTAAAATAGAGCCCTTAGATTTACCATTGTGTTAGGTTTGTTAAAATAGAGCCTTTAGATTTACCATTGTGTTAGGTTTGTTAAAATAGAGCCCTTAGATTTACCATTGTGTTAGGTTTGTTAAAATACAGCCCCTAGATTTACCATTGTGTTAGGTTTGTTAAAATAGAGCCCTTAGATTTACCATTCTGTTAGGTTTGTTAAAATAGAGCCCCTAGATTTACCATTGTGTTAGGTTTGTTAAAATAGAGCCCCTAGATTTACCATTGTGTTAGGTTTGTTAAAATAGAGCCCTTGGATTTACCATTGTGTTAGGTTTGTTAAAATAGAGCCCTTAGATTTACCATTGTGTTAGGTTTGTTAAAATAGAGCCCTTAGAGTTACCATTGTGTTAGGTTTGTTAAAATAGAGCCCCTAGATTTACCATTGTGTTAGGTTTGTTAAAATAGAGCCCTTAGATTTACCATTGTGTTAGGTTTGTTAAAATAGAGCCCTTAGATTTACCATTGTGTTAGGTTTGTTAAAATAGAGCCCCTAGATTTACCATTGTGTTAGGTTTGTTAAAATAGAGCCCCTAGATTTACCATTGTGTTAGGTTTGTTAAAATAGAGCCCTTAGATTTACCATTGTGTTCGGTTTGTTAAAATAGAGCCCTTAGATTTACCATTGTGTTAGGTTTGTTAAAATAGACCTCCTAGATTTACCATTGTGTTAGGTTTGTTAATATAGAGCCCTTAGATTTACCATTGTGTTAGATTTGTTAAAATAGACCCCCTAGATTTACCATTGGGTTAGGTTTGTTAAAATAGAGCACTTCGATTTACCATTGTGTTAGGTTTGTTAAAATAGAGCCCTTAGATTTACCATTGTGTTAGGTTTGTTAAAATAGAGCCCTTAGATTTACCATTGTGTTAGGTTTGTTAAAATAGAGCCCTTAGATTTACCATTGTGTTAGGTGTGTTAAAATATAGCCCATAGATTTACCATTGTGTTAGGTTTGTTAAAATAGAGCCCTTAGATTTACCATTGTGTTAGGTTTGTTAAAATAGAGCCCCTAGATTTACCATTGTGTTAGGTTTGTTAAAATAGAACCCTTCGATTTACCATTGTGTTAGGTTTGTTAAAATAGAGGACTAGAAGTGCATTATCATAATTTTCACAATTTTACAGTATCATTTCAACCTCATGGTGTGGAAATATATATAACACACAGAAAAATCTAGTTTTTGTCTGAACTGCCCCTTTAAGAGTATTTGTACCATAGTACTACCAAATAATAAGTCAGACTGAGATAAACTGTAATGGTCTATTTATAACTGCAAACAACTCTGACATTTGAAATTCGAATTCACTGAAATTAATGGTACTATTAGATTTTATCCTACTACAATATCAACAACCAGAAGACATGTAATGACCATGTATTACAGCGATCAATAATTAAGGTAAATGGACCAGTTGTCTGTAGTAGCTTCTGGGAGTATAATTACGGTGTCTGGGAATAAATTGAGCAAGTAATCACACACAGGTACAGGCTAGTAATATCACATTATATAGCAATTCATGACAGGAGAACACACATTTGCCATAAATTACTCTGGCAACAGTGCAAATTACCACTTACAGACATCATGCAGCAAAATGCCTCACTCCCATGTATCAATCATCAATACATGTCTAATGTTATTTCATATCTGATTAATTTTCTATATGAGCGTATTAAGAACAGGAAGGCACAGACCTTGTTTTCTGGACGGTAGGAATGCAGCTATGAGGTAGGAAGGAAGGTGATTTCAGTAGCAAGAGGTTAAACACAAAGAGTGATCCATGTCCCTTGACAAGTACACAATGTCTGACTATGGATAAGAAGTTAGTAAGAGTACTGCAAGTAACCAAGTTATTACGATGGTTATGTTAATAAAATGTAAGCATTTTAGCAAAGCCACAAAACAACAAACCATTTATTAGCGCTGCTGAATAGCTTGGTTAGAGTGATATCCATTGATTTTGCTTACTAGTATGTGCATTTGTTACGTGCCATTCTAGTTAAACTACATTAGATCTAATGTAGTTTAAATATAGTAAACATCGTATGTTTACCTATAAACCTGGAAAGCATGGCCATGGTACCTTCTGTTCCCCCCTTCTCACTTTCAGCATGATGATCCTCTTCAGCGTACCATCCTATATCTTTTGGGGCCAGTTTTACTGTTACGTGCCAAGGTGAACATCCACAAAATCAACCCCCATTAACCTCAGCCTGTGTAATCTTTTCAAATCCTTGGGACAGCCTACCTACATTAATTAAATGTTTGGTCCTAAAAAAAAATAAAACAAGCATAATTTCATCTTGTGTCAAGGTTTAATTTTGCTTATCTGTTTTGTCAGTGATGTGAGGCTCCTAAAGAGTGAGGGGAATTGCATAGTGGAGATAGGTGGTGGAAAACGATGCAGTGGAATGGTTTCAAAATGCCATCTAGAGAGATAGCGGGGCAGAATCCTTAGGTAATAGACAGATGTGTGTTACATTTAGAGATTTAGACATTTGGAGAGTTTATTAGTCACATGCACGTGGTTGCAGATGTAAATGCAGGGTGCAGTGAATATCTTAAGCTCCAAGCTCCAACAGTGCAGGTCAAAGGGAAGTGAATGAAACAATAGTATTTCTCAGTATAAGAGAGATTTAGGCCTATGTTATGAGGTCATTCTGTTAGGGTCTCTGGCACAGCCAAGCATGTATAGCCTACTAGATAGAGCTAAACCATCATATAGTATATCTTACACTACAGTCGATTACAAATGTTGTAGGTCTTGTAGGTCTAACTCCATGCAGTGACCTGCATTTCAGCAGCAGGTTTGGAGTGACTAAGCGGCACGTCTAAGCTCTTGCTGAAGGAAACAAGGCTTTGACTTCGAAGCTTCATTAGTGGCCGGATGAGTGAGATTGTTATCTCAGGTCATATGGACGCCTGCTAAGCTGTAAAGCCAAGCTCGCGTCCCTCACAGTAACCTGTAGCTGAGTCCTTTAAGGGCACAGGAAGTAGCAGGCAGAAGAGCAAGCATTCACATTGACTGACAATAGCGCTATTGCCAGGAAGCATTTCTCAACAAATATGTTTTTTTTTCCTTTCACTAACATCTGTGTTATAAAGAGCATGAAGAAAACAGCTATTATAAACATTGACGAATAAGTAAAAAAAACCTATGGTAAATTAATAGATACATGAAAACAAACCTTTTTTCTTCACCGGATCTAGCGGGGGGGGGGGGAATATGGGGGGGAATATGTTAGTGTAAGAAAGGAATCAACACAATAGATCTAGTGAAACATTGATGAAGGCAGAATCAATTATGAATGTGGATCAGAGTGGGAGTAATGCTCTTCTCCAGCTGCAGCCACTTTACTTTTACCTCTTAAAAATCACTAAGGCGCTAAAGAGTATAAGTCAACTCAATGAGAGGCAGTAGGCTACACAACAACATCAACAACATTTGTTTACTATGAATCTCAGAGCAAAGGTGGACGATTTAGTGAAATGTATTCCTGTGAAAGAGCCTGGGAGTGGTAGCAGAATTATGTCTAACATGTCAGCTGTGTTATGCTAAGTTTGTGTTATGCTAAGTTTGTGAGGGAAAACAAGTGTGAACTCCACAAAAGTCAGTAGACAGGTTTAGTTTCTGCAGAGCAGTTTGATTTGACGAGTCAGCCCTTCTTCAAGGGAGATGTGAAAATACACCCACCTCATTTGTGCTAAACTGGCTCTAGCTATGAATAGCAGATATTCACATTTGGGATTTATTTTTTCTCTCAGAAGTAAAATGAGAGGAAAATGCTAATTCTGAAGGGTGTGTTTGATGTTGTGGGGTGCGTTTTGAAATATACTGTATCTCTTACTGCAGAGAGAAGGAGGTCCTTTCAAACCACATTAGCCTAAGAGATAACGTTACCAGGTTGTATAAATGCATTAAAGCAACAAATAACGTTTAAAGCTTATTTATTTAATAATTTGTTATTTATTGCTATGAATCTGAAGTATTAAGAAGGTGCCAATGCCATGGCGTCACATAACCTGGACACTATGTTGTGCCTGTACGAGTGGTTAAAGTGTCTACCCTACAGTAAGACAGAAATAGTCTCTGCCCTTTGAGTCGTAACTCATAGACAGCTGTCAGACAGCCAGGCAGGTCAGCATCTATCTGCATTTAGTCCACTGAGCTATGCATAGCCACCGTGGGACAACCCTTTCCTCTTACTTTCTCTGTCCCTATAATCTCCATTTGTCTTGCCCTCCATCCCTCCACAGACTCACTCTCCATCATTTAACAGGGAGCAGAGGTCACTGTTACCGTATGTGTGTGTGTGTGTGTGTGTGTGTGTGTGTGTGTGTGTGTGTGTGTGTGTGTGTGTGTGTGTGTGTGTGTGTGTGTGTGTGTGTCAAGAAGGGATGCAGTGGGTTCAGTTAAACTTTAGTCTGTATGACAAAGACTTCTGTACCTTTGGATGATATCGTAGAAGTGTTTGGAGGTATTCCCATGCTGCCATAATGAATGTCTATATGCATTTTGTATTGATAACTAAAATGTGTGCATAATGTGCCTCTTTCATAATAAATGTAGGCAGAAAGTATTGCTGATCACCAGATAGCAAATACATTTACATTTTTAGCAGACTCTCTTATCCAGAGTGAGTGCCTACATTTTCAGATGATTTATTATTATTATTATTATTTTTGTCCTCTGTGGCAATCGAACCCATAAACCTGGCGATGCTCTACCAACTGAGTCATACTATCATCTGAAATACCTGCCTTATCAAAGTTACCTATAATATTGTATGCATCCTGATGATGCATAGCACATTATATGTTTTATAAATACAACAATATTACATCAGAAGCTGCCTGGATGACAACTATAAAGTTAATCAATTTTCATTGATTCACTCCAGCTCTGTGTGTGTGTGTGTGTGTGTGTGTGTGTGTGTGTGTGTGTGTGTGTGTGTGTGTGTATGTGTGTGTGTGTGTGTGTGTGTGTGTGTACATAATACAACTACATTGCTTTCTTCGGTGAGTTACTATTGGGACTGACATTCGTGCTACTCTCCTGCACTCCCTTTATTGCACAGCGAAACTATTAGTCAAATCTAAGTGACGTTTGCTTACATTATTTTGTTGTACTGTAATTCAATAACAGCTGCTGAACTGTACATGTGGTGCTGCTGTTAAATTAACTATAAACATTTGCTTTCCCAAATCACACTGATGTGTGTTCACTTCTATGCCACAAATCATTACTGTTCCGCAGGAAGTTCGTCCCTGAACTGTTGTACAGTAGTTGTCCTCCACACTGGGGTATACTTAGAGCTCCTGTTATAAGAGCTGGTAAATCACTAGGTTGTCATTGGAAAGGACTATTGATATCAAGTTCCTTCCTGGTTCAATAAGACTGGTAGAAATATATCTTAATACCCAACTGAATCACAGGCTAAGCTACGGAATAGAGACTAGCTCCTTGGCTGTTTCAGATGTCCTTTAGCTAACATTGTGTAAACTGTATGTGCTGATTTTGTTGTGAGGAAACATACGCTGCTGAATATGTTGTAGTGGTGAGTGTGGCGCAAGCCTGGAGAAATTTAAGTGAGCATGGTGAACAGCGAGTGGTGAAAAGACAAAAGCAAGGGATTAATATGAGAGAGAAAGAGAGAGAGAGAGAGAGAGAGAGAGAGAGAGCTAAACCTTGACTTAAATTTATCACGCTGCAGGTCGAGAGAATTGTTCTTCCGTTTCAAAATGATTCTGTGTGAAAGGCTGTGTCCCGTTCTTTAGTTTGAAGTTTGGAATGCTGTTATTAGCTCTATGTGGATGGAGCTTGTATTTAATATGACAATACATCATGTAATATGAGATATGATAAACAGGCTCAGGTTGATATGTATGGACCTCCTTTCAACATACTGTGATTTACAGTATATATATAGTATTGTGTAGTGTTTAGAGGACCTATGGTTCACAGGTTCTCAGTCTGACATATTTTTCCTGCATCCATGAAGTTGAATGAGGCATGACCTGCCAGGTGACTCGTCAAATCAAAGTGGACTGGCCCTTTTTCTTTTAGAAATACCATGGTGTTCTGTTTATTATGTTACTGTTGTTGATGTTATTTGGTCTATTGGTAGGGTAGTATGTGTGAAGTATACCTTCAATTTCCTCCTCCTCAGGTGCTACCAGGTTGGAGGCAAAGGTCAGAAGCAGGTTGCCCCAGCCAGTGGACTCCTCCACTGCCTCGTTCACTACTTTCATGGGATCTGAGCTGATATGCTGAATGCTTCCTGAGAGTGTGGTGAACAGGCTGTGTGAGTTAAGACCCCGCAAAACATAGCTACCCTACATTTACACATTCACTTCTAGAAACACTCCACTCAAAACTAGACTAAGGAATATTTAAAGAATACTTAGTTACCAATGTGTAAAACTGCATTCTGTATAGATAATATAAATATTAATTTAACAATATGCTGTGCTTAATCTGTCAAATGGATTCATACACCGTTCAAATGTTCTGTATGTAGATAAATGCATTAGAACAAGCAAATCCCAGCAACGGAATTCATACCCAGAAACAAACAGAGAAGTGATATGAAGATGAATGTGTACATGACTATAAACAATAGCTTGTAACTAAATGACTATAAAAATGTGATGTAGTATAACATGTCCTCCGTCCATCCATGGTCCAATGGGTTACTTCTAATTTCTGCTGGCGTATTCACTGTGGAGACGGCCACCTGTCTGTCTGTCTGTCTGTCTGTCTGTCTGTCTGTCTGTCTGTCTGTCTGTCTGTCTGTCTGTCTGTCTGTCTGTCTGTCTGTCTGTCTGTCTGTCTGTCTTGCTGTGCAGGCAAACAGCATGAGACATACATTTCCATTTCATCATAGGTAGAGACACACAGTAGGCAGTAGGAATGACATGGTACAGTACAGACTACAGGACATGTCAGACACCCCTGCCAGCATACTGTGTTAGTGACAACTCTCAGGAGAATCTGACTGACTGGTCTTTAGAGATTGCTCTTTAGACTGTTTAGTGCTCATTAGCGAGCAATTATCAAAGCAGTATAATGGATATTCAGAAGAGAGTGGTTATTAGTTATATAATCTATAGTAGTGTTGAATTAGCATGAGTGGGTTAAAGAAACACGGTTGATATAGCCATATTCAACAAAGGACTTTTTTTTCCCTGGACTTTAAAATATTTAAGTGGGAATTTATTTTCTATGCAATTCTGAACAAATGGATGTTACAGCTATCGACAATATCTAAATGCTTATATCAAAGGTATTGAAAGGGACACAATATTGGCAAAAGTATGTGGACGCCCCTTCAAATTAGTGGATTCGGCTATTTCAGCCACACCCGTTGCTGACAGGTGTATAAAATCGAGCACACTGCCCTGTAATCTCCATAGACAAACATTGGCAGTAAAATGGTCGGTACTAAAGAGCTCAGTGACTTTCAACGTGGCACAGTCATAGGATGCCACCTTTCCAACAAGTCAGTTCGTCAAATTTCTGCCCTGCTAGAGCTGCCCCGGTCAACTGTATGTGCTGTTATTGTGATGTGGAAGTGTCTAGGAGCAACAACAGCTCAGCTGTGGTAGTCCACACAAGCTCACAGAGTGGAACTGGCGAGTGCTGAAGTGAGTAGCGCATAAAAATTGTCTGTCCTCGGTTACAACACTCACTACCGAGTTTCAAACTGCCTCTGGAAGCAACGTCAGCACAAGAACTGTTCGTCGGGAGCTTCATGAAATAGGTTTCCATGGCCGAGCACACAAGCCTAAGATCACCATGTGCAATGCCAAGCAATGGCTGGAGTGGTATAAAGCTCGCCGCCATTGGACTCTGGAGCAGTGGAAATGCGTTCTCCGGAGTGATGAATCACACTTCACCATCTGGTAGTCCGATAGACAAATCTGGGTTTGGCGGATGCCAGGAGAACGATACCTGCTCAAAAGCATAGTGCCAACTGTAAAGTTTGGTGGATGAGGAAAAATGTTCAGTGGCTGTTTTTCATGGATCGAGCTAGGCCCCTTAGTTCCAGTGAAGGGAAATCTTAACGCTACAGCATACAATGACATTCTAGACAATTCTGTGCTTCCAAATTTGTGGCAACAGTTTGGGGAAGGCCCTTTCCTGTTTCAGCATGACAATGCCCCCGTGCACAAAGCGAGTAGCATAGAGAAATGGTTTGTCGAGATTAGTGTGGAAGAATTTGACTGGCCTGTACAGAGCCCTGACCTCAACCCCATCAAACATTTTTGGGATAAAATGGAACGCCGACAGCGAGCCAGGCCTAATCGCCCAACATTAGTGTCAGACCTACTGTAACTAGTGTGTTTGTGTCTGAATGGAAGCATGGCCCCGCAGCAATGTTCCAACATCTAGTGGAAAGCCTTCCAAGAAGAATGGAGGCTGTTATAGCAACAAAGGGGGGACCAACTCCATATTAATGCCCATGATTTTGGAATAAGATGTTCGACGAGCAGGTGTCCATATACCTTTGTCCATGTAGTGTATTTATCATGACATGAGTTAATGGAGTAATTAGTTGCTATATTAGTCGTTAATAGTACATTGTATTATATTTAAATATATATATATATAGATATATATATATATATATATATATTTAAAAAAAATATATATATATATGAATTTGTTTTATCTACTCCTCTAAAGTTAGTTGCAACAGTATGTCAACTCAATCTCACTAAGGGCCTCAGAGGCCTCTAATCATCACAACAAAGTTAAAAGCATATTATAATGGCTTGCCTCTAGACCTCCCTGCCTCCTTAATTGCTTTCCTGACAGCGGGAGGTGGGGGGACCCCTGTTAGAAGCAGAGGTATATAAGCAGTGGCACAGGGACAGGGACAGTGAACAGTCTCCATCACATGCACATGATCAATGTGGGGAGAAGAACAAACTCCAGAGTGATGCGTTCTAGGAGGAGGAAACGGACTGTCTTACCACAACAACCAATGGCACAGAGACACAGTTACTCACGATTCACAAAGTATGGTGACAGAAGAAATAAAGGTCATCACAAAGACATTCATCACAATGGAAACAAAGATAGACATGACCATAGTGTAGAGAACACATCAACATACAAAAAGTAAACACCCATAATGCAATAGGTGTGAAAAATGGGAGAGAACAACAAAATGCTGTGCCGTAACTATAACGAGCACAGTATGCCGTTCACTCTTTATTGAATCTGCCGTACTGTAGCAACAGTTGGGTTTGACATGTTTTTTTATTTTTTATTTAATCCCATTGACTTGATTGATTTGTTCCAAAAGCTAATGTGCAGTTATTACATACTGCTGTGGTTTGTATGATTTGAAGCATACCAATGAAATACTGATTATTCAGTGACATTTGCTTGATTGGCACTTCAACCTACGTCATGTAAATGACCAAATATCCCTCAACGCTTGTGCATTTGAACCCCTCTATCTCTATTCTCTGACGACACTGATTCCTGGAAGGATGACTTCAAATAAATACATAGAAATAAATAACATATTACCCTGAAAGAAGTGGTAAGAAGGCAAGGGACTTGGCAGTAGAATGGAATCTCTCTCTCTCTCTCTCTCTCTCTCTCTCTCTCTCTCTCTCTCTCTCTCTCTCTCTCTCTCTCTCTCTCTCTCTCTCTCTCTCTCTCTCTCTCTCTCTCTCTCTCTCTGTCTGTCTGTCTGTCTGTCTGTCTGTCTGTCTGTCTGTCTGTCTGTCTGTCTGTCTCTGTGTAAAGGAAGCAGTGGTGGCATGACAATAGACTTGGTTCAACTCCAATTGGTCGCCTCCCAGGCTATGTGGTGCACATCAAGGGGAATAAAATGTCCTCACAGTCAACACACTCTGCTCATTGTTACAAAATGTCGGTTAAGTATTTAATTTACTGAGTGTTGCCCTTTATTGAAATGTCATGGTGGGAAAAATTCTTATTAAAAATGCAGTCATACCCAATTGCTGTCCACTAAATGGCTGTGTTATGGCTAGGTTCATAATTTCCAAGGCCAGCAAAACAAATACAGTGCCTTCAGAAAGTGGTCTTTACTCATTTTGTTGTGTTACAGCCTGAATTTCATATGATCAAATGTAGATGTTTTGTCACTGGCCTACACACAATACCCCATAATGTCAACATTTTTGTTTTTTTCGCAAAAAAATGTAATAAATGAAAAGCTGAAATGTCTTGAGTCAATAAGTATTCAACTCCTTTGTTATGGTTTAACAAGTCACATAATAAGTTGCAAGGACACTCTGTGTGCAATAATAGTGTTGAACATTTATCTGAAAGCCCCTCATTCAAGCAGTGAATGGATTCAACCACAAAGACCCAGGAGGTTTTCCAATACCTTGCAAAAAAGGGCACCCATTGGTAGACGGGTAAAAATAAAAGTTATAAATTGCACTTTGGATGGTGTATCAATACACCCAGTCACTACAAAGACACAGGCGTCCTTCCTACCTCAGTTGCCGGAGAGAAAGGAAACCCCTCAGGGATTTCACAATGAGGCCAATAGTGACTTTAAAACAGTTAGAGATTAATTGCTGTAATAGGAGAAAACTGAGGATGGATCAACAGCATTGTACTTACTCCACAATAATAACCCAATTGACAGAGTGAAAAGAAAGAAGCTTGTACAGAATAAAAATATTCCGAAACATGCATCCTGTTTCTAACAAGGCACTAAAGTAATACTGCAAAGAATTTGGCAAAGCAACTAACTTTTTGTCCTGAATACAAATTCTAATATATATTTTCAAGCATAGTGGTGGCTGCATCATGTTATGGGTATGCTTGTAATCGTTAAGGACTGGGGAGTTTTTCAGGATAAAAAATAAACACAGGCAAAATCCTAGAGGAAAACCTGGTTCAATTTTCTTTCCACCAGACACTGGGAGATGAATTCACCTTTCAGCAGGACAAGGCCAAATCTACACCGGAGTTGCTTACCAAGAAGACAGTGAATGTTCCTGAATGGCGAGTTACAGTTTTCACTTAATGGCCAAGTTACAGTTTTTACTTAAAACTATGGCAAGACCTGAAAATGGTTGTCTAGCCTCTTGAGGATACCCTAGGATAGGGGGCGCCACAGCGCATTTTGAAAAAAAATCGTTCCCATTTTCAACGGCCTACTAATCAAACTCAGAAGCTAGGGCATGCATATACTTATTATATATGGATAGAAAACACCCTAAAGTTTCTAAAACTGTTTGAATGGTGTCTGTGAGTATAACAGAACTCAAATGGCAGTCAAAACCCCGAGACCGATTGAAACAGGAAGTGGAATTCAGAATTGTGGACTCGACTTCTCATCTTTCCCTATAAATCACACCGTTAACCATGGTTCAGTGAGCACTTCCTATTGCTTCCACTAGATGTCGCCAGTCTTTTCACAGTGGTTTGAGCCTTATACAGTCGAAACTCAGTGAATGAGACTCATTGGAAATTGGTCACAGGGGATGGGCCATCACCATTATGACGCCGGCGGCCATGTCTACCCCCACCTTTGGAAACGGTTTGAAAGACAATTAAATCATCCCCCTCGAATCTTATTGGCTCTCTTGGTGTTACAGGCCCTGAAGATTAATGTTTTACAACGTTTGACATGTTTGAACGAACCTACAGGCGGGAGAATCATTTTATCCGAAACTTCAGCCCTGCGCACATCGGAGAATTTGGAGAGAGCCCAAGGACGCGCTACCAACAGCAGGCTAATGGAACGTGAAGTATGGACTTTTTCGACCGAAAATACATCTGTTGTGGACCTGGGATTCTTTCTGATGAAGACAACTAAAGGTAGGCGATTATTGACAATATTATACAAGATGAGATGTGACATGCGATTGTTCCAAGATGGCGCCGAGCTCTGTATATAAGCTCATTTTCTGAGTATCGCATCTCCTTTTATCGCAAAGTGTGATTACCCAGTAAAGTTAATTTAAAATCTGGTATGACAGGTGTTCTCAAGAGATATTCATCTATAAATGTTAGATTGATAATATAAATGTAAAAAATCGTTATAGTATAGTAATTTAGGGAATTGTAGCATTGTTTCCCGGGACGCATTTGAGGGGAAATTCGTTAGTCAACGTCAGACGCCGATGTAAAATGCTGTTTTTATATATAAATATGACCTTTATTGAACAAAAGAATGCATGCATTGTGTAACATGATATCTTAGGTGTGTCATCTGATGAAGTTTGTAAAAGGTTAGTGCTGCATTTAGCTGTTTTTTGGTTATATGTGATGCAAGTGGTTGGTCGGAAAATGGCTATGTTGCTGCTTTTTACGATGGACTCATCTAACATAATCTAATGATTTGCTTTTCCTGTAAAACCTTTTTGAAATCGGACGACGTGGGTCGATTCAGGAGAGGTGTTTCTATAAAAAAAATATATATATATTAATTTTTTTTTTTTTTAATTATGATTTTTTTTAATGCTAATTGATTTTTTCGCTGGATTTTGATCCCGCTGACGGGATGAGACGCTGGAGAGGCTAGCAATGATCAACAACCAATTTGACAGAGCTTGAAGAATTTCAAAAAGAATAATCTGAAAATGTTGCACAATCCAGGTGTGGAAAGCTCTTAGAGACATACCCAGAATGACTCACAGCTGTAATTGCTGCCAAGAGTGTTTCTACAAAGTATTGACCCAGGGGTGTGAATACTTATGTAAATGAGATATTTCTGTGTTTCATTTTCAATAAATTTGCAAACATTTCTAAAAACATGTTTTCACTTTGTCATGATGGGGTATTGTGTTTAAATGGGTGAGAGAAACAATTTAATCAATTTTGAATTCAGGCTGTAACACAACAAAACGTGGAATAAGTCAAGGGGTATGAATACTTTCTCATCACACTGTATTCTGTCTCAGGGCACACAGCCTTTTGTTTTACATATCGATTAGTTTGTGACCTTGTTGAAATTAACATAGCATGTTTCCCTGTTACTGTATGTCTTTGTGTCAAAAATGGAAAGTACTGAATGTGTATATGGTGATGAAATGACTATGAAAAAAAAGTGCACTTCACTGTCTTCAAAATAAAATAATCATTCCAAAACTCTGTTGGATATCCAGTTGGGTCCACTACCATACATATTTGGTATGAAATTATGAGTGGCATGTACTCCTAGCTATTCCCCTAAATTCCAATGTCTCTGGCAGTCTCTTTTCTGACAGTGAGGGGTTCAAATGAACAGAGAGGACCAGTCTATGAGAGGGAGTCTAGTGACACAGTCATCCTTCACAGAGAGAGATGATACCGCTCAGTATCCTACAGGGGACCAAGTGCTACAGTAGCTACCTGTACTGACAGACGATTCTTTAAAGCAAGGACATGAGACTTGCTTTCAGTATTACTGTGATTCAGCATGTCGTCAAAGATTGTGGCTTCAAAGGCAATTTTTTAAAAGGTTTATATGATATGGGTATATTTACATTTACATTATACTGTACGTATAGAAATTATACTCACGCCAAAAAGTGTTAAGAATTGATATTTGTTATTTTTGGTCCTCTAGTAATTGTCTATTTTTTTTCCTTTCAAGGGTTAATCGATGGTGCCATGGTTTTGTGTGGTGATTATCACCCTCCCATTCCACGTGTTGTCCTGGTGCCATACAGTATCCCCAGGGATCATTTTTACCAACCTTAACCCCCCTTCCCTAATCTAATTTAGGGATGTGTGACGCCAATGTAGTCCCTTTGTTTTCATTACAGTTTTTCTCAGTCGCTTTGGTGCATTTCTTAGATCAAAAGTGCCATTCTTGATACTACTTGTACAAATTCCAAATCATCTAGTCACTTGTGCACATCATTAAAGCAATTTCTTATTCCTTTGAACAAATTGCAATTGCTTTTGTACATATTGCAATTGATAATGTACAAGTGTCAGCTTTTTTCCACATTTTCAATTGCTCATGTCATGTTGATCAAAATATAGTAGATGGTTCTCTGTTGAATTGTCTTACCCCTCAAAACATCTAGGCATTAGTTCCTTGCATAAGCCATTACATGCAAAATTGTTGAACTATTTGTCATAAACTGTCAAGCATAGTTTTACACATTTCTATTAGACCTTTTGTACAAAAACCAACAATCAACCAGTTGTCTAAATTGCTCAAAGGTGCATCTCATGAAGAATCAATTGGCAAGCATATATAGACAGACCACAACACAGAGTTGCAATTTTCCAATAATGGATGGACCAGGAAACGAACAGGGTCAACAGCCAAGAGGAGGAAGAAGAGGAGCAAGGATGCGTGGTGGAAGGCAAAACAGAGGAAGAGGCAGAAGAGGACATAGGTGCATATCTGATGACATAAGGGCCACTATTGTAGACCATGTTGTCAATCATGGCCTTACAATGGCTGAGGCGGGTCGAAGGGTGCAGCCGAATATTGGGAGATCAACCGTGTCCTCAATAGTTCAAACGTTTCGAAGAGAGAACAGGTATGTCCACCAATGTACAGTGCACAGTTACTGTATATAAGCAGTATACTGTATACTTCCTACAATGCTTCATATTACAGTAGTCCACTTGTATTTCACAGCATACAGACATATACTCTATACAGATGCATACTGCACCTTACATGCACCCACCTGTAAGTTTTACAGTAAAATGTGTGTTCGCATAGTTTTTGTCTATGTGAAAGTGTGCGATGCATCACTGCATTTTTCCCCACATAGGACTGCAAGATTACCTCAAACCGGTGGCAGGTTTGAGGAGGCTATTTGCACCATGGTTCGAGCAAACAATGCCATGAGACTCAGGGAAATACAAAGGACCATTATAGAAGACAACGATGTCTTTGAAAACATCCATACGGTTAGCATCTCAACCATCGACAGGGTGTTGCATAGAAACCAGATGAGTATGAAACAGCTGTACCGTGTACCATTCCAAAGGAATGAGAACAGAGTTAAGGAGCTACGGTACCAGTATGTACAGGTAAAACATATATCTATGTAACTACTTTACAGCAACATTTTATAGTGATACATAGTACAGTAAGCATAAACTGCACACATTTCCATTGCTGTGGAAGGAACATGCAATATATGCACATTTTATGTCACTCTTCCTTACCAAAACAAATTCAACTGTGTGTTCTGGGATATAGCGTATAATGGAGTTGGGATCAAGTGAACCCTCTCACAACTTTGTATACGTGGATGAGGCTGGCTTCAACCTGACCAAATGCAGAAGGCGGGGTCGGAATATCATCGGTCACAGAGCTACTGTGGATTTGCCAGGCCAACGGGGAGGAAATATCACCATGTGTGCTGCTATTTCGGAGCATGGTGTCCTAACCCATATCCCCCTTATAGGGCCATACAACACCCAGCATCTACTCAACTTTTTAGAGACTCTCTACAGGGCTCTCATCCCTGATGATGAGAGGGGTCTGTTTAGAGAGGATTTGCCAAAGTATGTGGTCATTTGTGATAATGTGAGTTTCCATCGATCAAACATCATAAAGCAATGGTTTGTGACCCACCCGAGGATGCTCATAGAATTCCTCCCACCTTATTCACCATTCCTTAACCCAATTGAGGAGTTCTTTTCAGCATGGAGGTGGAAGGTGTACGATCGTCAGCAACACACACAGATGACCCTTCTGGCTGCAATGGATGCAGCATGTGAGGACATCACAATAGACGCCTGCAGAGGATGGATAAGGCATTCCAAAAGATTCTTTCCACGTTGCATTGGAAGGGAAAATATCCGGTGTGATGTGGATGAGAATATGTGGGCCGACAGACAGGAACGTCTGGATGTGTAGAGACAGCACTAGAACAGTGCTGCGGGCAAAGTTGTGCCTTAGGGGTGGTTTCCTGTGTTTCTTTCTAATTTTGTTTTTTTTTCCTTTGTGCCCCTTGGGTTGTCCAGTCTCTTTCAATCAATAACCCACATACAGTGATATGTAAATAGTACTGTTGAAATTGATATATGCCATAGAAGTGCAGCCTTGTGCATTTTCAATACAGTAACTGTCATCCAAACTGTAGCCTAAGTTTACATCAGGAAATACTGTCAAAGTACACAGTTCCATTGACAACATGCCTAAACATTTTGACGACCTTGTTCGTGAACAATGACTCAATGACTTATCATTCTGATGACACTGACATGATCATTGGCATGAATATTTACTTTTGAGAGATGTACTAAGGATTTTTAGTGACTGACTAGCTTTAGAAACACATCTATTGTATATTGCAGTTTGTACAAATTGTTCTGAGAATGCCCTTATTATTTTGCACATGTTAGGGATGAAGTGAAAAATGCACCAAAGCGACTGAGAAAAACTGTAATAAGGCTACTGTTTAAGAAATTGGTTTAGGGTATAGTTTAGCTGTAGCCTGACTACTAACACCTAATAAATACTATTTTATACTTATGACAAGGCTGAGAGGCTTCGGTAGAAAGGGCCACAGCCTCATTTTCTTCCCATTATTGCACGTGGAATGGATTAGGAGGTCATTCCTCCATAGATGACCATCGGTATTGGCCACATTCAATGCTCATTATTATGCATTGTAGATTAAATCTATATCTCTCATTGCAGGCTTATCTGCAACATGCAATATTGAATTAGAAATATTAAAACACATAAGATTGGTGTCTCCTCAACAGCAGCACTCAATCAAAGAGAAAGACATTCTGCATGGTCACTATTTAATACCACACAGTTAACAACACAGACTGATGTGGTCTCAATGTACGATTATTTTTTATTTTTTTTATTTATGTCACCTTTATATAACCAGGTAGGCCTGTTGAGAAGAAGTTTACAACTGCGACCTGGCCAAGATAAAGCAAAGCAGTGCGACAAAAACAACAACACAGAGTTACACATGGGACAAACAAACATACAGTCAATAACACAATAGAAAAATCGGCATACAGTGTCTGCAAATGAAGTAAGGAGGTAAGGCAATAAATAGGCCAATAGTGGCAAAGTAATTACAATTTAGCAATTTACACTGGAGTGATATATGTGCAGATGAGGATGTGTAAGTAGAAATACTGGTGTACAAAAGAGCAGAAAAACAAAAACAAATATGGGGATGAGGTAGGTTGTTGGTTGGATGGGCTACTTACAGATGGGCTGTGTACAGCTTCAGCAATCGGTAAGCTGCTCTGACCGCTGACGCTTAAAGGTAGTGATGGAGATATAAGTCTCCAACTTCAGTGATTTTTGCAATTCGTTCCAGTCATTGGCAGCAGAGAACTGGAAGGAAAGGCAGCCAAAGGAGGTGTTGGCTTTGGGGATGGCAGTGAAATACACCTGCTGGAGCTCGTGCTACGGGTGGGTGTTGCTATGGTGACCAGTGAGCTGAGGTAAGGCGGAGCTTTACCTAGCAAAGACCTATAGATGGACTGGAGCCAGTAGGGTTGGTGACGAATATGTGGCGAGGACCAGCCAACAAGAGCGTACAGGTCGCAGTGGTGGGTAGTATATGGGGCTTCGGTGACAAAACGGATGGCACTGTGATAGACTGAATACAATTTGCTGAGTAGAGTGTTAGAGCCTATTTTGTAAATGATATTGCCGAAGTCAAGGATCGGTAGGATTGTCAGTTTTACGAGGGTATGTTTGGCAGCATGAGAGAAGGAGGCTTTGTTGCGAAATAGGAAACCTATTCTAGATTTAACTTTGGATTGGAGATGCTTAATGTGAGTCTGGAAGGAGAGTTTACAGTCTAGCCAGACACCTAGGTATTTGTAGTTGTCCACATATTCTAAGTCAGAACCGTCCAGAGTAGTGATGCTAGTAGGGCGTGCGGGTGTGGGCAGCGATCGGTTGAAGAGCATGTATTTCGTTTTGCTAGCATTTAAGAGCAGTTGGAGGCCACAGAAGGAGTGTTGTATGGCGGTGAAGCTCATTTGGAGGTTTGTTAAAATTAACACAGTGTCTGTCCAATGAAGGGCCAGATGTATACAGAATGGTGTTGTCTGCGTAGAGGTGGATCAAAGAATCACCCGCAGCAAGAGCGACATCATTGATATATGCAGAGAAAAGGTTCGGCCCGAGAATTGAACCCCGTGGCACCCCCATAGAGACTGCCAGAGGTCCGGACAACAGGCCCTCCGATTTGACACACTGAACTCAATCTGAGAAGTAGTTAGTGAACCAGGTGAAGCAGTCATTAGAGAAACCAAGGCTGTTGAGTCTGCCGATAAGAATACGGTGATTGACAGAGTCGAAAGCCTTGACCAGGTCAATGAAGACGGCTGCACAGTACTGTCTTTTATCGATGGCGGTTATGATATCATTTAGGACCTTGAGCGTGGCTGAAGTGCACCTGTGACCATCTCGGAAACCAGATTACATAGCGGAGAAGGTGTTAGTATCAAGGCAATTGTGTATAAATTGAGACAGGAAAGTTAACTGAATTGACAGTTATAAGTTATCATAGGCCGGATGCATGAGAGCAATTGTCACACAATTTAATGGGATGATTTTGCCTGGAAATATGCCCTTAAAAACACTTTGCCCATAAATCACTTTAGACTTAAAAGCTCATGTCAAGACTAATAGTGAATTCAGGTGAATATATCGATTTTTTTGTCCTTTAATTCTGGTCTATTTTGCTCTATTACTTAAGATGCACAAAAAAACAAGCAACACTCAAATGATTTTATTGTTGAGATTGAGCTATTGAAGACATTTCAACTATTTATGGAAAGATTAAGAAATCGTTACAGCTTTCTATTCAATAGCACCGACAATTGCACCGACAAGCGTGGACTTGTAACCAAAAGGTTGCAAGATCGAATCCCCAAGCTGACAAGGTAAAAATCTGTCGTTCTGCCCCCGAACAAGGCAGTTAACCCACTGTTCCTAGGCCGTCATTGAAAATAAGAATTTGTTCTTAACTGACTTGCCTAGTTAAGTAAAGGTAAAATCAAAAATAAATAAAGCAATATCCAGACTTTGGAAAATAGCACAGGACTTGGGCTTTTTAAAACGTTGCTTTTCTAAGGCCATGCAGTTTTGCTGGGCACAAAACATGATGTACTGTAATACAGACTCAATACATTCTAAAGCTGGCTGGTTATGTAATAATTGACTAAACTATATAGGCTACTGCAGGCAATGCTACAACCAACTTACAATAGTACAGTTACAGCACATTCATTACAAATTAGCACTTCATACACTAAACACATTTTACTGGACTACAAGTAATGACTGAAAACACACATGCACACACATGAACACACAAATACCTTTAATGCAATGGATGTTACTTAAATTGATATTCAAGCCACACTATGTCACAGAAAAGGCCACACTTGGGTGTTATTATGGTAAGTTTTGTTCACCTACACACTAAAAACTGGTGAATAGTAGTTTAATGACACATCAGGTGACTTCTAAATGGGCTGTATACATTTTCAATCATAAATCAGTGTTAAATCAGTTCTGTAGATGAGTTATCATGAAAGCTATAGTCCAAAACCATTCATATAGGGAGGTTATGGTTGACCTTAGACTATCTGTACCATTATGGTTGGCATCAGTATGGAAACATACTGTATCTGTGTATAAACACAAAATAGCCTACTTCAATTGTGCTAATGAAATAATAGTGTGAAAAGGTATATAGACTCAGTACTAGATGTAACCTGTGTAAACTTGAATGATCCAGAAGCAACACTTGATGGACCATGTGTACATTATCCATTAATGCGCAGCATGAAGCCCCCACAACACTTACTGGAGTGTGTGACAATTGCTGCCTATCAGCAATTAAAGCATGCAGGTTGTTAGTAGCAAAGCGGAAGCAAAAGCACAGACGGGCAAGCGTAGTATAATGCCGGCATTGACAGGTGAAAATAGGAGGAGGAAACTAGATTAGAAATGAGAGTGAACGTACGTAGCTATGGCACTCGAATGAGAACCTCTGTGAAGGCTAAATGACTTGGGGTGGATAGACTAGACTCACAGCCCCCAGTGCCTTCAACTACTGTTTTGTGAGTTGAACAGATCTACGTTACAATGGTGCCCACTTTTGAAGTTTGCTTATAAAATGTACAAATTAAATGTGAATACGTCTGCAACAGTCGTAATGAACTATATTAATCACAAGTCTGTGATACAATAACATCCCTACTGACTGAAGCAACGCATCTCAAATCGTATCTACCAGTACATATTTTTGACTCATCCAAAAGTAAGCTATTTCACTCAAAGCTGTTTGACTGGGACAGGGGCATGGCTATTTCTGCCCACCCTCTCTCAGATAACTGTTGACTGTAACCGAACACAGATGCTGCTGATATTTCCCAGGCCCAGTAAACTGCAATGCTACACCCTATCTGTCTTTGTCACTGTCGGTCCTATCAGTAACCAGCCAATGAGCTCCCGGCTAACCTGAGAGCCCGCACTCCGTTGGTAGGGCAGTGGCACTTCAGATAAAGTAGTGCCAGCCTGGAAACAACACGCTACTGGGCCTTATCATGCTCCCTGAGCTCACTGCATCCCACATTGGCTGTTTTAACCATTATCCATGACCTTGTTTCACCCAGGCTAAATGTTAAGGCTAAATTAATGAACAAACCTGAGTAGAGGGGCTGTGTATAATTGGACCAAATCTATATCCACATCATTAAAAACCAAAGCCTAAATGACCAAGATGGATGATAACTCAATGCATGATGCATCACATAAACTACTGAGTAGCACTAGCCCCTTTTCATCCTAATTAGTACAAAGGAAAGAGGAAGTCTAGCTCTAACCTACAGAGGCCTTTGAGGAATAAGGTAGAATCCTAATGCAAAGAGCAAGTCTAAACTTGAACCTAACACAGACCTAGAAGTAGCATCCCAATGCATGATGGGTGGGAGCAGTAGGGGGACAGGTTCAGGACCTACCTGTGAGGCCCTTGTAGTCCATCAGGTCGAACATGATGATGGCCACGCAGGACCAGGTGATGACCAGGGCTAGGACCAGGATCCAGGCCATGGGGGAACTGAAGGTAGTGTACAGGTCATCAGTCACGGTCCTCTTAGACACCCTGACTAGGGGCTGTCCTGCCTCCCCGTTTTTGCTCTCTATGACCATGGTTGTGGTGGAGGATCGCACTGGAAGAAAATAACCAAAGATAGGTTGGTGGCCTGATGCTGAACCAACCATGAAGACCAAGTGATTGGTTGGGTTGGTTTGTGATTAAACTGCACTGAGATAAGTTTTCGTCAGGTGAATAGCTAGACTGTGAAGGTACTGTATTGTACTATACATGGTGCACAGTGTCAAAGTAATCTAATGTCTTGTATGGAATGTGTTGTCTCTGTGATCTTTGACTTAGCCATGAAAAACCCATCTCTACAAATTAATATAAATCTCTGTGACGTGGCAATTTGATTTGGTGTTAAATGGAGAGAGCTTCCTTACAAACAAAATATATGACCTTTATGTGCGCCATTCATTTGACAAGGCTACTCATCGATTTACCAGAATGTGTCAGACTATGTCAGAACAAGCCATTGATTGTTGTGCAGCTGCAGTTGTTAGAATGCAGTGTTCATTTTCTAAAATGTTATATGCTGCTGTAACACTGTGAAATCAGGTTGGTGCAAATCAGAGAGAAGCCCTGGCTTGCGACATGGTATCTGGTGTTCTCTCTGAATCGGCCCATGACAGAGATAGTATTCGACTGAAATGCTGCTCCAGCCATCATGATTTGTGTTCATGCATGTGTATGAATGCATGTACAGTACCAGTCAAAGATAGGATACACCTACTAATTCAAGGGTTTTTCTTTATTTTTACTATTTTCTACATCGTAGAATAGTAGTGAAGACATCAAAACTATGAAATAACACACATGGAATCATGTAGTAAGCAGGAAAGTGTTAAACACATCAAAATATATTTTATATTTGAAGTTCTTCAAAGTAGCCACCCTTTGCCTTGATGACAGCTTTGCACACTCTTGGCATTCTCTCAACCAGCTTCATGAGGAATGCTTTTCTAACAGCCTTGAAGGAGTTCCCACATGCTGAGCACATGTTGGCTGCTTTTCCTTCACTCTGCTGTCCAACTCATCCCAAACACTCTCAATTGGGTTGAGGTCAGGTGATTGTGGAGGCCAGGTGATCTGATGCATCACTCCATCACTCTCCTTCTTGGTCAAATAGCCCTTACACAGCCTGGAGGTGTGTTTCGGGCCATTGTCCAGTTGAAAAACAAATGATAGTCCCACTAAGCGCAAACCAGATGGGATGATGTATCGCTACAGAATGATGTGGCAGCCATGCTGGTTAAGTGTGCCTTGAATTCAAAATAAATCACAGACAGTGTCACCAGCAAAGCACCCCCACACCATCACACCTCCTCCTCCATGCTTCATGGTGGGAATCACACATGCAGAGATAATCACCTACTCTGGGAATCACACATGCGGAGATAATCACCTACTCTGTGTCTGATGAGTCAAAATCGCACATTTGGACTCATCAGACAAAAGGACAGATTTCCACCGGTCAATGTCCATTGCTCGTGTTTCTTGGCCCAAGCAAGTCTCTTCTTCTTATTGGTGTCCTTTAGTAGTGGTTTCTTTGCAGCAATTCGACCATGAAGGCCAAATACACACAGTGTACTCTGAACCGTTGATGTTGAGATGGGTCTGTTACTTGAACTCTGTGAAGCATTTATTTGTGCTGAAATCTGAGGTGCAGTTAATTCTAATGAATTATACCAGAGGTAACTCTGGGTCTTCCTTTCCTGTGGCGGTCCTTATGAGAGCCAGTTTCATCATAGCGCTTGATGGTTTTTGTGTCTGCGCTGGAAGAAACTTTCGAAGTTCTTGAAAATGTCTGTATTGACTGACCTTCATGTCTTAAAGTAATGATGGACTGTCGTTTCTCTTTGCTTATTTTAGCCCTTCTTGCCATAATATGGACTTGGTATTTTTCCAAATAGGGCTATCTTCTGTATACCACCCCTACCTTGTCACAACACAACTGATTGGCTCAAACGCATTAAGAAGGAAAGAAATTCCACAAATGTACTTTTAACAAGGCACAACTGTTAATTGAGATGCATTCCAGGTGACTACCTCATGAAACTGGTTGAGAAAATGCCAAGAGCGTGCAAAGCTGTCATCAAGGCAAAGGGTGGCTACTTTGAAGAATCTCAAATATGACTTTTTTGGTTACTACATGATTCCATATGTGTTATTTCATAGTTTTGATGTATTAAATATGATTCTATAATGTAGAAAATAGTAAAAACAAAGAAAAGCCCTTGAATGAGTAGGTGTGTCCAAACGTTTGACTGGTACTGTAGGTCAGTGAGTGTGAAAGAGAAAGAAAGAACAAAAGAAAGAAAGAGAGAGAGAGAGAGAGAGAGAGAGAGAGAGAGAGAGTGCGTGTGCATGTGCTTGTGCATGTGCATGTGTATTTGTCCAGCCTGGCCCAGTGTGGGATCAGGCCACCTGTTGGGTCTCTTCACCATGGCCTGCACCCCGTTGTCAGCCAAGGGGGATTATTGGGTACCCATGTCCCCTCAAACTGCTGACTCAAGAGGCTCTGCAGACAGACACCATATGTCCGGCTTCCTCTCACTTTGATTCAACAAAAAACAATACACAAGTCATACTGTGACTTGAACAGTGTCAGTGTGTGTGTGTGTGTGTGTGTGTGTGTGTGTGTGTGTGTGTGTGTGTGTGTGTGTGTGTGTGTGTGTGTGTGTGTGTGTGTGTGTGTGTGTGTGTGTGTGTGTGTGTGTGTGTGTGTGTGTGTGTGTCTAGTATGTGCACTTGAGTGTGTTTGTCAGGGTTACAGTAATGGTATTCACAGTATGGTATTATCCTGGACTCCAGGAGTAGTGTGGAGGGGATAGTGATGGAATACATCACACAAATATGCTGTGCTGTTAAACATGTATGAAGCTCCAACACATCTACTTTCCCTCTCTCATGACCCATCGCTGCCTGAAGTTGACGTCCCTGTCTTGGGAACTCTTAGTAGATATCCATGACAACTAATCTCAGGACAGTAATAGAGTCAGACAGAGTCAGCCAACAAAACTGATATGATTTTATCCTCTCCTGGGTGCTCTCAAAATAGACCCTTCTAGGTCAACTTTAAGTTTTGTCACCCTGGCTCAGGTTAAATAAAATCTGAGCCAGGTATTCGAACTGACTGAGGGAAAACGAAGTACATCAGAAATAATTATTAGTTTGATTCCCAAAAGTCAGATGACGTCTGTAACAGTAATAATGGAGGTGTATTATGCACCTTAAGTGCAAGACACTTAAAGCCGTGCTATCATCACAAGTGTTTCAAGGCTGCAGAGCAAATGGCCAATATGACATGCTACATGATATCCAGTATTTTTAGAAGCCGACCAATCATGAGATTCCTTTACAGAGCAGGTTCCAAAATGTCTGCTGAGCTATGTTACACATCTGCTTTTAACATTTAAAATAACAAATTAAGTTACCTATAATAAGGAAGTAAAATGTAAAGACATACTTAGACTGGTGTCGATACTGTACCTTCGACTCCCTCAGTCATGCTGGTTTGAATATTTAATTTCAGCAATTAATCCCTTAGGCCCCAAAAAAAAGAAAAACGAAGTTGTAGAGAATAACATGGACCGCCACCTCGCTAATCCTGTTTGAGTCCTGATCGTCGAGGATGAGTCCATGCACAGAGCCCCTACAAGGAAGAACTGCCACAACCAAAAGATATTACAACTGGTGTCTGGACTGGATGTTCAATTCCCCTGAAGATGAAAAAGGATAAATATACCAAATGGTCACCGTCACGTAGGTTCTCTGAAGAGGGTCAATTAAAGTCCAGGAGGGGGAGAGCAAAAGTTGAGGAGGAAAGAAGTTACAGGGCTGGCCAGAGGAGAGGTGCAGATGCAGCCTAAACCTTTTCCCTGCCCATGATGGGTGTAGATCAGGAAGCATAGGACAGGAGGGGGGCTTCAATGTAACCTTAGCCCAGGCTACTCTGCCCTGCCTGGGTTATTCTTAGAGCTAGCCACACCAGCTGTATTCTGTGTTGCCTTTTTAGGCTAGGGGCGTGACCCCCTCCAACAGACCTGTACTGTCATGGAGTGGGGAGCAGAAGGGGCATAAGTACTCCTCTCCTGAACAGCCCCCTCCCTCTGCTGGCCTGGGAATGGGACTGGCAGACACACAAGTCACGTCACTCACAGTGGAGTGTCCACAGGCAGGAAACTGAGGAAGGTGTTTTTAAAGCTGATCTTGATTAAAAATAATAATACAAATTAAATAATAATAAAAGCCACAGTCAGGAGCTGTTCATCTGTCACAGGATGCCAGGCTGATTGCAGCCTAAGTGCTTAGTTTACCTTTGTGAACATGAAATAAAAGATACAGACTGGATTTACTGCCCTTTGGGACTGTATTACCTGTGAAACGCTGTGCCCACATTATTATCTGGGTGCCAGCTGGGTCAGTCACTGCCCACTCAACAGACTGGCACCTGGCAGCCTGATTTAGGCATGGTTAGTCCAATTATTCATAGATTATCTTTACAACTGTAAGACCAAAGCATATCTGATATGATGGTTGGAATATAACCACTGACATTGTATGATTCCCAGATTCATGTACATCTCAAAACATGAATCAAAGTCACAACAGAAATCCATGACAACGGATGCTTCTGTTTGATTTTGTCCGTCAAATGCCCCACAAATCTGGAGGAAAAATGTTGCAAATTGTAAATGTAATGCACTTGATATTTCGGGAAGAAATGTCATGCATTTTCACCTCCCTCCTCTCTTGGCAACCACACACCTCTGCTAAGAAGCCTTTTAGATCATCTAAAGCAGTTTAACTGCTGCCCGAACCCTGAGCCCACATAAAGGGCTGAAAAGACACATTTCATATGAGGATATTGAGTGCAGTATCCTATGAGATTCTTTTACAAAGAGACGGACATATGGCTGTATGTGTGATCATAGTAATCTGTCTTTTGATTAAAATGTGCAGGCATTCAGACTAGAGACAAATAAAAAATATAATTTTGTTTTAATATGTCGTTATTCCTCCATAACTAGTAACAGTCATTATATTGACAGCATTGCACAGTCAGCTACCACTGTTGAGATAAAACAGAGAGGCCTGCTGATGAAATCGTGTGCAATCATGGGGAAAAACATCTCACCTTGCAGAGTGACGCACTGTTGTGCTAGGCACACACTGACGTTTACAACCACTGCCTTTCTTACAGATCTACTATGACACCTTTAGGGCATCATTACACCTCAAAACCTCAAAAGCGTTTTGAGAACTTTAGAGAACTATAATGTGTCCTGGCAGTGATAGAGCCCAATGTGGGACTACTGTAACCACCCCTCAATCAGTCTTACAGCATAATACTCGCAATGCAACTCTATCTCCATTGCTGCCTATGTCATACATTAGTTTTAAAAAAAGCTGGGACTTCCAAGAAATTGATGAAAGAAATGCAAACATTGCAAACATGGAATGACAGAAGTTAGGCTAAAACTAGAAAAGTATATTTCCTGAAGAAAATGGGGTGTGCTCATTTTGAAGTATTTATGGTTTTGAAACAAGTTATAGTAGTGGGACTGCAGTAGTAATGGCAGTGACTTTAAACATATTGATTGGTCGGTTGTTTAATTGGATAGAATAGGGAAGGATAGCCTGAACATATGAAATTTGGTTTGGTGTCTCTTGCTTGAACAGTTCATTAGTTACTATTGGTGTGTTATTTTATGCTAATGTATTCACATTTCTACAGTTCTAGTTTATAGTTTATAAAGTAAAAAATAAATACATTTAGGATAGCCTGAACATTATAAAGTTGGACTTGTAGCCTAAATGGAAAACAGTATTGACGGAAATATTGATTGATTGGATTGATTGAGTGATTGATCAATCGGTTGATTGATAAGATGGAATATCCTGAACATGAGAAAGGTGGTCTGGTGTCTCTCGCTTGAACGGTTCAACAGTTACAATTATTGTTGGTGGGTATTATATGCTAATGTATGCACATTTAAGTAGTTATAATTTATAGGGCAGACCAGAGCTAGAACAGAACTAGACCAGAGCTAGTGCGAACCAGAGCCAGCTAACTACGCCCACGACCAGCGCTAGTGCAGAGCAGAGCTGTAGTTGTGGTCAGTAGTTGTATGGTTGTGCTGTAAGTTCTTTGGGCCCTCAGTATGGACGTGGTCAGTAGTTGTTGTCAGTAGTTGTATAGTCAGTAGTTGTGGTCAGTAATTGTGTCATTGTAGTCAGTAGTTGTGGTCAGTAGTTGTGATAAGTAGTTGTGTAGTTGTGTAGTTGTGTTGCAGCTTCTTTGGGCCCAACAGCGTGGACATGGTCAGTAGTTGTGGTGAGTAGTTGTGGTCAATATTTGTGGTCAGTAGTTGTGCGGCTGTGGTTCTGTAGTTTTGTGGTTCAGTAGTTGTGTGGTCAGCTGTGTGTGGTCAGTAGTGGTCAGTAGTTGTGTGGTTGTGGTCATTAGTTGTGGTCATTAGTTGTGGTCGGTAGTTTTGTAGTTTCGGGTCAGTAGTTGTGGTTACTAGTTGTTGCCAGTAGTTTTGTTCAGTAGTTATGGTCAGTAGTTGTGTTGTTGTTGTCAGTAGTTGTGTGGTCAATAGTTGTGTGGTCAGTAGTTGTGGGGTTTTCGTAAGTAGTTGTGTGGTTGTGGTCAGTAGTTGTGTTGTCAGTCGTTGTGGTCAGTTGTTGTGTGGTCAGTAGTGGTCAGTAGTTGTGTGGTTATGGTCATTAGTTGTGGTCAGTAGGTTTGTAGCTGTGGTCAGTAGTTGTGTGGTTGTGGTCAGTAGTTGTGTGGTTGTGGTCAGTAGTTGTGTTGTCAGTCGTTGTGGTCAGTTGTTGTGTGGTCAGTAGTGGTCAGTAGTTGTGTGGTTATGGTCATTAGTTGTGGTCAGTAGTTGTGTGGTTGTGGTCAGTAGTTGTGTGGTTGTGGTCATTAGTTGTGGTCAGTAGGTTTGTGGCTGTGGTCAGTAGGTTTGTGGCTGTGGTCAGTAGTTGTGTGGTTGTGGTCAGTAGTTGCGGTCAGATTGATCGATTGATAGATTGGATCTGATAGCCTGAACATTTGAAAGTTGCTCTGGTGTCTCTAGCGTGAACGGTTCAAGAGTTACCGGTGGTGAGTTTTGTTGTGCTAATTTATGCAAACGAATCAATTTATAATTGATACAGATTTGAAAGAATTTGAGATTGTGATAACCTGAATGTTTTAAAGTTAGTCTTGTAGCTTAATTGGCCAAGGAACAGGGCCCTTTTGAATAGATGCCGCTCTATTCCTATGGTTCTCATTCAAACCCACGTTAATTTGTGCACATTTTAAATGCATATAGTTAAAAATATATAATAAAATTGAATGCAGGATATCTAAGTTGGGTTCGACATTGCTCAATGTTGGTTTGGTGTTAATAGCTTAAATGGGGTAGGAGGATATGCATGCCCACATTTCTAAATCTTCCCCATGCAAAGTAAAATTCTGTCACTTCATTTGCCATTGAAATTTTTTTGGGTGCTCATTTACTTATTGTTGTTGTAAAAAACGTATAAATGCCATCAAAAATATTTTCTCAAACAATCTAAGTTGGGGCAGTCTTTACATTTGGATATTAGCTTTGTGTTAATAGCTTAAATCGTTTAAGTGCTAGTGCGACAGGAAGAAATCAAATAATAGTAATAATAACACGAGTTTGTAAGAAATATAGAGTTGTGCTTTTCCTTCAGCAATAACACCTAAAAAGCAAGAAGTGAGGCTAATAATCCAATTGGCTATTAACTGATGCTGAAATTACTTTACAAGCAGACCCCTCTATGAATGATTTTGAGTGACATATCAGGCTAATAAAATATAGCTTTCAAGGAGCGGGACTCTAACCCGGAAGCTTATAAGAAATCCCGCTATGCCCTCCGACGAACCATCAAACAGGCAAAGCGTCAATACAGGAATAAGATCGAATCGAACTACACCGGCTCCGACGCTCGTCGGATGTGGCAGGGCTTGCAAACTATTACAGACTACTATTACAGCTGCACAGTGAGATGAGCCTACCAGATGAGCTAAAGTACTTCTATGCTCGCTTCGAGACAAGTAACACTGAAACATGCATGAGAGCATCAGCTGTTCTGGACAATTTTGTGATCACGCTCTCTGCAGCCGATGTGAGTAAGACCTTTAAACAGGTCAACATTCACAAGGCTGCAGGGCCAGATGGATTACAAGGATGTGTACTCTGAGCATGCACTGGCCAAGTGGCAAGTGTCTTCACTGACATTTTCAACCTCTCCCTGAGTCTGAAATACCAACATGTTTCAAGCAGACCACCATAGTCCCTGTGCCCAAGAACTCTAAGGTAACCTGCCAAAATTACTACTCTCGTCTGTATCCATGAAGTGCTTTGAAAGGCTGGTCATGGCTCACATCAACACCATTATCCCAGAAACAGATCCACAGGTGATGCAATCTCTATTGCACTCCACACTGCCATTTCCCACCTAGACAAAAGGAATACCTATGTGAGAATGCTATTAATTGACTACAGCTCAGTGTTCAACACCATAGTGCCCTCAAAGACCATCACTAAGCTAAGGACCCTGGGACTAAACACCTCCCTCTGCAATTGGATCCTGGACTTCCTGACGGGCCACCCCCAGGTGGTCGGTAACAACACATCTGCCACGCTGATCCTCAACATGGGGGCCCCTCAGGGGTGTGTGCTCAGTCCCCTCCTGTACTCCCTGTTCCGTCATGACTGTAGGGCCAGGCACGACTCCAACACCATCATTAAGTTTGCCTATGATGCAACAGTGGTAGGCCTGATCACCGACAACGATGAGACAGCCTATAGGGAGGAGGTGAGAGACCTAGCCATGTAGTGCCAGGACAACAACCTCTCCCTCAATGTGATCAAGACAAAGGAGATGATTGTGGACTACAGGAGAAGGAGGACCGAGCACGCCCCCATTCTCATCGACGGGGTTGTAGTGGAGCAGGTTGAGAGCTTCAAGTTCCTTGGTGTCCACATCACCAACAAACTAAAATGGTCCAAGCACACCAAGACAATCGTGAAGAGGGCACAACAAAACCTATTCCCCCTTAGGATTTGGTATGGGTCCTCAGAAGCTCAAAAGGTTCTACAGCTGCACCATCGAGAGCATCCTGACCGGTTTCAGCACTGCCTGGTACTACTCGGCTTCCGACCGCAAAGCACTACAGAGGTGTAGTGTGTACGGCCCAGTACATCACTGGGGCCAAGCTACCTGCCATTCAGGACCTCTATACCAGGTGGTGTCAGAGGAAGGCCCTAAAAATTGTCAAAGACTCCAGCCACCCTAGTCATAGACTGTTCTCTCTGCTACCATATGGAAAGCAGTACCGGAGTGCCAAGTCTAGGTCCAAGAGGCTTCTAAACTGCTTCTACCCCCAACCCATAAGACTCCTGAACATCTAATCAAATGCCAACCCAGACTATTTGCATTGCCCCCCCCCCCCCCCCCCCCCATTACACTGCTGCTACTCTCTGTTATTATCTATGCATAGTCACTTTAATAACTCTACAAATTACCTGAATTACCTCGACTAACCGGTGGCCCCGCACGCTGACTCTGTACCGGTACCCCATGTATATAGCCTCGCTATTGTTATTTACTCCTCCTCTTGAATTATTTAATTATTTGTTACTTTTATTTCTTATTCTTTCTTTTTTTAAACTGCATTGTTGGTGAAGGGCTTGTAAGTAAGCATTTCACTGTAAGATCTACACCTGTTGTATTCGGCGCATGTGACAAATAACATTTCATTTGATTTGATTTGAGCTAAGAACTGGGAATTATATTAGCAAACCCATCAATGACTGATGAGTGACATAGAGAAAATATGCTACCTGGACATTTAAGATCAAACAAATACAAGTAGCGAAAGGCATTGAAATTTGTTCAGATCTGGATGGTGCAATAAAGACACTTTATGTTTTCTTTCAAGACACACAGAATTTACTCTGAGATGCTATCATTAAAGGGCAAAGCAAAGAGCTTGCCATCTTCACATAAGTATGTAAAAGTTCTTCTGTTGATAAATGTGTTATTACTAACCTGGCATTGTATGAAGCCCCAGCAATAAGATATTCATGAGTCCTCAATGGAAAGAAAACATGCAATGACAGATAGAGAGACACACTCTCTTCCACGGCTGTTTGAACTCTAAGCACTGTTTACTTCCACACTCATTGGTTTCTCTGAGTTTGTGTGGACGAAGCATAATGTTGGACACCCCTAACTGATCAAGGAATACAGCGTCTGCAGTTCTGCTGCTGATGTAGTCATTAAGACTTACTGTCAGCAGGCCTCAAGTGCATTAACTGCTCATGGTAAATGACCATTATAGAGAAAGGGGTCAAGACTTGACGATCAAAAGTAACTGTTGATGTACAATTGACTCCACAATAACGTCATGATTTTGTTGTGGGTTAGCCTAGCAGACACAGTAACAATACTCCACATGTGGTGGGCCACAGTTTTGCTGTGTCAAACCAAATCATAAGTTTGTCCTGCCAGCTTTAAGTGGCCATCTGGATTCATGCTGCATCAAGTAATGACCGAGTTCAGCGCTACGGGGAAACATCTGAAAACACAAACTAGCTAACTGAGCTCTCAGACAACACTAAGGCTATATGGATCTAATAGTGTTGCACGGTATACTGAAACTTCAGTACTTTCTCAATACTAGAACATGAAATACGTCTCACGGATCAAGTCTGTATCAGCGCAGCTGATGTCCCCCTTAATGCCATGTTCACGTGCAAGTCGGAATTAGGAAACTGGCATTTCCGACATGCTAACTGGTTGTAGTTATACACGTTCAACGAAACATCAAGACCGAAATTTCTGACTTTCTTAGTTCCGACTAGCATTTGAACTCAGCATAAGCCTCGTTCACATTACTCATAAGCACTCAGTCACGTGGCACCGGATGTCATGCATTTCAATGAGAACATCCATAACAGAGTGGAATCGCAACGCCCCCTTGTGGTTGAAGACTCCGTTGCGAGAAGGACTCTGCATACTTTGACATTTTCCAAACTTTGTGTCATATTCAGTCCAGCCAGTGTCCGTCGAAGAACAGGAAATTACCAAACCACAGAAGAAGATGAAACTTTGTGGTTTTTGGTGATGGCTTTATGGGATAGCTAGCAACTTGTAACCCATAAATTAGTACTATTTTAATTCTAATGTTAAACAATACACATTGCTTGTTAAACCAATTATATTACATGTCTGTTGCCTCCCGTTTAAGTTTATTGTGATGGTAAGGAAGTTTGTTTTTATTATAATTATTAGGTGGAGGTGGCTAGCTACAGTGTTATCCTCGATCAATATATGTTTTAGCTAGCTAACTTCATAACTTCATCTGTGTCATTTACAGTGGGAGCAAATGAAGCACAACAACACAAGCAAGGAGGTGGACAAAGCCAAGCACGAGCTAGCAAGATCCTATTGGTGCGTTGTAGCATGTATTTGCATATTTACGTTAGGGAACACCGACTATTTGAAGTGCGAGTGTGCACAAACTCAATTCGACCTTGCATTCCTTCTAAACAACACAATTTTTTGCAACTTTGGCAAAGCGTCAAGTCTATAAAACTTAGTGGGAACAGAAAAAGACTGATTGAGATCAGACGTTTCATCTATGAGAAAATGTGCAGAATGTACGCCCAGTTTCACGTAGTTCCATCCTCTCCCTCTACCCATGACTGGACTTCCTCTTATTACCATATTTGGTGGTCAGAAAATGTTCTAAATGGATGTTTCAGTTGTATAGCCCCTGTGACATGTCTGTGTTACCCCTTCTGTCTGTGCTACATGTTCAGTAGCGGGCAACAGTGTAAAGTACTTAAGTAAAAATACTTTAAAGTACTACTTATGTCGTTTTTTTGGGTATCTGTACTTTACTTTACTATTTATATTTTTGACAACTTTTACTTTTTCATCACTACATTCCTAAAGAAAATAATGTACTTTTTATTCCATACATTTTCCCTGACACCCAAAAGTACATTTTGAATGCTTGGCAGGACAGGAAAATAGTCCAATTCACGCACATATTAACCGGTTCAAGTGCTAGTCTGAACTAGGAAACTGAAATTTCCGACTTACTAACTGTTTGTAGTCATACACGTGCAGCGTTCAACGAATCTGCAATTTTTGTGTTTCTTAGTTTCCTAAGCTACTTCTATGCAACTGTTCAGTAGAATAAAATAAATCCCAAATGGAAGGGAAACAGCTTGTTTGTCATCTGTAGCCCCATGAAATCAACCAAAACAATCTCAATAACTTAATGCATGCTCATATTTTTATTGAATATGCATTCACCTGTGTTGTGAATAGGCTTAGGCTACATCTTCATTTACCCAGTTTATCAATAGAAATGTACCATTCCCATCAATGATTATCATTATGTTGATATATTTGATGAATTGATTATATTATTGTATAATTGATTCATTAATGCATACCTGGTTCTCTGAAAAATATAAATGTATAGATGTAAATGTAAAAAATGTAGATGTAAAAAAATTGAAAGTAATGATATTGAACTCAAAAGATGCCCAACGTTTGAACAGTGTAGTAGCTGAGTTTATCTGTCTGGATCAAGTGCAATTCTGTGACTGGCTAATATGACTTATTTTTTTGCAGCGGTATCATTTTGGTGTCGTTGATGAATTGAGTATTGTGATTGTATCAAGTATCGTGATACTAAACCTGGTATCGGTATCAAAGTCAAAATTCTGGTATCGTGACAGAGCTAGAATCTAATTATACATCACAAATGGATGTGCATCACACAATGCTCTGCAAAGGAGACCAAGGGGGAGTAGGCCTTGGTTTGAAGAGCAAGTTGATTTGATGGAGTTTGTCAGAATGTAAGCACTTTCAACAATCAGAATGAGAGGGTTATAGAATATGGGTTGATGCATTTTATGCTTTAGGACCATTTTCCCTATCTCTTCCACCCTAAAGGCTTTTGTGAAGACGATTCCTCAGGCTTGAGCTAAACACAATGATAAAGAGATTATGTACGCTGCAGGGGGCTTTATCAAGTCATGCTGAGAATCATTCACTTGATGTATGCCTGACAGACAGAATACTGTTTCTGAAGGTTTCAAGTAGAAAGCCATAGATAGACTAAGCTACAATCACATTCAAATAGATGTGTGATTATCTATTCTCTGGCTTGATGCATTCTTGTTCTACAGGTGACACTTACCCGGAATAATTGTATCTCACTCTGCTTGTCTAACTAATGTTGTTACCTTGTTATGCAGGTCTCGTTCACAGGAGTAATCCATAAAAGCCTGTCCTCCGAGCCAAGGGAATATCAATAGTGACTCAACTGGGATTTCAACGATAGCCCCCTCTGGTGCTGCTGCCTGCTACATCACAGCCACTCCATCACATTTAAGGCTACAATAAAACAGTCCCTGAGAAGGGATATAGCAGAAACTCATAATACAGTACATTTGGAAATAAGACCCCATTTGAATCCAAGCCATAAAATCTGTAGCTAGATGTAATAATGCGTAATTACCGCTAGCTGACTGCTAGGGCTGTAGTAGAGCGGGTCGAGAGTTTCAAGTTCCTTGGTGTCCACATCACCAATGAATTATCATGGTCCAAACACACCAAGACAGTCGTGAAGAGGGCATGACAACACCTTTCTCCCCTCAGGAGACTGCAAAAAATTGGCATGGGTCCCAGATCCTCAAAACGTTCTACAGCTGCACCATCGAGAGCATCCTGACCGGTTGCATCATCGCCTGGCAAGCGGTACTGGAGTGCCAAGTCTAGGTCCAAAAGGCTCTTTAACAGCTTCTTCCCCCAAGCCATAAGACTGCTGAACAATTAATCAAATGGCCACCCAGACTATTTACATTAACTCCCCCCACTGCTGCTACTCGCTGTTTATTATCTATGCATAGTCACTTCACCCCTACCTACATGTACAAATTACCTTGACTAACCTGTACTCCTGCACATTGACTCGGTACCAGTAACCCCTGTATATAGCCTAGTTATTGTTATTTTATTGTGTTACTTTTTAATTATTTTTTACTTTAGTTTATTTGGTAAATATTTTCTTAACTCTTCTTGAACTGCACTGTTGGTAAAGGGTTTGTAAGTAAACATTTCACAATAACGTCTACACTTGTATTCGGTGCATGTGACAAATAAAGTTTGATTTGATTTGATTTAGTACACCCTCTCCTTCTCCTCCTAAGACAGGTGACCCAGGGCGTGGCTAAATTACAGGCAGTGGGCATCTCAGAGGACACCTGATTCCAACAACATTACTTTACAGTAAGACTCCAACCAGCTCCACATAATAGTACCTTATGTGTCCCTGTGTTGAGAAGGTACACTATCAATGAAGGACTTCTACATTACTGATTAGATTACATTGTGTTCTGGCGCATGCCCCCTTTTATTTATTATCAAAGCCAGCAGTTCAAAGGAGCCATACAAAGCATGCCAGGATGTAAATGCTGCCGGTTTCCACCCGCCTTCCATTTCTTTGGCAGCTTTCAATGGGGAAGGAAGGCCTCACTCAGGGGAGAGATGCTACTGCTGCTCAAAACATCCAGTTCCATGAAATACCTTACAGTGTAAATGTAATGCAAACAAGGTTGAGCTTCTTGAGATGTGCAGAAGTGAAAACTCCAACGCCTTACCAACATGTCACTGATGTTCTGTCTGAAATGGATGAGGCTGTTGAATATGGATGAGACACAAGATGCACATAAAAGGTTTGTTTTCACCCCAAAGCCTTGTCCTATACCTGGCCTGTCAGCTTGGTTTTTACTCTGTGGTTCTGTTTCTCGATCTCCTCTCATCATCACCAGCTCGGACCTCATGACACTGATCTCATCTCACACTGCCCTCAATGTTGCTGCTGAAACAGCACACAGGTTGGCCATGTTGTTGGGCTGGTTTCCTCAGCCGCCACTTTCTGTCTGTGGGCTGCTTCCATTGGCCATCAGCCTGCATGTCCCAAGGGTTTATGGCTTCTGAAATCGAACCAAACCCAGCTTTCCTATAGCCGAACACCCGCTAGACTGCTACCATCCAGATTCTCACTGCGTGTGGGTGACAGTCTGTGACTGTCGAGAGTGGTAAAGTAAACAGTAACACACATTTACACATGCAGACATGCACGCGCGCACATACACAAACACATGCTTGCCATTTTTAAATGCAGCTATTCTATGTAGGCCTAATTGGCTATTTATGTCAATGACTTGATCCAGGTAGGACTCCATTTACTCTAAATGGCACTCCAATTCTATTCATGAGTGCAGCAGTGGCGGTTCTAGACCATTTCAACTGGGGGGGGGGGGGGGGGGGGGGGGGGCAAGCTGGGGCCAGTTGTACTGTTAGAGGGGCCAGTTACATTAGACGTTATTGTTGTCATATCGTTTTCTTTACTGCATTGCAGGCAAACTCGCAGATGCATGTGGTGCGATACTGTTGTGTTCCGCCTAAAGCCGTCCCTCTAGAAAATGTGTGGGTTAAATTAGTGTTCCCCGTTGCCACTGTCTAATAACGGATGTAAAAAAAGAACGATAGCAAAATAAATGTATGTAAAAATTATTTCATACTCCACATTTAGGGGGCCACAAGGGGGCCCAAAATTGTTGTCACAGGGGCACTGCCCCCCCCCCCCCCCTGCTCCCCAGAACCTCTAGTGGAGTGCAGTATATGCTTCAACTTTTTTTGCAGCCAAGTCACCCGTGATACGAGTCAGTATTCAACGTCCATCCATGTTTGAGGACGTTGAGCGGTGACATGGAAACCAGCCACTAGGCGCAACAGTGAGCGAGTGCTGTTACCTTCAAGTAGGTTTTTGGTTTTGCTAGGGCGTTGTGGACGGAGATAGCAGATAGGTGTATGCATCTGCCTCTGGTGCTATAGGTTGCATGCTCAAATCCTAGCCTATCTGAAAACACATCTCTGTGATGTTGAAGTCGAGCTTCTCCACCCCAATGCACATTTCACCATTTCTGAATAGTTCCATTCCATAGTTCCAGCGTTCAGCCTCTATTCAATCATCCTCCTGCAATGCATGTGTTTACAATAGTGTTTTCTAAACCTTTACCATTAATTTACAGCACAGTTTTAGTTTGCTAATACTGGCAGTTTATTATGTCAAGCAAACATTTGTTTCTTTCATTATTTTATGTCTGCTTTTTCTACTTGGATGCAGTGTTAAGGAGCTCATAAGCACTTGGTAACACTTACGAGGTAAAGGTTTGCTTTATACTTCATTCCAAAAAAAAATCATATTCCTGTTTATTTTGTTCTTGCTGTGCTTCAACCGGCAGGTCAGCTCCACTCTTCTGTTTTGTTTAGAATTAGGCCTATCTGCACGCTCCACTCTTCTGTTTTGTTTAGAATTAGGCCTATCTGCACGCTCCACTCTTCTGTTTTGTTTAGAATTAGGCCTATCTGCACGCTCCACTCTTCTGTTTTGTTTAGAATTAGGCCTATCTGCACGCTCCACTCTTCTGTTTTGTTTAGAATTAGGCCTATCTGCACGCTCCACTCTTCTGTTTTGTTTAGAATTAGGCCTATCTGCGCGCTCCACTCTTCTGTTTTGTTTAGAATTAGGCCTATCTGCGCGCTCCACTCTTCTGTTTTGTTTAGAATTAGGCCTATCTGCACGCTCCACTCTTCTGTTTTGTTTTGAATTAGGCCTATCTGCGCGCTCCACTCTTCTGTTTTGTTTAGAATTAGGCCTATCTGCGCGCTCCACTCTTCTGTTTTGTTTAGAATTAGGCCTATCTGCGTGCTCCACTCTTCTGTTTTGTTTAGAATTAGGCCTATCTGCGCGCTCCACTCTTCTGTTTTGTTTAGAATTAGGCCTATCTGCGTGCTCCACTCTTCTGTTTTGTTTAGAATTAGGCCTATCTGCACGCTCCCCTGTTCAGATTTGTTTGAAATTAGGCCCACGTGATGGTAATAGTTAATGTTGTCATTATGTGTAGTCCTACTCAAATGTACTGTATATATGGTAAAAGGATGTTATCCTATTTAATTAATGATTTAGATTAGTGATTATATTATGGTACATGCCCCAGTTGACATATTTTAAATAATTTGATTTGTCCCATAGATTGTGGGCCAGTTGGTAGGCTCCAGAAAGTGTGGACATGGGCGAGGTCATATAAATACCTGTGTTGAGGAAGTGATCACCGTTAGGGCGCCTCTAACACTCAGCTGATACAGGGGAGAATAGAAGCATGGAGAGGCCAGAGATAGCCAGACTTGTAAATTGGGCTAACAAACAGAAGTTGGCTTTTGGAGAAACGTTATCAGTGCGTGTTCTGCAAGCAATTCAGCGGATGAAGGTGTGGCAAGTGCATGATGAATGGATAGACATGGTTATGGGCAGCGAGGAAGAAGGAGAAGAACCGAGTGCAGTGGGAAGATGTGTGTTGAGGAAAAGGGGCGCCAAGTACTTCAAACCATATTCTGCTGTCTCTGATGGCTCATAAATGTGGTGTTAGATCTGGTGAAGACCTCCAAGTCCGAGTCTCGCCCCGATGGTCAAGCAAAGGATGATTTGGGCCCAGTGGGAGAAACATTTCTGGAAAAAGTGGATCCCTGCTTTTTAGCTGATCCATACGTAGTCTCAGGCTGGGTAGAAAAGAAGTTGGGTACTGTTAAATCGGTGAAGATAGCTCGAAGTGTTTCTTCCATCCAGAGGGAGCAGGTGCTTTGCGTCATGTGACTAGGGACAAGACCTGTGACTTGCTTTGCTCTCCGGAGCAGGGCGCCTTTTACTGGGGTGGGCATTATGTGTTGAGGTGGAGCAACTGAAATGTAAGCTGAAATGCGAGTGTGGTGAAACTGAGAAGACATTGTCTGTCCTTTTGAGTTTTGAAGCAAAGTCTTTACCTGATAAAGTCATGTTAGGATCTGTCAGTTATCCACTGAGAACTTCTGTGCCAAACCCACTAAGTTGTTTCAGATGCCAAGGTCATGTCGCAGCAGTGTGTACAATAGGAGGGAGATTACAAGATGTGAGATGTATGCAGGAGGGCATGGGACAAAGGAATGTGTAGTATCGGTGTAAAAAACTGTGTGCCAATTGTTGGGGTGCCCATGTTGCTAGGGATCAGAAGTGTCCAGTGCGAGAGAGAAAGGTTGAGGTTGCCAGGGTCAGAGTAGAGGATGATGGGTCAAGGTAAGGCTAGTGGTCACCAACCGGTCGATCGCGACTGGTCTATCTTCAAGGCATTCCTAGTCGATCACCAAACATTTCTGTAAAAAAAACAAAGATAAAGCCTTGCGTTCTAGATGTTGTTTTCTTTTCACTCTGTTGGCGGTAGGTGCACTTGATTCAGCAGCCCTAGGGCCGGGAAGGAAAAGTATTCACGTTTTTAACCATTTCATGTATCTGAATTAGAATTCCTCCTACCCAGCAGGCCAAGAGAGCAAATCAAGTGCACCTATTGTAACGGCTGTCGTGAGAGAGAGTGGACCAAAACGCAGCGGAGTTAGTGTTCATCATATTTAATTATTAAATGGAACACTATACAACTACAAAATAAGAAACTGACAGCCAAACAGTCCTGTCAGGTGAAACACGACAGAAACAATTACCCACAAAACCCCAACGGAAAAACATGCACTATGTGTGACTCCCAATCAACAACAACGAACTTCAGCTGTGCCTGATTGGGAGCCACACACGGCCCAAAACAAAGAAATACAAAAACATAGAAACAGAACATAGAACGCCCACCCAATGTAAGACCCTGGCCTAACCAAAATAAAGAACAAAAACCCCAAAAACCCCTCGCATTACACCTAGAGGTCTACCATTGGATGGTGACCACTGGCCTAGGCCAATACAGAGTGATACGAAGTAGTGCTTCAGTAAGGTTGACTTCTTAGTATTCATTGCCATGGTTATTAACTGTACCGCAGAAATGAAACGTAAATCACAGAATATATGTTGTGGTATGTACAGTATAACATGGTTATACTGCAGAAGAGTTACAAGGTGTTGAATGAAAGAGTTCCATCCTCCCAGGCCGTCGGCCTAGTGTAGCATCGGTTAGGGTCAAAGTAGTGGAATGGGGTGGTGTTTTTTATTTTTATGAAATAGTGGTATATAGGTGTAGGGTTAGTGGGTGGTGCAATTATTACTTTTTGTTTCACAAAATGTAACGTGATTGACCACACACTACAGCACAGTAGGTGGCGGAATGCACAAACAAAATGTGCGAACGCTATGATACCGAAGAAGAAGAAGAAGAAGAAGAAAAAGAAGGAGAAAAAGAAGAAGCATCGTCACCGTAAGCCAGTGTTGTAATTGCTCATAGGGTCGTGGGTAACTGCATACACGGAGTGTGTCTGAAGTTGGGCGTGTCAACAGAAGTGGGAGGATCAACAGAATTGGAAGTATGGAAAGCGAATCAGCTAATTGGGCAGATTTGTTGCCACTTCTGTGGCTGATTGGGCTGCGCGACAAGTCGATTGTTGACAACTGTAGCTAAGCCTAACCCTAACCCTTTTCCTAACCTTAATCTCATTCTCCTAACCTGCCACGTTCATTATCCTAACTTACTATGTTAATTCTCCTAACCTGCTACGTCAGTTCTCTTAACCTGCTTTGTAAACATTAAGCTATCCAATAATGGAGCGCTGATGTTACACCCATCGCTGTTGATCCACCCACTAATGTTACACCCATCACTGTTGATTCACCCACTAATGTTACACCCATCGCTGTTGATCTACCCACTAATGTTACACCCATCGCTGTTGATCTACCCACTAATGTTACACCCATCGCTGTTGATCTACCCACTAATGTTACACCCATCGCTGTTGATTCACCCACTAATGTTACACCCATCGCTGTTGATCCACCCACTAATGTTACACCCATCGCTGTTGATCTACCCACTAATGTTACACCCATCGCTGTTGATCCACCCACTAATGTTACACCCATCACTGTTGATCCACCCACTAATGTTACACCCATCGCTGTTGATCTACCCACTAATGTTACACCCATCGCTGTTGATCCACCCACTAATGTTACACCCATCGCTGTTGATCCACCCACTAATGTTACACCCATCGCTGTTGATCCACCCACTAATGTTACACCCATCGCTGTTGATCCACCCACTAATGTTACACCCATCGCTGTTGATCCACCCACTAATGTTACACCCATCGCTGTTGATCCACCCACTAATGTTACACCCATCGCTGTTGATCCACCCACTAATGTTACACCCATCACTGTTGATCTACCCACTAATGTGGCACACCTGATTCAACTTATCAACTAATAATCATGCCCTTGACTATTGCTGCATACTTAACCAAGTGGGAAGTGGGAATTTATATACGTATCACATACGACTAGGAAAAATCCACTTGAACAGCCCTCCAACTGGTAATTACTAGTCGGAAACTCATCTATCATCATGAGTTCCCACTTCTCCCCCATGGTGACCTCTGACCTCACCTACTAAAGAAATTATCTTGATGAAAGCATTTTCGGCAGTTAAATGCAACAACAAAACATTATTTATAAAAAGCTATCTATTAATTTGTTGCAAACATGAGAGCTGTACTTTAAGTTTATGGATTACGCAGCTTGTTGATCTTTAGCCAATCAGCGTTTCTCAATGAGTTCAAAGCACGGGAATTCATCAAACTGGTATTTACAACTTCCCAAAAGGTAAATTCCCACCTCCCACTCGGTCATGAATGCAGCATGGGTGCGTTGCTGATGCATACCAGATCTTACAGTGCCTGGATAGGTATTTTACGTATCAGCTAACCACATCATATAGCAATCTGGTGCCCGACGTCACAGTCGATGACTTAGCACACAACCATTGGCTGATGCATACTACGTCTGAGCAGAGGAACGCGACCTAGGTAAATCAGGTGAGCAAGTTCAGGGCTACAACGTCTAGGGGTCCCCAAGGAGAGGTTTGAAAACTACTGGCCAATTTTAGTAGGAATGCCTATTTAAGCCTAATCCTTCTAATTTTGGATCCTTTTAGTGTTTTTTATTTGTTTGCTTTGTCAGTCTTTTTCCACATTTTCCTAAATATTTTTGCCAATCTTTTTGTAGGCATATCGCCTATCATTACTGTGATATGGACTATGAGACTGATTACCTCAGACTGGGCTGTCACATCCTGGCCAGTAAAAGGGGTTATTTGTCATTGTAGTTGGTCAGGGCGTGGCAGGGGGTGTTTGTTTTGTGTGGTTGGGTATTGTGGGTTTATGTTATAGTTTTCTTATTTCTATGTTTATCTAGCTTTTCTAGTTCTATGTGAGTTTTGTCAATGACCTCCAATTAGAGGGAGCTGGTTGTTGTTGACTCTAATTGTAGGCCATATTTAGTTGTGTTTGTTTTCACTGGGTTTTGTGGGTGGTTGTTTCTAGTATAGTCTATGCACCTGTAACACCCTGGCCATAGAGAGGATTTTTTTGTTCTTTATTTTGGTTAGGCCAGGGTGTTACATTGGGTGGGCGTTCTATGCTCTTTTTCTATGTTGGTTTGTATTGTTGACTTTGGCCGTGTGGCTTCCAATCAGGCACAGCTGTAGAGTGTTGTTGCTGATTGGGAGTCACACATAAGTGCCTGTTTTTCCGTTGGGGTTTTGTGGGTAATTGTTTCTGTTAGTGTTTTGCACCTGACAGGACTGTTTGGCTGTCGGTTTTCTTATTTTTGTATAGTGTTCTTTCGTCTATTATATATTCAATGATGAACACTAACTCCGCTGCACCTTGGTCTACTCTCTCTCACGACAGCCGTTACAGCACCTTACTGGACTGTTTTCGTCTTTTGTTTTTTATTGATTAAGTGTTTTCTTTAATAAATAAGAGGATGAGCACTTTACCCGCTGCGTTTTGGTCCCCCTTCAACGATGAGTGTTACATCGGTGCGTTCGAGTGGAGCACTTTTGTCAAGACGTTTTTCCACATTTTGTTGTGTCACAGCCTGAATATAAAATTGATTAAGTTGAGATTTTGTGAGCCTACCGATTGGCGCAGCAGTCTAAGGCACTGCAACGCAGTGCTAGAGGTGTCACTACAGATCCGGGTATGATCCCTGGCTGTGTGGCAGCCGGCTGCGACTGGGAGACCCATGAGGCAGCGCACAATTGGCCCAGCGTCGTTCGGGTTAGGGGAGGTTCTGGCCGGCCGGGACGTCCTTGTCCCATCGCGATTTAGTGACTCCTGAGGCGGGCCGGGCGCATGCACGCTGACACATTTGGTGCGGCTGGATTCCGGGCTAAGCGAGCACTGTGTCAAGAAGCAGTGCGGCTTGTCAGGGTCGTGTTTCGGAGGATGCTTGGCTCTCGACCTTCGCCTCTACGGGAGTTGCAGCGATGGGACAAGACTGTAACTACCAATTGGATATGAAAAAGGTTGTAAAAAGTCATAGAAAAATATGAGATTTTGGCCAACCCACAATACCCCATAACGTCAAGGTGGAGTTATGGTTTTCAAAATTTGTACAAATGAATTAAAAACGGAAATCTGAAATGTCTTGAGAGAACAAGTATTAGACCCCTTTGTTACGGCAAGCCTAAATAAGTAATAATATATTTAACAAGTCACATAATAAGTTGCATAGACTCACTCCGTGTGAAACAATAGTGTTTAACATGATTTTTTAATGACTGCCTCATCTCTGTACCCCACACATACAATTGTCTGGTCCCTCAGTCGAGCAGTGAATTTCAAACACAGATTCAACCATGAAGACCAGGGAGGTATTCCAAATGTGGCAAAGAAATTAACTTTATGTCCTGAATACAAAGCGTTATGTTTAGGGCAAATCCATCACAACTGATCACTGAGTACCACTCTTCATATTTTCAAGCATGGTGGTGGCTGCATTATGCTTGTCATTGGCAAGGACTAGGGAGTTTTTTAGCATAGAAAGAAACAGAATACAGCTAAGCAGAGGCAAAATCCCAGTGGTGTAATGTACTTAAGTAAAAATACTTTAAAGTACTACTTAAGAAGTTTTTTGGAGTATCTGTACTTTACTTAACTATTTATAATTTTTGCCAACTTTTACTTTTACTTCAGAAAATAATGTACTTTTTACTCCATACATTTTCCATGACACCCAAAAGTACTCGTTACATATTGACAGGAAAATGGTCCAATTCGCACACTTATCAAGAGAACATCCCTTGTCATATCTACTGCCTCTGATCTGGCGGACTCACTAAACACAAATGCTTCATTTGTAAATTATGTCTGAGTGTTGGAGTGTGCCCCCTTTTTTATGGTGCCATCTAGTTTGCTTAAAACCTCTATGGGCTAGGTGGGACACTCTCGTTAATCTAACCACACTGTCCGATTTCAAAAAGGCTTTACAACGAAAGCAAAACATTAGATTATGTCAGCAGAGTACCAAGCCAGAAATAATCAGACACCCATTTTTCAAGCCAGCATATAATGTCACCAAAACCCAGAAGACAGCTAAATGCAGCACTCACCTTTGATGATCTTCATCAGATGACAACCCTAGGACATTATGTTATACAATACATGCATGTTTTGTTCAATCAAGTTCATATTTATATCAAAAACCAGCTTTTTACATTAGCATGTGACGTTCAGAACTAGCATACCCCCCGCAAACTTCCGGGGAATTCGCTAACATTTTACTAAATTACTCACGATAAACGTTCACAAAAAGCATAACAATTATTTTAAGAATTATAGATACAGACCTCCTCTATGCACTCGATATGTCCGATTTTAAAATAGCTTTTTGGTGAAAGCACATTTTGCAATATTCTAAGTACATAGCCCAGGCATCACGGGCTAGCTATTTAGACACCCGGCAAGTTTAGCACTCACCATAATCATATTTACTATTATAAAAGTTTGATTACCTTTTGTTGTCTTCGTCAGAATGCACACCCAGGACTGCTACTTCAATAACAAATGTTGGTTTGGTCCAAAATAATCCATCGTTATATCCGAATAGCGGCGTTTTGTTCGTGCGTTCCAGACACTATCCGAAATGGTAAAGAAGTGTCGCGCGCATGGCGCAATTCGTGACAATAAAATTCTAAATATTCCATTACCGTACTTCGAAGCATGTCAACCGCTGTTTAAAATCAATTTTTACGCCATTTTTCTCGTAGAAAAGCGAAAATATTCCGACAGGGAATCTCCTTTTCGGCAAACAGAGGAAAAAATCACAAAGGCGGGGGCGGTCAGGTCACGCGCATAAGCCCAGAGTCCCTTGATCGGCCACTTGAGAAAGGCGATAATGTGTTTCAGCCTGGGGCTGGAATGACGACATTCTGTTTTTTCCCGGGCTCTGAGCGCCTATGGACGACGTGGGAAGTGTCACGTTAGAGCAGAGATCCTTAGTAAAAGATAGAGATGGAAAAGAAGTTCAAGAAATGGTCAGACAGGCCACTTCCTGTAAAGGAATCTCTCAGGTTTTGACCTGCCATTTGAGTTCTGTTATACTCACAGACACCATTCAAACAGTTTTAGAAACTTTAGGGTGTTTTCTATCCATATGTAATAAGTATATGCATATTCTAGTTACTGGGTAGGAGTGGTAACCAGATTAAATCGGGTATGTTTTTTATCCAGCCGTGTCAATACTGCCCCCTAGCCCTAACAGGTTATTAATACAAGGAATTTGAAATGGTTTATACTTTTACTTTTACTTTTGATACTTAAGTACATTTGAGCAATTCCATTTACTTTTGATACTTAAGTATATTTTAAACCAAATACTTTTAGACTTTTACTCAAGTAGTATTTTCACATTTACTTGAGTCTTTTCTATTAATAAGGTATCTTTACTTTTACTCAAGTATAACAATTGAGTACTTTTCCCACCGTTTTTTCCTAGAAGAAAACCTGGTTCAGTCTGCTTTCCAACAGATACTGGGAGACATATTCACCTTTCAGCAGGACATTAACCTAAAACACAAGGCCAAATATACATTGGAGTTGCTTACCAAGACGACATTGAATGTTCCTGAGTGACCTAGTTACAGTTTTGACATTAAATCGGCTTGAAAATGTATGGCAAGACTTGAAAATGGCTGTCGAGCAATGATCAAAAACCAAGTTAACAGAGCTTGAAGATTTTTTTGAAGAATAATGTGCAATACTGTGCAATCCAGGTGTACAAAGATCTTAGAGACTTACCCAGAAGAACTCACAGCTGTAATCGCTGCCGAAGGTGATTCTAACATGTATTGATTCAGGGGTGTGAATACTTATGTAAATTAGATATTTCTGTATTTCATTTTCAATACATTTGCAAACATTTCTAAAAACATTTTTTCACTTTGTCATTATGGTGTATTGAGTGTAGATGGGTGAGAGAAAAGAAATCTAATTAAACAATTTTGAATTCCGGCTGTAGCACAACAAAAAGTCAAGGGGCATGAATACTAAACTGCATGACCTTTGATCACATCATCTTTGTAAAGTTCATGGAGTCGACATGTCGGACAATTTTTATCCCCATAATGCAACACACTTTGAAAGGCGGTGACCAACGATGGTCAAGGTCTTGACAAAAGTGATTGGTTCGAACACGCCCAATGAGATAAGTGAACAATTATTGGAGCCAATGTCTTAAGTATTTATTACTCCAACCTTGTAAAAATGACAAACTGAAACGTTGACATTTTTTCGTAAAAATGACTTTATATTGTAGTATATTGTATATCGTATTGTTTATATTGTAGTGCTTTTGATTTGCCGGCCTGCACATGACATCCCTTAAAAATGTGTTCGGGATTTCTATTGGAGAAGCAGTTTTTGTCTATCTTCATGTTGTAGGCCAACTGTCTTTGACTTTACCGTTTCACAACTTCTGCATACCAATGGTGATGTGGTTGCAGTAGGCTACAAGGTATCCTCATAACAGCAACAGTTCAAAGAGAAAGTGGGAAGAAAGATACGCTACATGGCCAAAAGTATGTGGACACCCCTTCAAATGAGTGAATTTGGCTATTTCAGCCTCACCCGTTGCTGACAGGTGTATAAAATTGAGGACACAGCCACCTTTCCAACAACTCAGTTTCACAAATTTCTGCCCTGCTAGAGCTGCCTGGTCAACTGTAAGTGCTGTTGTGAAGTGGAAACATCTAGGAGCAACAATGGCTCAGCCGCAAAGTGGTAGGCCACAGAGTGCTGAAACACATTATGCATAAAAATCGTCTATCCTTGGTTGCAACACTCAATACCGAGTTCCAAACTGCCTCTGGAAGCAATGTCAGCACAAGAACTGTTCATCGGGACCTTCATGAAATGGGTTTTACCCCTGTAATAGGGTTAGAGGCAGAGAATCCCAGTGGAGAGCGGGGAACCGGCCAGGCAGAGACAGCAAGGGCGGTTCGTTGCTCCAGTGCCTTTCCGTTCACCTTCACACTCCTGGGCCAGACTACACTCAATCATAGGACCTACTGAAGAGATGAGTCTTCAATAAAGACTTAAAGGTTGAGACCGAGTCTGCGTCTCTCACATGGGTAGGCAGACCATTCCATAAAAATTGAGCTCTATAGGAGAAAGCCCTGCCTCCAGCTGTTTGCTTTGAAATTCTAGGGACAATTAGGAGCCCTGCGTCTTGTGACCGTAGCGTATGTGTAGGTATGTACGGCAGGACCAAATCGGAAAGATAGGTAGGAGCAAGCCCATGTAATGCTTTGTAGGTTAGCAGTAAAACCTTGAAATCAGCCCTTGCCTTAACAGGAAGCCAGTGTAGGGAGGCTTGCACTGGAGTAATATGATACATTTTTTAGTTCTAGTCAGGATTCTAGCAGCCGTATTTAGCACTAACTGAAGTTTATTTAGTGCTTTATCCGGGTAGCCGGAAAGTAGAGCATTGCAGTAGTCTAACCTAGAAGTGACAAAAGCATGGATACATTTTTCTGCATCATTTTTGGACAGAAAATTTCTAATTTTTGCAATGTTACGTAGATGGAAAAAAGCTGTCCTTGAAACAGTCTTGATATGTTCGTCAAAAGAGAGATCAGGGTCCAGAGTAATGCCGAGGTCCTTCACAGCAGGTCTGGTTTGGTTTCCATGGCCAAGCAGTCGCACACAAGCCTCAAATCACCATGCGCAATGCCAAGCATCGGCTGGAGTTGTGTAAAGCTTGCCGACATTGGACACTGGAGCAGTGGAAATGCATTCCCTGGAGTGATGAATCACACTTCACCATCTGGCAGTCCAACGGGCAAATCTGGGCTTGTCGGATGCCAGGAGAACGCTACCTGCCCGAATGCGTAGTGCCAACTGTACAGTTTGGTGGAGGAGGAATAATGGTCTGGGGCTGTTTTTTATGGTTCGGGCTAGGCCCCTTAGTTACAGTGAAGGGAAATCTTAATGCTACAGCATACAATTACATTCTAGACGATTCTGAGCTTCCAACTTTGCGGCAACAGTTTGGGGAAGGCCCTTTCCTGTTTCAGCATGATAATGCCCCTGTGCACAAAGCGAGGTCCATACAGAAATAGTTTGTCAAGATTAGTGTGGAAGAACTTCACTGGCCTCCACAGAGCCCTGACCTGAACTCCATAGAACACCTTCGGGATGAATTTGAATGCCGACTGCGAGCCAGGCCTAATCCCCCAACATCAGTGCCCGACCTCACTAATGCTCTTGTGGCTGAATGGAAGCAAGTCCCAGGAGCAATGTTCCAACATCCAGTGGAAAGCCTTACCAGAAGAGTGGAGGCTGTTATTGCAGCAAACGGGAACCAACTCCATATTAATGCCCATGTTTTTGGAATGAGATGTTTGGCCATCATCCCTATGGAATGCGTTCAACATGTTGTTGAGTCCATGCCCTGATGAACTGAGGCTGTTCTGAGGGCAAACTCAATATTAGGAAGGTGTACCTAATGTAAGGTATACAGTGTATATGCCCAAACCACAAGGGGGCACTGGGCCACCTGATGCGGCCTGTCTCAGGTGCTTCTTATTAAAACATGAATTATTGCCCCGCTCTACCGAAGGCATTGTTAGTGAATTTAATTGGTTCATTATGTGAGCTTCTATAATCAGCCCACAGAGTTGCTCCTAATAGACTCACAGGTAGGCACAGTATAGCATTATTATCCCACTGCTTGACTAATACCAACTCCATGCATGAAGCCAAAATAGGTCACCCATATAGCCTACACAGGAGTTTCCTAAATTGCCCAAGCCCCACGGTTGTTATTAACTCTCTAAATCATTTAGTTTTTGGCTTGATGTGTGTATAAAAATGGAATTAATCGATGGAAAGAAAATAAAATGTGGGTAGCCCACCACCCTATTCTGGGCTCATAAATTTGGTTCCAACTGTTCTCTCAATCAATCAATCAATCAATCAATCAATCAATCAATCAATCAATCAATCAATCAATCAATCAATCAATCACTCAATCAATCAATCAATCAATCAAATGTATTTATTAAACCCTTTTTACATCAGCAGATGTCACAAAGTGCTATACAGAAACCCAGCCTAAAACCCCAAACACGAGCAATTTAGATGTAGAAAAAACTCCCTAGAAAGGCAGGAACCTAGGAAGAAACCTAGAGAGGAACCAGGCTCTGAGGGGTGGCAGGTCCTCTACTGGCTGTGCCAGGTGAAGATTAAAGGGTACATGGCCATTTAAGGCCAGATTGTTCTTCAAGATGTTCAAACGTTAATAGATGACCAGCAGGGATCAAATAATAATCACAGCGGTTGTAGAGGGTGCATCAGCTCAGTACCTCAGGAGTAAATGTCAGTTGGCTTTTCATAGCCGAGCATTCAGAGGTCGAGACAGCAGGTGCGTTAGAGAGAGAGAGTCGAAAACAGTAGGTCCAGGACAAGGTAGCACGTCCGGTGAACAGGTCAGGTTTCCCTAGCCACAGGCAGAACAGTTGAAAGTAGAGCAGCAGCACGACCAGGTGGACTGGGGACAGCCAAGATTTTGGTATAATTTGGGTTAGTGATCCATGTTTGTTTTACCATAGCATAATGTTTGCTGGTAAGTCTTCCCTAGAATATGGGCCCTTATGAAAAACAATAGGCTACTTCCCATAATCACGTGAATGAAAGTTTTCCTTCAAGTTTACTCTTTCACAAACATTTTTGGCTGTGGCAATCTGAAAGAGCCCAAAGTTGAAATCATTTTTGAGGATAAATACTGTATCTCTCTGTACTTGCAGATGGCCAATCCTTGTTAATTTCTAATTCTTAAACGGTTTGCACTAGAATACAAATGCAGAATGCAAATAATTAAGCAATATCTAATACAAACTGCTATTTAAAAATGGACTGGCTGCAGATCTGACTTTTCTGGACTTTTTTTCCGACAGCTAAAAAAGTTCCCGAAGTGCATGTGCGAGATTCTCTACTTTACGCACGGTCTCTGCTGTTATACTCGTAGAGAACTGGCTACTCTGGCGAATGGTGCTCATTTAATAAAGTTAGATCAAAGCTGAATCACATAACTGAACCAAATATAATAGCGTATTTTAACGTTACTGTAAGGCAAAAAACACCACCTAATTTCTGGATGATTGGTTTCATTTTTTTCTCCTGGCGAGAGCTCTTGCCGCTAGGCAAATATGTGCTTTGATTGAAACAAACACAGGTGGGCTATACTACAGTTTGTTAGCACCATCTGCTCTAAAATTCGCTCATTCTACGTAATTCTTAACAACACTGTAGGCTACTTTGAAATAACACTGTATAACTCAAAAATATACACTGCTCACAAAAATAAAGGGAACACTTAAACAACACAATGTAACTCCAAGTCAATCACACTTCTGTGAAATCAAACTGTCCACTTAGGAAGCAACACTGATTGACAATAAATTTCACATGCTGTTGTGCAAATGGAATAGACAACAGGTGGAAATTATAGGCAATTAGCAAGACACCCCCAATAAAGGAGTGGTTCTGCAGGTGGTGACCACAGACCACTTCTCAGCTCCTATGCTTCCTGGCTGATGTTTTGGTCACTTTTGAATGCTGGCGGTGCTTTCACTCTAGTGGTAGCATGAGACGGAGTCTACAACCCACACAAGTGGCTCAGGTAGTGCAGCTCATCCAGGATGGCACATCAATGCGAGCTGTGGCAAGAAGGTTTGCTGTGTCTGTCAGCGAAGTGTCCAGAGCATGGAGGCGCTACCAGGAGACAGGCCAATACATCAGGAGATGAAAGCAGGTTCACACTGAGCACATGTGACAGACGTGACAGAGTCTGGAGACGCCGTGGAGAACGTTCTGCTGCCTGCAACATCCTCCAGCATGACCGGTTTGGTGGTGGGTCAGTCATGGTGTGGGGTGGCATTTCTTTGGGGGGCCACACAGCCCTCCATGTGCTCGCCAGAGGTAGCCTGACTGCCATTAGGTACCAAGATGAGATCCTCAGACCCCTTGTGAGACCATATGCTGGTGCGGTTGGACCTGGGTTCCTCCTAATGCAAGACAATGCTAGACCTCATGTGGCTGGAGTGTGTCAGCAGTTCCTGCAAGAGGAAGGCATTGATGCTATGGGCTGGCCCGCCCGTTCCCCAGACCTGAATCCAATTGAGCACATCTGGGACATCATGTCTCGCTCCATCCACCAACGCCACGTTGCACCACAGACTGTCCAGGAGTTGGCGGATGCTTTAGTCCAGGTCTGGGAGGAGATCCCTCAGGAGAACATCTGCCACCTCATCAGGAGCATGCCCAGGTGTTGTAGGGAGGTCATACAGGCACATGGAGGCCACACACACTACTGAACCTCATTTTGACTTGTTTTAAGGACATTACATCAAAGTTGTATCAGCCTGTAGTGTGGTTTTCCACCTTAATTTTGAGTGTGACTCCAAATCCAGACCTCCATGGGTTGATAAATTGGATTTCCATTGATTATTTTTGTGTGATTTTGTTGTCAGCACATTCAACTATGTAAAGAAAAAAGTATTTAATAAGATTATTTCATTCATTCAGATCTAGGATGTGTTATTTTAGTGTTCCCTTTATTTTTTTGAGCAGTATATAAATGCATTTCCCCATGCAATTGATTGAGATCAAATGGTTGGAATACAGATGCTTCATGGACGTTTCCCCTGTAAATCTTTAAGAATTATAATTCACAATTGACAGTGAGAAATGTGAAGGGAGGGTGACCACAGAAGTTGTTACGTAAAGTAGAAAAGAAAGGAACGCAGCATGTGATTTGAATCTTCAGGTCTGTGGAAAGGAATCTAGGAGGCAGGACAAGGGACGAGTGTCACGGTTGTTGTAGGTTAAAGACCAAGACGCAGCGGGAATATGTACACTCATCTTCTTTATTATGGACAAAGAAGGAAAACCCCAAAACAAAGACGTATACAAAACACAACGACGAATAACAGGACGGTAAGGCACAAAGCTATACACAGCACAATATCCCACCAACTAACAGGTGAAAACAGGCGACCTAAGTATGACTCTCAATCAGCAACAATGATGTACAGCTGTTCCTGATTGAGAATCATACCAGGCCACCACAGAAATACAAAACTAGAACAGCCCCTTAGAAATACAAACACAAGAACATACCCAACACTCCGGAACACATAAATCAAATACCCCTCTACAATATACACACACCCCGAACCACCTAAATCAACTACCCCCTCTACATTGACACTTACACCAATAAACCCCAGAAACACTCTACACAAACATCCCTCTATCTAAACACATACACAAAACCATGAAAACAAATACCCTCTGCCACGTCCTGACCAAACTACAATAACAAATATACCCCTTTACTGGTCAGGACGTGACAACGAGACATGGTGGAGCCACAGCTTCGGCCATTAAAAAACACAGGAGGAGATTGTTCCACAGACCTCAAATAACCACAGTCATAAATAAAAACAGTGTAATAAACAGCATTTTTGCCCATGGCAATAGATAGATTTTAATGCAATGGATTCAGTGGGAAATTGAAAATGTAGATTGGTTTAATTTACTGTTTCTTTTTGAATTGTATGATACCTTCAGGGCGTTTAAGATGTGTATCACTCTTTGCAAAGCACGAAATAGAGGACAAAACATACAATACACATACCATAAGCCCATAATGGGCTGTGTACCTTTTCATGCATCACATGAGGTTTGTGGGAGGAGCTATAGGAAGAGTGAACAATACATCAAATGATTGGAAACCACGTTTGACTCCGTTCCATTGATTGGATTCCTATATCTCCTCCCACCAACCTCCACTGAGGTGCATGTATTCTCTCTAAGACACTGAAATAATCCAATCAGTCATTCGACCAGGTGGAGCCTGAATTCCAGCAACACTGCAGCTGATTGTCTAGTAGCCACACATAGACCCTGACATCATTCTGAGTGACAGCTGGGGCTGTGCCACTCTCTTTGAATCTCAAGTTCACTGAAGGTGAAAACTCAACGTTTAAAAGGAGATAGCTTTATCGCACCACTAAATGAAGTAAAAGTCAAAAAGTTCAATCAATGCTGTCTGAGCTTAGTGAGGCTTTACAGAGGTGGACATTCACATGCTTTATTGACAGTTAATGTAGCCATTAACAGCTCTGAGTACAGGCACAGGACTACTTCATTAGACTTGCCAAATAAGATATGATGATCCGTTACATAGAAAGGGCATTGAGGATAATGAGATGGTGCATGTTTATTATACATTTGGATGTAACAGCTAGCTATCTTCAACAAGGAAATATAGTGAATTACTCATCACTTAGGTGTTAAGTCAGACATTATGAGCCGGTTTCTGGGTTATTGAATATCCACAAATAGAGTACACAAAAACATTTTTCAAAACACTATGGGCTGACCAATAAAAATATATAGATAAGCCAAGCCTAGCTCAGCTATCTCCATTGTTATTGGCTGCTTTGTATACCCTACACCACCTTCCAATATGTTTGCCTCAAATTGTTTATGACAACCATCCAGCTTAAAAGTTAAAATATCACAGCAATTCAGTGACAGATCCCAAGTGTTGCACCAACAGGCATCTGGCCATGACAGATAAAAACATGTCCACCTTTCTCTATATCTCTGTATGTATCAGTTTCATAGTTCATTTAAGGAAACGATTCTGAGATTACAATGGATGAGCTATGCCAAGAGTCTTCCATTTCTCTCTAAAAAAATCATTCCAAGGAGGATGCATGGCTGCCACTAGTCATTACCCCCAGGATATCAGACAGTAAATACATGATACTGTCACTCAAGATTACTACAATAATTAAGCCATGTAATAAACACCACTACTGCTGCTTGTGTGCGTGTGTGTGTGCGTGTGTGTGCGTGTGTGCGTGCGTGCGTGAGTGAGTGTGCGTGTGTGCGTATGTCTGTGAGTATGTGTGTGCTCTCTCTCGCTCTGTTTGTGTGTGTACCAGAGAGGGAGAGAGAGAAAGCGATAGAGAATGATAACTGTCCTTGCCAATCAAAAGACATGAGGGGGAGTATACAACATGATGGAAGAACAGGCAATTGTTCTACAATGTACCCATTAGTGCATGTTATTTTCAGAGGCCACTTTGGAGTCATATGTGTTTGGCTCATGGGTTGAACATGATGTTTGGACTCATGGCCGCAGGAAGATGGGGGGTGGGGTGTTTATTATACATTTGGATGGGGGGTGAGGAGTGTTTTTCTCCACTAATACATGTTTTATTTTATTTAACTAGGCAAGTCAGTTAAAAACAAATTCTTATTTACAAGGACCGCCTACCCTGGCCAAACCCTAACCCGGACGATGATGTGCCAATTATGGAGTAATAAAGACATAATTCACAAATTTCAGTTTATCAGGGGGTGCTGCAAAAACCTTAGCACCCCTACTTCCGGCGGCTATGGTTGGACTTGGAACAGCATGTGCATGTCTTTGGATGAAACTGTCAGCTAAGATTAATTAAATTAAAGGCCTGTTAGTATTGCCCTATTATTATTTGGCTACATCAATAGGCTAACCTTTTTTTACTTTCATTTAATTGAGGTGTTGTTCTGGATGACTCTCTGTCATCCTGATTTACAGGTGATGAATCAAAAGTATCATTAGTTCGATATCAAATCAACTCCCTGCCACTGACGCCCAGTGCGAATCGGAACGGAGGGCTAATCCAGTGTATTCAGTGATGGTCAGGTCCTCAGCTGCACTCTATATCTCATCTCCGGCTCAAAGGAACGTAGCCGCTTCCCTGCGGTGTATAACACTGCGTGTGGTTCATTCAATCTGGAGCGTCAGATGGTGGGGCTGGCGTCCGCGCAAGGTGAACCGCGTTTCTCTATGGTCCGTCTTTTTACTGCACTGTCTGTCCTACCGACAATATCTACAGTATATGACCGGGATTCTCTATGTGTAAGTGAACAATGTTACATGTCCAACAAGGGACAATCAGCGGTTATGAAATCCGGGCTACTGAAGATGCACAGTGCTGCTGAGGAGGATACTAGGACTGTGTTCAGCACCACCGATTTTGGACATAACTGAAATTCTCATATTCGAATCATGCCTCCTATGAGAGAGCTTTAAGCAGGGAAAATAACGGCGGACTGCTTTGAATTCTACATTGTCCATAGCCTTTCTGTGTGAAAAGTAAAGGGCGCGCGCTGTTTAGTTCAGTTGCAGACTGGGACCTGAACAACCCGACGGTGGAGGGAGGAGCAATGAGAAGAACCCCATCGGCTTAAAGAACACTGGTGTGCTTTGTTTCTCAGCAAAGGACCCTTTCAGAAATAGCCTGACACAGTTCATTTCTTCAAGTGGCCACTGTGTTCAGGATAGGATACTATTCTGCCTAGTGCCCACTGGCACTTTATTCTGGACCATGTTTGATTGGATTTTTTTTGTAGAACATTTTCAGAGGCTTTAATTCTAGTTTATAGTTTATCCCTGGACTGCTCAGACGTATAATAACCAGATAGTAGGCCTAATTATGCTAATTAAGAGCTGACCGACTTTCAGAATTTTGAACAGCTGGACCCGTATGACTAATTCAAAGTTCTCCACTATTTGTTGAGACATAATATATATTATCAAATTGTTTTGCCAATCATAATTGTCTTCATCTATTTTTGCCTGAAACGCGCGCCGCTGTACAGTGTGGTCGCGTCATTGTAACTGCCCGGGCGACCAACGGAGAGATTCGGGGATTTGGGAGTTACAGCGACCCACGTGGAGCGGAGATCCAAAGTGGACAGTACACAATGGGTTGTTGCAGTGGCCGATGCACCCTGGCCTTTATCTGTGGCATGCAATTGGTGAGTTTATGATATGAATTATTACATGCGTAATGGCTTTCCTTATGGGGAGATGCGATGAGGGTGATATATAGCTACTTCCCTGTATAGCAGCCAACTGCGGACATGCACTCCTAAGTCAACTCTTCCGCCCCAAATCAATAACTGTATGGTTAAGATGGCCTGTAACACCCTTGCCCAGTAGTACGACCGAATCCACAATTCAGAGAGCGGATCATTCCCGTGGGAATATGATCATTTGGAGCAAAAGGGGCGCTCTCACGCATCTGCTCCTCCCGGTGCTCACTGACTGCACGCATGAGAGGCTTCTTACCAGCTGTACCACCTGGGACAGATGCCAGGGAAGCATGGTGATATGGCGGGGATGGGTTGTGTTGGTGAATGGTTCCGCTATACAGTCGGATAGTGAGAAATGTCAAAATAAACCTAACTCCACGATTTAGTTCACAAGCGACTAGTGTGGGCGGTGTGAGCTCCGACGTCACATAAAATGTAGTTTATGTTAAAAAATAATTACTGTTTTCAGCACCCAAATAATAGCCCGCAATTACAAACTACAGTGTTCTTTGTAATTGCGGGCTATTCTTTGGGTGCTGAGATCAGTCGTTTTTTATTGAAAAAAAAACGTCGGAGCTCCAGTCTGCCCACACTAGTCGCGGCTCAACCCCATCGTGGAGTTGACTAAGAGTCGTGTAGGATTATTGTGGAATTAGATGGATTGCAACTGATAATGCAATCATCAATGACTCAAATGTACTGGAAGTGATGCTAGTCAACATAGTGTATTCTGGGTAACATTTATCACATTCAGTGGCTGATGGCAGGTGAGGTGATGGACTATTATTGCAGGTGTTCGGGTCTTTTGGAGAGGCAAGTAGCCTAGTACATGCCTCTTGTTTCATCACTCATGAGGATGTCTCTTTTGTCATAAAAAATGTGACCTTTAGCCTACAGTGACTCACTGTCACTTAACTGATAATAGGTGGTGGTGACAATCTCAACACTATCCACCAGCTGGTATCTATGATAAATCACCCTAGCGTGATAGGTCACATGACAGTCCAAGTTTTGTTCAGCTTGCCGCTTAAGCATGTGCAGATGGCTATACATGTCTTATAACATGCCCCTGTTAGAGAGACTCAGCCTAGTCATGGTGGGCGAGGCCACCCCCTGGAGTTTTAATTACAGCTCACAGTACTCCTGGCTAGAGACCTAGCTATGGGTCTGCTCTCCTCACATGGTTAGCAGATTGCTACACATTTACAGAACATGATAAGCCACCTCCTTTCTAAGAGGGTTTTAGTCCTCTCTTAGCACTTGAAAAGGAAATATTTGCAAGTATATTTGGTTGTAGTGAAAATGTCTCCGTATGTGTTACTGTTAGTTTACTCAGACTTTTTCGTATGTTCTGATGAAAAATGTTGGTGCTCCACAGACACCGTGTACCTGTTCTGTACTGTGAGTGGTGTTTGATGTGGGAGATTTCAGCAGAGATCACAGGACAGCTGTGTCTGAAAGCCCACTCTGGAGTTGTTCTGAAGCAGTGATACCTTGGCCAGCCTCACCCACAGATATCCCTATGATCAATGAGCTCTCATGCACACAGAGCTGGAGATGACCTTTCCCAATCCTCCTGACAGGCTGCATTTAGCCAAACACTTCTCTGGTCCTGTGTAGCCTACCTACTGCATGCCAGGGTTGCTCGCTCCAAACACATCTGTGGTGTCTCAAAGCTGCAGTAGGAATGCATCCTTTTCCACTAGGCCGCGTTTAGCAGCAGCAGCAGCAGTAAGTGTTTTGTTAATGCTCTGAAGCAGCAGCTGTATTTTTGGTAACAGACTCCTCGAGTAGGTAGGAAAGCCCTGTTAGGCTTATCTAATCATCTGTGCTTTTCCCTTTAACTCGAGCTGACTGCTTGGCCTTGGCTGATGTCAGAACTTGTAAACTATTTCCAAACCATTTGATGTGTAGTCATATTATAGCATAGCAATTATGCACCAAAAAAATAGGCTCATTATTATTGCAATATATGCATGTGCCTTGATTAGACCATTTGAACTTAACAATTTATCATGCTAGGTCTTTCAAGCATCGCCTATCACTCAGTATATTTGTAAACACAACACTTAAACAACCAAGAACTAATGCTCTCAAAACGACTTCAAAGGGACAATTTGTTGTCCAACCATATGATCCATGCTAAATAAGCATGAGGAAAAGCTTTTGAAATGGTTTAATAACGACAGTTGCATTTTTCCTTTTGTTTGTGCTTCAATCCGTGCTTCAGAATGGATCTTAATATGGGGCTAATTCACACAATACTCAACAAGGATTAAGAGGAGATTGTGCTGTTCAAGTGTATCTGATTAAATGACCAATTATGAAATGAAATGTTACACAATGTAGGGTTTATTGACCTGTTTTTATCCTGCTTTTGAACCTCTCAGTTATTATTCAGTTTTCATTAATTACCTCATCATGTGCATGTTGAATTGCTGTATAGTTTACAGTGTATTTCCTCTATCTCTAGGCTATTTTTGTGATAGCTTAACCTATCAAGTATGCTTCATACTACATACATTTATCGCGGTTAATGTCACATTGCTGGTATGTTCCACTGAAAAAGCTTCACACATTTACATTTTCATACAAGTAAATATATGTTAAACTGTTAAATATGCTAGCTTCTCCTTCTACCCCCTGTTGGTGTTTATGTGGAAGCAGGGATAGCATATCTATATGAATATGGTTCCTCAGTAGTGTAAATTAGCTCGGTTCCCCAGCTCTTATTGTATCTTTGTTATCTGATAGTGAAAGTTAAACACTGCCATGGCTCATCAGCATCTGCTGGAAAGGAAAGGCATTAACCATTGGAAGTCAAGTTCCTCTGTTACAGCTGGTTACGACCACCAACAAACTACAACTCATCCCCCTGTGTTGTTATGGGATAGTCTCATTGTTGTATGATGTTGAAACAGCAGCCGGGTGAGGTGGCTGCTGGGAGGAACAGTAGATAGGAAGCTGTTGACCAGATGGTTGCAGCATTGGACCTTTAAAAGATAATTGGCCCTAAGTTCTTTGATTCCAGCTTTTTATATCAGGGAATGTTAACTGTGTGCGTCACCCCTAGACATGCCTGCAGGCTAAACAAAGACAGCTGGGTAGGCCGTGTGTGTGGCATGAATTAAACCCTATAAAGCAGTCAATAAATTCCTAAGGAAAGCTGTTAACTGTCCAGAGCACTTACCCTGTACTATTCTTACATCTGAAATAGGGGACATGAAAGCTGGGCTATGTTTGAAGATGTAATTTCCTGACTGATGTTGGCTACTGGCAGCTGGTCTCCGTGTGGTTGCTAGGTGTGGGAGGTCTGAACTTCTGCTCTTGAAGGAGCTGTGGCTCTCTGAGGAGGGGATGGTGCTCAGGAGGCCTGCTCATTTACATGCCCTCCAATTACATTCATTCACTGTACGTATTATTGTATGCCGTATCAGTGCATCATTACTAGAGTATTTAGGTATTTGCTGCATTTCCATTAAGGTATTATGTTCAAGCAAACTGACACTCAAGTCTAAGTCAAATTATGGGAGGGGCAGAATCTCCAATAGACTAATTAAGTCCAAGCAAAAAGCCTCGAGGTACACAGCAATTACAGCGTTATTGACCAAGTTGGTATTGCATTCCTGAATGAGCTGTAGTTAGTTATTTATGGTCCACTTGCTGTAGATCATTGAAGCAGGGCAGGTAAACAATTGGGAATATGTGTTTAGACTGATATTGTAAACTAATTGGTCGGGCGAATAGTAAATGGACATGCCTTTATAATTAATCTGGAATCGAGTCTGAATAAATGTATCCACTTAGCATAAGAAGTTTCTGCCGATGCACAATTTGACATTTTTGTTAGGATTGGTATGCCTACTTTCAGGTATATCCGTTAAACGTTCATCTTGACAACGTGATCCAAAGAAAACATCTGGAGGGATCATAAAAGAGCATAGAGGAGATGCATCTACAAATTGGGCCCTAACAGTCTTGGTGGAGAATTTAATTGAATTTAGGAATCAGAATGCGAATTCACTCCAGAGATGGGGAAAATGAAGGATCCATCCCTGATCGTGATGGCAAAGCCATGTCTGTAGAATGACTGGCATAAATTGTCCAAATTCCTCACCTCAGGGCCCATATTTGTCTTCTGCTCTGCAGTCCCAAACCTGCCAACAGCACACTTATATGATATTATAGGTATTAATGAATATAGCACTGCACTGGCTGCAAATGCATAATTGCATTTTGTCTCCGCTATGTTTCCCCTGTATTCCATTTCATACATTCATTCTTGTCATGGAGTTTAGCCTAGCAAGCTTCAGTGTTAGGAAGTTTACTTCTCTGCAATTCTGTTTAATGTATTTCATGTCTTTAGGGATAGCATCTGTCTAAATAGTAGGCGGTTGGTTTCATTTTTTACTGGCTGTTTTTCTCCCAGTTGTAACATACTAAGCTGGATTTATGCATTTGGCTTCCAACACAACAAGGCTTTAAATTAGGCCCTGACAGCAACACTTTATTGATTCCGATAGTGAAAAAAAGCAGGTTGTGCGTCATCATTAGCCTATCAAAAATCTGTCAACAGCTACAAAGTTGCCATCAGCTGGCTCGGAACATGACTTTAGGTTTTCAGCATTGACAGATGGGGGAGTAAGTTGGTGGGTAAATTCTCTCTCAATATTTACTGCCTGGCTTGCAAAACCCCTTGCGTTTATCCAAATGGAGAGTTCGGTTTTGCCTGGTTTGTTTTTTATTGTTTACCCCTTAAGGTGAAAAGCCTCTTGTTCCAAGTGAACCAGTACAGTATGCTTGTTAGCAGATCAAAGGATCATTTATTTATATAGAAATATATGGGAGTAACTGCAGAGTGGTGCCATGTTTCATTAGGTTTTATTGGCTTATGAGTCTACTGAACTATATCCTGAGGCTATTTGTAGTACCACCACTAACCATATTATAATGTAATAACATCCCTTGATTAGATTCTAACATGGGTTATTACAATGAATGCATTATTTTCCGCCACGGAGTCCTATCAGATCCAGACACATCCCTTCAGCCTTTACACTGGTTTTGCTGATGGAACTAACACACTGTAAACCCCTATGCTACGGTCTCAGCTACCTGTTCTAATTTGATTGACTCATCCACCCCTTCTGCACAAATTATAGAGATTACATAACGTTAGAGGAGCGGTGGCTTGTTTCTCAGCATTGTCTGCCAACCTCTGTAGTGACTGAGGCATTGTCAGTCGGTGGTCTATGCAGTCAGAAAGATGAAGGTAATGTCACAGAAAGCTACCTGTCATGTAAAGAAAGTCCTTGATGTGGAGAAGAGCAAATTCAATCATCTTCCTGAACTGCCATTGATATCTAAGAAGGCAGAAAGATTTAATGACTCTTCAAAATGTTATAAATCCCTCAAATCTTAGCAAGACCCATAACTATGAGTGCTGTGAATATGTGTGTGGGGAGGACCTCGTCACTCTAGAAAGTTTATGCCCATTGCTTTTAACCCCCAATTTTACCTTAACCTATCCTCTCATCCCTGTCTATCTTGCTGACAGGAGAGATGCCTTCAGCACATACAGTAGTACAAGGACAATGAGATGAACCCCAGTGCTGCTGTCTGTTTGTTAGGGTAATTCTCCATTGAGCTGAAGTATTAAAAAAATGACAGTGTATCTTAGCAACAGCAAGTAACAGGCAAGAAATGCAGGCAGCACAATGTGTCTAACTGCAGAGGTATTTAAATTGGACTCCCAACTTCTGACAGCTGGACAAGCTACTAAAAATTCCAGCTTTGTCTGACAACAGCACTGTGAGTTAGGCGTTAACTTTTGATATCTAAATGCAGTCTGCCAACCAAAGTTGTTATTCTATCCTGCTCAATCTCTTTCCGGCCATTTGACTGTTGTCAGAATGCTGTGAAAATGCAATGAAAGCATGTGGCTCGGTAGAGTGGCTATGAGGCAGCGAGGCATGTGAGAGGCGGTTGTAGAGAGACGAGGGCAGGCCTGAGTGGCCACAGGTCTAAAGGCACATCAGAGGCATTCTGCAGGGTAATTTTGGAGGACCTTGGGGGATAAACAGAGCTAGCCGCTGGATGAGGATGGGATGACTAAGCTAGTGGATGACTGATTAAGGCCAGAGATAAGTAAACATGGCGCTGTAGATGGGCACGTCCACGGCTCTGAGGACAGCTCTCATTACATGGGGTTTGACCTCAGCGATGAGCCTTGAGTGCGGGGATGTAGGGCAGACGCCATGTCTCTGTGAGGACCTGCCTACCTGTTTATTAGAGGGATGGATTGATACGTAAACAGTGTAGCTGTGATTGGTTCAGGGATGCTTAGGAACAATGACAACTGACTGTTCAAGAGATGAGGGGCCTGTGCCATGATAACATGTCAAAGAATGTGTTATATTTAAGCAATAAGACACGGGGGGTGTGGTATATGGCCAATATACCACGACTAAGGGCTGTTCTTATGCACGCCGCTAATCGGAGTGTCTGGCTACAGCCCTTGGCCGTGGTATATTGGCCATATACCACAAACCCCCGAGGTGCCTTATTGCCATTATAAACTGGTTATCAACGTAGTTAGAGCAGTAAAATCAATGTTTTGTCATACCCGTGGTATACGGTCTGATATACCAGGGCTGTCAGCCATTCAGCGTTCAGGGCTCGAACCACCCAGTTTAAAATGATACTTTTATGATGTGAGTCATTTTTATTCTGACAGAAAGCTGTTATTTTGGGAAAAAAATGTATAGTTGTTAGATCAATATTTTAATTGACTGTTTCAAGCTCCAGTTGTTACCTATGAATCTTCTCCTAAAAGCAGTGTTCCCAAACTTTACAATCTAATAATAAACAGCCTGTTCCCCATTAAATATGAATACCGGTACCCATAGTGCCTCTGCATAACCTGTCTGCTGTGTTAAATCCCTGGAGATGTTCTCTCTGACTGCAGCGGTAAAACACTGAGTATGTAATCCCATTGAGACCAAAACAAAGATGCTTATATGAAACAAGACATGGCGGGGGAGATGAGGGAGAATCAAACCATGTAACTGTTCTTGTAGCCACTTCTGTGGTGTGTATGTGTATGCATGTGTGTGTTGCGTGTGTGTGTAGCTTAGAATGAAAAGACTGCGTGTGAGAGGGAATATTACTCAGCGGTCTTTGTAGGAGTGAAATCACAAGGATAACTCAAGGCGTTGCATGCACGAACTTGGCTTGTGTGAGTTTTCACTTACTACCCAGATATTATAATGAGACAGGGTGATGACCTTCACAAACAACAGCCCCAGACAGCCTGGGGAGGTAGACTTGTTATCCTGCTCTTCTCACTAAGCTTATAGATAATGCCTGTCTGTCTGTGACAGTACCAAGCTAGATTGGTCTTGCTCTGTGTAGCTCTGTGGTTGTTGAAGACTGATGTATGACATCCAATCTCCTGCTGGAGGAAGCCAAAGGCCCCAAGACTGCCTCTGTGTCTGTACTGTGCCTCAGGAAATAAGGAGGCCTCTTTTGTCACGTGGCCCTCATAACGTCTGATTTGGACATTCTGTCAAGGTGGGGGGTTTGGGTTGATTGATAGTTTGATTGATTGGTTGATTGGCTGGTTGACTGATTGATAGATTGGTTGATTGATTGGTTGACTGATTGGTTGATTCATTGATTGGTTTTGCCAGTAAAAAAAACATACACACAGTACATATATTTTTAAAACATGACAGGGATAACACAAAAAAGGCAGAGACTTATTTCCATTGTGGTCCATAAATTCCATGGTGCAAAAACATTACAACATTAGGCTACACACATTACATAGATATGTGAAGAAAAAAATAATAATTCTACTGCTTGATCATTAGCCAGAGGTTTGTACTATACTGAAGTCTACCAGTTATGTGTGTTCCAGCACATAGGCTTCCTTCCTCTACATAGTTTTAGCTGTGATGTGTTTTACTGAGCAACAAGCAGATTATATACTGTATGAATTGATTTAACCATATTACATTACTCTGGTCCTAGTCCCTCTGTAATCCCGATCCTATTCTTTTTCCTGCTGTTGTATTGCTTTAACACTGGGGATAAACTACACACCACACAGAGTGTACTGTTTCAGCCAGCAACTATCTGGATGTACTCTCTTCATGCTCTGTAATGGAATCTGGAATCTGACTCAACCTAATCGGTTGGAATACCAGACTTTAACAACGTGAGTGAACAAGTAAACACAGTCATACACAGTCAGACGCGTCACTCTCAGAAATGCCCCACATAAAAACCTACAATGACAGTAGCAAACTATAGTTTGATTGATAGAAATGGTGAGAGACAATATTCGTGAAGCCTGTTATGTCAGGTGTCCAATCCCCATACAATATTTTTTATGAATGATGGAAGCGGCAGTAATGAGTGGGCCGACTGGGCTCTCTCACGCCTCTGCAAGGCACTTACGCTGATTGTCTGTGCGGCGCTGGTAACCCGATCATGGCTGCTCATAATGCTGTGCTGATGGTGGCGGTTGAAGGACAGATCAGGGTATAATGCCACGCGCATGGCTCCAGGTTGCCAGAGCTGTGAAAGCAATTCCAACGTGTGATCTGTCAATGAGCAGGGGCTCAGATGCAGGGCCAGGGTCTGGGTTGGGGCCAGTTAGTCAGGGTCAGCGGAGGTCAGCCAGCTTGTCTGCCAGTCACCTGGGTAACACCCTGAGATGGCTTCACTGTAGCCCAGAGGTCCTAGTGCTGGCCAGGTCTGGACCCAATGTCTCCCATATTGATTTGTAGGCTGTGATATGAAAACCTAGTAAATGCCGCTCTGCTTTGAGATTACTAGATGGTCAGATGTTTTTTTTTTATAAAATCATGAGCTTACCTGCAAAGTGTCCCTTTCAATTGCAAATACTATTAGGTGCTTTCTCCCAGCGTTACAGTATGTGGAGGAATTATGATATGGTTTCAGTGCAGGGCTGCTGTAAGGGCCTATATAAAGCCCTGGAATCCTGACCAAATCCTTTGATTCTGCCGAGTCTTTCAAAGGAATCAACAGGGTTCCATCAAAGCAGATTTCAGTGCCAGGGATTTGGCTATATTTCTGCCTAGAAGCCCACCAAAGCCCTGCAGAGCCAGGCCTAGCTATCGTCATGAGGTGATTTTTATGGAGGGGTTATGGGATTGGAGGACTGGTTACTCAGCGCTCACTCACTCTGATCGAATTGGTCGTTCCATATCATTTCAGCAAGCAATGACACCCACCATTGTTCTGAAATTGTTTCTGTAGTTAGAAACAGATAAGATTAGCATTCTTGCAACATTATTTTGTTGAAGTACACTGAGTGTACAAAACATTAGGAACACCTGCCCTTTCCATGACATAGCAGACTGACCAGGTGAATCCAGGTGAAAGCTATGATCCCTTATTGATGTCACTTGTTAAATCCACTTCAATCCGAGTAGATAAAGGGGAGGAGACAGGTTAAAGAAGGATTTTTAAGCCTTGAGACAATTGGTCTTGACTTAAATGTAAAAATGTAAAATTGTGTGTGTGTGTGTGTGTGTGTGTGCCATTCAGAGGGTGAATGGGCAAGACAAAATATTTAAGTGCCTTTGAATGGGGTATGGTAGTAGGTGCCAGGGGCACCGGTTTGAGTGTGTCAAGAACTGCAACGCTGCTGGATTTTTCATGCTCAACAGTTTCCTGTGTGTATCAAGAATGGTCCACCACCCAAAGGACATCCAACTAACTTGACACAACTCTGGGAAGTATTGGAGTCAACATGGGCCAGCATCCCTGTGGAATGCTTTCGACACCTTGTAGAGTCCATGCCCTGACGAATTGAGGCTGTTCTGAGGGAGTAAGGGGGTGCAAATCAATTTTAGGAAGGTATTCCTAATGTTTTGTACACTCAGTGTATATTTTGATCTCTGAAAAATCAAGCTAATTGATTGCACCCAAATTGGACATTTCATTTACACAGTAGGATTTAAAGAATAATAAATAAATATAGTTCCTAATATCTAGTGGTCAGAACCTGGTAATATCAGGATGTAGGATGGGACAGAAACCTAACTTCAATGACTAATTTCTCTGAACAGGAGGAAAAAAACATTAACACATTCACTGGGAATACATTAGGATGAAGGATGAAGAAACAATACTCAAAGTCGCAGCATTGCCTACTCTTAGCAATCTTGTACAGTGGTTTTTAACCTAGAGATTCTTCACCGTCATTGGGGTCTCTTCAGGTATCTTCAGGAAATTGGGACATTCCTTACATTGTTCCACCCCCCTCTCCCCCTCACACAGACCAATCACACAATTTTCTATTGTCAGACATAGAGAACGGATACTATAAACTCACTGTTGGGGTGGGATTGGCGTGGGATGTGGGGCATCCGTGGGTGGCTTTAGACCATTTTTGGGGGATTCCTCATGTCTAAATCATTGTTAGAAAAAATGTTGGTCCAATTTGGATCTTAGGTACTATATTTCAAATCCAATCATATTTTATTGATCACATACACATGGTTAGCAGATGTTAATGCGAGTGTAGCGAAATGCTTGTGCTTCTAGTTCTGACAGTGCAGTGATATCTAACAAGTAATCTAACACATTCACAACGACTACCTTATTCACACAAATGTAAGGGGATGGAATAAGAATATGTACATATAAATATATGGATGTGCGATGGCCGTGCGGCATAGGCAAGATACAATAGATATGACATGAGTAATGTAGGATATGTAAACATTATTAAAGTGGCATTATTTAAAGTGACTAGTGATACCTTTATTAAATCCATTTATTAAAGTGGCCAGTGATTTGAGTCTGTATGTTGGCAGCAGCCTCTCTATGTTAGTGATGGCTGTTTAACAGTCTGATGGTCTTGAGATAGAAGCTGTTTTTCAGTCTCTCGGCCCCAGCTTTTATGCACCTGTACTGACCTCGCCTTCTGGATGATAGCGGGGTGAACAGGCAGTGGCTCGGGTGGTTGTTGTCCTTGATGATCTTTTTGGCCTTCCTGTGACATCGGGTGCTGTAGGTGTCCTGGAGGGCAGGTAGTTTGCCCCCGGTGATGTGTTGTGCAGGCCGCACTACCCTCTGGATGGCCTTGCGGTTGAGGGCGGTGCAGTTGCCGTACCAGGCGGTGATACAGCTCGACAGGATGCTCTGGATTGTGCATCTGTAAAAGTTTGTGAGGGTTTTAGGTGACAAGCCAAATTTCTTCAGCCTCCTGAGGTTGAAGAGGCGCTGTTGTCCCTTCTTCACCACGCTGTCTGTGTGGGTGGACCATTTCAGTTTGTCCGTGATGTGTACGCTGAGGAACTTAAAACTTTACACCTTCTCCACTACTGTCCTGTCGATGTGGATAGAGGGGTGCTCCCTCTGCTATTTCCTGAAGTCCACGATCATCTTCTTTGTTTTGTTGACGTTGAGTGTGAGGTTATTTTCCTGACACCACACTCCGAGGGCCCTCACCTCCTCCCTGTAGGCCGTCTCGTCAGTGTGGTAATCAAGCCTACCACTGTAGTGTCATCTGCAAACTTGATGATTGAGTTGGAGGCGTGCATGGCCACACAGTCATGGGTGAACAGGGAGTACAGGAGAGGGTTGAGAACGCACCCCTGAGGGGCCTCAGTGTTGAGGATCAGTGGGGTGGAGATGTTAATTCCTACCTTCACCACCTGGGGGCAGCCCGTCAGAAATTCCAGGACCCAGTTGCACAGGGCGGGGTCGAGATCCAGGGTCTCAAGCTTAATGATGAGTTTGGAGGGTACTATCGTGTTGAATGCTGAGCTGTTGTCAATGAACAGCATTCTTACATAGGTATTTCTCTTGTCCAGATGGAATAGGGCAGTGTGCAGTGTGATGGCGATTGCATCACTGTGGACCTATTGGGGCGGTAAGCAAATTTGAGTTGGTCTAGGGTATCAGGTATGGTGGAGGTTATATGATCCTTGACTAATCTCTCAAAGCACTTCATGATGACGGAAGTGAGTGCAACGGGGCGATAGTCATTTAGCTCAGTTACCTTAGCTTTCTTGGGAACAGGAACAATGGTGGCCATCTTGAAGCATGTGGCGACAGCAGACTGGGATAGGGATAGATTGAATCCGTAAACACACCAGCCAGCTGGTCTGTGCATGCTCTGAGGACGCGGCTAGGGATGCCGTCTGGGCCGGCAACCTTGCGAGGGTTAACACGTTTAAATGTTTTACTCACGTTGGCCACGGAGAAGGAGAGCCCACAGTCTTTGGTATTGTGCCGTGTCGGTGGCACTGTATTGTCCTCAAAACTCGTAAAGAAGTTGTTTAATTTTTCTGGGAGCAAGACGTTGATTTCCGCGATGGGGCTGGTTTTCTTTTTGTAATCCGTGATTGCCTGTAGACCCTGCCACACACGTCTCGGGTTTGAGCCGTTGAATTGCGACTCTAACTTGTCTCTATACTGATGCTTTGCTTGTTTGATTGCCTTGCGGAGGCAATAACTACACTGTTTGCATTCAGTCATGTTTCCAGTTGCCTTGCCATGTTTAAATGCGGAGGTTCACGCTTTCAGTTTTGCTCGAATGCTGCCATCAATCCACGAGTTCTGGTTCGGGAAGGTTTTAATAGTCACAGTGGATACAACATCTCCAATGCACTTCCTAATAAACTCTCTCACTGAGTCAGCGTATTCTTCGATGGCTACCCGGAACATTTCCCAGTCCATGTGATCGAAGCAATCTTTAAGCATGAAATACGGTTGGTCAGACCAGTGTTGTGTAGACCTAAGCACGGATGCTTCCTGTTTTAGATTCTGCCTATAGGAGGGGAGCAACAAGATGGAGTCATGATCAGATTTGCCGAAGGAAGGGCGGGCGAGGGCCTTGTATGCATCGCGGAAGTTAGAGTAGCAGTGGTCCAGTGTTTTGCTCGAGTGGGTACTACAATCACTGTGCTGGTAGAATTTAGGTAGCCTTGTTCTCAAATTAGCTTTGTTAAAATCCCCAGCTATAATAAAGCAGCCTCAGGATATATGGTTTCCAGTTTACATAGAGTCCAGTGAAGTTCTTTCAGGGCCGATGAGGTATCTGCTTGGGGGGGGGGGGGGGAAATATACACGGCTGTGACTATAATCGAAGAGAATTCCCTTGGGAGATAATGCGGGTGGCATTTAATTGTAAGAAATTCTAGGTCAGGTGAACAAAAGGACTTGAGTTCCTGTATGTTACACCATGAGTCGTTAGTCATGAGGCATACACCCCCGCCCTTCTTCTTACCAGAGAGATGTTTGCTTCTGTCAGCGCGATGCATGAAGAAACCCGGTGGCTGTACCGACTCTGACAACATATCTTGAGTGAGCCATGTTTCCGTGAAACAGATAATGTTACGATCTCTGATGTCTCTCTGGAAGGCAACTCGTGCGCTAATTTCGTCCACCTTGTTGTCTAAAGATTTGACATTGGCGAGTGATATGCTCGGAAGCGGTGGATGGTGTGCTCGCCTTCTAAGTCTGACCAGGAGGCCGCTCCGTCTGCATCTCCTGCGACGACAACATTGTTTTGGGTCGGCCTCTGGGATTAGATCCAATGTCCAGGGTAGAGTTCTGAACAAAGGATCCGCTTCGGGAAAGTCGTATTCCTGGTTGTAATGTTGGTAAATTGACGTTGCTCTTATATCCAACAGTTCTTCCCGGCTGTGTGTAATAACACTTAAGATTTTCTGGGCTAACAATGTAAGAAATAATACATAAAAAAACTAATTACTGCATAGTTTCCTAAGGACTTGAAGCGAGGCGACCATCTCTGTGCGCCGAATATTATATGAATCCTATAAATTAAAATGAACAATTTGGGTGCAATCAATTAGCTTAATTTCTCAGAGATCAAATTATTTTTCAAGAAAATAATATTGCAGGAATGCTAATCTTAACTATTTCAGAATAATCTGAGATGGTGGGTGTCGAAATCCTATTTGTTTTGCTTTTTGAGGTGGAACGATCCATATGCTAAATGCGCTTCGGGCCATTGCCAGGAGGCCTCCTTATCGCAAGGGAGAAAATGTGATTATATTTTAGAGCACAGGAAGGAAATGTTCCTCTGAATATATTAGTGGCATTAGATTGACTTTTTTGCAAGCAAATTAAATGAATTTTAACTGAGCAACTGTCTTTGGGTTCCGACAGAGGTAAAAGTTACAAATTGATTGTTATTGTTTCAGAGGGGCAGAAATGCGAGGAACAGTGCCAAAACAATTAATAGCAGACTACTAGAGAGTTTTGAATACAAAACAGATGTATAAAGACACACTGTACTGTATCATTGGCAGTATTTTGTTTTTGTTCCAACCTCCTTTTTTGTTGTTTTATAATCCCATCAGACTTATATGTATTTGAACCAGTAGAAATAACACTTTCCACACCAACTCAATGCAGCCCCTTGGACCAGAGGCTGTGTTTTCTGCCACATCAGCTAGTGCGATGTCCTGTGGGCAAAGTGGTAATGTGTTTAGTGTTCTTGTCATGCTCTTACTCAGACCCCCCTCCTGCTGTTGCCCCCTATGGGCTTTTCCACCATGTGTGGCTGGGAGCCTCACCTCACTGTGGCTGTATATCAGCAACACAAATGCACCTGACAAAGTAACAGTTCCCTGTTTTCCAGATTGACTGCAGTCTTTTGTGATGGCAATTGTTTTGTGGCTGTCAGAAAGGCAAGCCCATTTGTGAAGTGATTGGTGTCGATGATTCATAAATATAATTTCCTGGATGCCTTTGGGCTACTATTTGGTGTACCGTAAATTCCGGACTATAAGCCGCAACTTTTTTCCCACGCTTTGAACCCCGCGGCTTAAACAATGACGCGGCTAATATATGGATTTTTCCCGCTTAAATTTTTTTTTTCTCCAAAAAACACATTCTGTGACGTGCTCAGTTTTTTGGCAGCATGAAGCGTTCATTAAACCAATGAAATTGCCGAACGGGTTAAGGTCAAACAACTTTTTTGTTTACTGTTTAGATTAAATCGAGTGCTCTCAAACTTCCCATCATTCTGATTACGGTAGTCATTTTGTCACCCTCATCATGGCAAAGACACGGAGAAATGCATATGATGTAGCTTTCAAGTTGAAGGCGATTGATCTGGCTGTTGGAAAAGGAAATAGAGCTGCTGCACGGGAGCTTGGTCTTAATGAGTCGATGATAAGACGTTGGAAACAGCAGCGTGAGGAATTGACTCAGTGCAAAAAGACAACTAAAGCTTACTGCAATTTTTTTTTGTTTTTGTTACAAGCCGTGTTTCGTTAAAGCCTGTTTATTTTTGTTACAAGCCGTGTTTCGTTAAAGCCTATTTATTTTTGTTACAAGCCGTGTTTCGTTAAAGCCTGTGTAAAGTTCATTTGTTTCAATGTACCGGTAGGCACCTGCGGCTTATAGACATGTGCGGCTTATTTATGTTCAAAATAAAAAAATTAAAAAGATTCTGTGGGTACGGCTTATATTCAGGTGCGCTTAATAGTCCGGAAATTACGGTACTGTATTTGTGGTGGGCTGGTGGCTCTGATTGCATTAGAAGTGAGTGATGCTCTCCAGCCGCCCGCATTCCATGGCTGTCTGGATCACTGTGGTGACCTTGGGTGAATAGGAGCTGGCTGGGGAACTGGTCAGGAATTATGGATAGCCTTGATCACACACACACACACACACACACACACACACACACACACACACACACACACACACACACACACACACACACACACACACACACACACACTCTCTCTCTCTATCCCTCACTCTCTCTTTCTATTTATCTCTCCATCTCTTTCTTTCTCTATCCCCTTCTCCCCAGAGGAAAAGACCCACAGCAGGACATTGAGAATCAAGCATTCTTTAAAGTGGCCATGGGCATGTCCCATGGTGTGGTCGTCGACCGAACATTTTCGAGGCCCTCCTGTTGGCTGTTTTAAAGATAATTTCCTGCAATTCTACTAGGGCTGACCCCATTTAGTCGACTGGTCAATTGTTTGGTTGAAAGGCTGTTGGTCGATCGAGATTTCTTAAGTCGAGCAGCAGCCATAAAAATATATACTGTATATACAGTGCCTTTCGGAAAGTATTCAGACCGTTTGAATTTTTCCACATTTTGTTACGTTACAGCCTTACTCTAAAAAAGATTACATTGTTTTTCTCCCCTCATCAATCTACACACAATAATCCATAATGACAAAGCAAAAACAGGTTTTAAAATGTTTTGCTAATTTATTTAAAAAAAACAGAAATATACATTTACATAAGTATTCTGACCCTTTACTCAGTACTTTGTATTGAGTCTTCTTGGGTATGACACTACAAGCTTGGCACACTTATATTTGGGGAGTTTCCCCCATTCTTCTCTACAGATCCTCTCAAGCTCTGTCAGGTTGGATGGGGATCGTTTCTGCACAGCTATTTTCAGGTCTCTCCAGAGATGTTCGATCAGATTCAAGTCCAGGCCCTAGCTGGGCCGCTCAAGGACATTCAGAGACTTGTCCCGAAGCCACTCCTGCGTTGTCTTTGCTGTGTTCTTAGGGTCATTGTCATGATGGAAGGTGAACCTTCACCCCAGTCTGAGGTCCTGAGCGCTCTGGAGCAGGTTTTCATCAAGGGTCTCTCTTTACTTTGCTCCGTTTATCTTTCCCTCGATCCTGACTAGTCTCACAGTCTCTGCCACTGAAAAACATCCCCACAGCATGATGCTGCCACCGCCGTGCATGGTGTGAGAGTATTTGGGTGGCTTTTGGCAAACTCCAAGCGGCCTGTCAGGTCCTTCTCCACCAATTGCTCAGTTTAGCCGGGAGAGTCTTGGTGGTTCTAAACTTCTTCCATTTAAGAATGATGGAGGCCACTGTGTTCTTGGGGACCTTCAATGCTGCAGAAATGTTTTGGTACCCTTCCCCAGATCTGTGCCTCGACACAATCCTGTCTCGGAGCTCTACGGACAATTCCTTCAACCTCATGGCTTGTTTTTGCTCTGTCAACTTTGGGACCTTATATAGACAGGTGTGCCTTTCCAAATAATGTCAAATCAATTGAATTTACCACAGGTGGACTCCAATCAAGTGTAGAAACATCTCAAGGATGATCAATGGAAACAGGATGCACCTGAGCTCAATTTCGAGTCGCATAGCAAAGGGTCTGAATACTTATGTAAATAAGCTATTTCAGTTTTTTATATTTAATACAAATTTAGCTTTGTCATTATGTGGTACTGTGTGTAGATGGCTGAATATTATTTTTTTTATCCACTTTAGAATAAGGCTATAACATAAGAAAATGTGGAAAAAGTCAGGGGGTCTAAATACTTTCCGAAGGCACTGTATATCATGATGTGATTGGCTCCTGTTTGAGTGGACTGATCCATTGTGGAGGCCGTGGAGATGGTACAATCCATCACATCTGACATGTGACTAAGATATGTGCTACTGAAATTGTATATGGTTATGTTACATAAGAACAATGGTGTAACACTAATAAAAATAATATAACAAATGCGCTTTCTCCTGCGTTGGGTAGTGGTCGCTGTCTGTGGTTCTGAAACACATTAGTGCGCTGTTTAATTGGCGCCTTTTCCTAGACCATGTTGCTATGTACACAATAGCAAAGTTAACCAGCATATTGGTGTTGAAAACAATGCGGTGGAGGCAGCAGCAGAATGAGGAGACGAGAAAACAGCCCTTGACTTATTGTCTAAGAAAAATGAGGAGAGAGGAAACCACAACTAAATTAGTTCTATAATCAATAGCCTAACTGTTAAATGTGCCTGGCTTTATAAATCATCCATATACTGTGTATCTACAAAAATAAGACAGATCCTGCTTCTGTTGCCTGTTTGAATGTTTGTTTAATAGCCTACTGATTCTGTGAGCACCAAGCCTCACGCAACGACTTGTCAGGTAAACAATTTCACAAATTGCATTTTTAATCTTTGCTTTTCTGTAATAAAGGCTTTACACTTTTTTCCATTTGAACAGCCTCACTGGTATTCTTTATAATTAGTTTTGTGTAGTTTACACTTTTCAAATTGTCAGAAATAATAATAATTATTCTCCTTTTTCTTGATCTCCTTCTTATTGTTATTATTACTATTATTATTATTATTATTATAATAAGTAATGTCATTATCATTAGTAGGCTTAGTATAGTAGCATTGTATAACCACCATTGAGCTGTAGGCCTAAGAGGGCATCCTGTTTAGTCTCAATAGCATAACTTACTGTAAGGGCTGTCTGAAGAGAGAGTGGACCAAAACGCAGCGGAGTTAGTGTTCATCATTTAATATTTAATTGAACAACGTGAACACTATACAAAAACAAGAAAAGAGAAAACCGACAGCCAACAGTCCTGTCAGGTGCAAACACTAACAGAAACAATTACCCACAAAACCCAAAGGAAAAACATGCTCCTTATGTGTGACTCCCAATCAGCAACAACGAGCTTCAGCTGTGCTTGATTGGGAGCCACACACGGCCCAAAACAAAGAAATACAAAAACATAGAAAAAGGAACATAGAACGCCCACCCAATGTAACACCCTGGCCTAACCAAAATAAAGAACAAAAAACCCCTCTCTATGGCCAGGGCGTTACACTTACTGAGGCCTATATTTCAATACTTTTATAGGCTACTGTATCAATCGATCATTAATTCGTTCATGTCATCACACAGCATTCGAGTCATTCATGATTTGAAATGCAATCAAGCATTTTAGTTTAAAAATAAAATAAAGCTAGCCTTGATTAATTAGCTTAAACAATAAATAAACAGTTCCATTTCGGAAATTGCATTCACAAATGAATGCGACTGTTTTTAGTCTTTGCTGTAAAAAAGGCTTAACAAAAAAAACATTACAACAGACTCTCTGGTACACTTGTAATTTATTTAGTGTTGTTTACATTGTTCCAAACGGTCCGAAAAATGTATGCCAAACAGCATCTGTTTGGCATACATAATATGCACAAAGCATTTGCTCCTTACCTTCTTATTCTTTAGCTCCATTATTTTCCACAACTAGTCATATTTATTCCACACATCTGACTTCCTCTTTACCTCATGAGCAACCAGTAAACATTCCCCCATTTTGAGTTTATTTGTCACGTCTTGTGCATCCATTTTGCTGTTATGATGTTCAGAGATTGTTATAACCAATTTACTGATGTGATTATGATATGCTATACTGTAGGTCAAGCCCTATAGGTCACGTGTATGCGATGCTTACATGTGTCACGTAAAGAGAGCAAGGGTTGAGGGAATGGGAATGTTTTTCCTAAACAAATGAGGGATTTCAGTAACAGAACTTTTCAAATGGCTGTAATTATGTTGCAGCCTAAGCAACACGGACAGCGCGATAAACACTTTGATGTTATGTTTTGGTTGCTGCAGCAGGGACGAAAGAGAGACAATGGGTGCTAATCACAGTCACTCGCCGTCATGTTTTTTAACACAACGCAGCAAGTCTGAGCCCGGCAAGGCACAATCAAATAAATTGCTGGTCGGATTCCCTCTAGTCATTTGTGTGTCTTATTTAATCAAACCGGGTGCTTAAAGCATCAGACAAGCTCAGTGAATATAGTTGATTTGATTAAAACACATAGGATGTGTCTATACAGTGCCTACAGAAAGTATTCAGACTCCTTGACTTTTTCCACATTTTGTTACGTTACAGCCTTGTTCTAAAATGGATTTAATACAAAAATAATCCTTATCAATCTACACACAATACCCCATAATGACTAAGCAAAATCAGGTGTTTAGACATTTTTGCAAATGTATTAACTATAAAAAACTGAAATACCTTATTTACGTAAGTAATCAGACCCTTTGCTATGAGACTCGAAATTGAGCTCAGGTGCATCCTGTTTCCATTGATCATCCCTGAGATGTTTCTACAACTTGATTGGAGTCCACCTGTGGTAAATCTAATTGATCGCGCATGATTTGGAAAGGCACATACCTGTCTATATAAGGTCCCACAATTGACAGTGCATTTCAGAGCAAAAACCAAGCCATGAGGTCGAAGGAATTGTCCGTGGAGCTCCGAGACAGGATCGTGTCGAGGCATAGATCTGGGGAAGCATACAAAAAAATGTCTGCAGCATTGAAGTTCCCCAAGAACACAGTGGCCTCCATCATTCTTAAAAGGAAGACGTTTGGAACCACCAAGACTCTTCCTAGAGCTGGCCGGCCGGCCAAATTCAGCAATCGAGGGAGAAGGACCTTGGTCAGGGAGGTAACCAAGAACCCGATGGTCACTGACAGAGATCTAGAGTTCCTATGTGGAGATGGGAGAACCTTCCAGAAGGACAACCATCTCTGCAGCACTCCACCAATCAGGCCTTTATGGTAGAGTGGCCAGACAGACGCCACTTCTCAGTAAAAGGCACATGACAGTCCACTTGGAGTTTGCCAAAAGTCACCTTAAGACTCAGACCATGAGAAACAAGATTCTCTGATCTGATGAAACCAAGATTGAACTCTCTGGCCTGAATGCCAAGCGTCACTTCTGGAGCAAACCTGGCACCATCCCTACGGTGAAGCATGGTGGTGGCAGCATCATGCTTTGGGGATGTTTTTTGGCGTCAGTGACTGTGAGACTAGTCAGGATCGAGGGAAAGATGAACGGAGCAAAGTACAGATGAAAACCTGCTCCAGTGCCCTCAGGACCTCAGACTGGGTGAAGATTCACCTTCCAACAGGACAACGACCCTAAGCACACAGCCAAGACAATGCAGGAGTGGCTTCGGGACAAGTCTCTGAATACTATATTTCACTTAATGAAGTGATGCTGAATGTAAAACATATTTGCCCATTATTCTTTTTTAAATTCTTCAAGCTCTGTCATGCTAATTGTTGATCAATGCCAGACAGGCATGCTCAAGTCTTGCCATAGATTTTCATGCCAATTTAAGTCAAAACTGTAACTAGAACACTCAGGTCTAGTTGGTAAGCAACTCCAGATTTGGCCTTGTGTTTTAGGTTATTGTCCTGCTGAAAGGTGAATGAATCTCCTAGTGTCTTTTTGAAAGCTGACTGGACCAGGCTTCCCACTAGGATTTTGCCTGTGCTTATAGCTCTATTCTGTTTCTTTTATCACAAACAAAATGATCTAGTCCTTGACGATGACAAGCATACCCATAACATGATGCAACTACCACCATGCTTGAACATATGAAGAGTGATACTCAGTGATGTGTTGTGTTGGATTTGCCCCAAACATAATGCTTTTTATTCAAGTCAAAAAGGTAATTTCTTTGCCATATTTTTTACAGTATTACTTAAGTGCTTAGATACAAATAGGATGCATGTTTTGGAATAGTTTTATTCTGTACAGGCTTCATTCTTTTCACTCTGTCATTTAGGTTAGTATTAATGTTGTTGATCCATCCTAAGTTTCTCATTTCACAGCCATTAACTGCTTTAAAGTCACCATTGGTCTCATGGTGAAATCCCTGAGTGGTTTCCTTCCTCTCCGGCAACTGAGTTAGGAAGGATGCCTGTATCTTTGTAGTGACTGGGTGTATTGATACACCATCCAAAGTGTAGATAATAACTTCACCATGCTTTTATTTGTTTATTTTATTTTTTAACATCTACAAATCGATATTGTTCTTTGCGAAGCATTGAAAAACCTCCCTGGTCTTTTTCGTTGAATTTGTGCATGAAACTCACTACTCGATTGAGGGACTTTACAGATAATTGTATGTCTGGGGTACAGAGATGGGGTAGTCATTCAAAAATCATATTAACCACTATTATTGAACACCGAATGGGTCCATTCAACATATTATGCGGTTTTCCAAGCACATTTTTACTCCTGAACTTATTTAGGCTCGCCATAACAAAGGGGTTGAATACTTGTTCAAACAGTTTAGCTTTACATATTTTATTAATTAAAAAAATGTTATACAAACTAAATTCCACATTGACATTATGGGGTATTGTGTGTAGATCAGTGACACAAAATCTCAATTTAATATATTTTAAATTCAGGCTATTACACAACAAAATGTGGAAAAAGTAAAGGGGTGTGAATACTTTCTGAAGGCACTGTGTAAAACACACTTCACCTGCATATTTATGATGAAGCACACCCAAGAAACTAGGGGGGATTTTATGTTAAGTCTCAGCAACATAATGTCATACTACTGTGACACGATCCGTAATCAGAGACAAACCTAGATAAGATCAATGACCTCACGTGGCATTGATCATTTTCATAGTCACAATCTGGAAACGTATATTGCAGGTCCCAAAGACATGTCCCAAAAACAGGTCCCAAAGACAGGTCCCAAAGGCCTTCTGCATCTGGTGGGGACGCAGCAGAACATGCTGTATGTCCATAATTGCCCTGGAGTACAACAGCTATATCTGTTGAATGGATGTGTAAGTCCTTCAGTGAAGACAAGGGCACCAGGGTGGGAGGATGGCATGGGACAAAATGAATTACACTTGCTACGTCTGAAGCATGGAGAGTTGGAGACATGGCGTGGCATTGTGGAGGGGTGTTACAGCCCCTACACTTAGGATAGGTGTCACAGTAGACATTGCTACCCCTTGAAGAATAGATGACATCTTCAACATCCTCCTCCAGCAGGATGTGATGAGTCCTGCATAACCACCATACACCATATAAAATATCATTCACCTCTCATTTGTGTTTGGTGGCAGTAAATAAGATGGGGTTCTGTCAGATCATAAAAAATGGGTGCCTATGCTGTTTTTTTCTAAATGTAGTAGGTTAAAGACTAACTTTTTAATGGATGTTTTTCAGAAATATATCTTTGAAATATATCCATCCACTGTGCAGGAAATTGAACCATCCTCATCTGAGAGAGACACCAGTAAATAACTGGAGAGAAAAAAGACTCAGAAAGCTGAGAATACAGGGTCAAGGTCTTCACACACAACAATTACAAAAAGTGCTATTACAGGGCTCATCCCAAGCCCAGTTATTACCTGCTCTGGGATTCCAATCCCACAGTAGCCTGTGAGCACAGGAGAGGAGTTGTGCCTTTCAGCAGCATGACCTGACCACAGCTCTGATCTCCCTCCCTCAGCTCCCACAGGACGGATGAAGCTTAAGAATGGAGCGCTGGCCCCATTACACCTTCCCATTCATGTGGAACTCCTGCCCCATCTAACTCCATCCAAATCCACATCCATCCTGGGTGCCTCGTAAGACAGAGTCTTTAAAAACCTGATGCACTTTGTGCTTATCGATCCACTCCTTGTGACTTCTCAGTGGGTAACAATGCCCTTTATGACTCTGACTGTGAGGTATGGGAGAAATGTTCGGTGGGCTGGTTCGGGTCCAGGCTTTGTCACAGCCGGTCACGACCGGGAGACCCATTGGTCCAGCTTCGTCCGGTTTAGGGGAGGGTTTGCCCGGCCGGGATGTCCTTGTCCCATCGCGCTCTAGCGACTCCTGTGGCAGGCTGGGCTCATGCACGCTGATATAGTCGACCAGGTATACAGTGTTACCTCCTACACATTGGTGCGGCTGGCTTCCGGGTTAAGCGGGCATTGTGTCAAGAAGCAGTGCGGCTTGGCTGGGTCGTGTTTCAGGGGGTGCACAGCTCTCAACCTTTGCAGTGATGGAGTTGCAGTGATGGGAGTTGCAGTGATGGGACAAGACTGTAACTATCAATTGGATACCACAAAATTGGGGAGAAAAAGGGGTAAAAAAAATGTTTGGTGGGTTTAATAATTAATGTTAATACTAAGGCTATTAGCATGTTGAGATTGCTTTTCCTCTATTCCTGTAGACTGGCAGCAGCTACAGTAGCATGGAGCTAGCACAGGGAACAATAATGCTAGCCGACACCACTCACCTTTACTATTAAACAGCATGGCTGTTTAATGCGTGTGTGCATAGAAGGCCTGAAAATAAGGGAGAGCCGCACACTCTAGGAGCTCAGATGCAAAAATGTAATATCCAACGTTTCGACAGCCAAGCTGTCTTCATCAGGGTATGATCACAAACACTGCGAGATGACTCGTTTATATAGTGTCAAAAGACACACAGGTGTCTGTAATCATGGCCAAATGTGGCCTAATATCATTGGTTAATTCTCAAATATAAAAATGGCATACAAAGAACAGCATACAAAAAAACAAATGGATAACATACGATCATTTTAGACTATACAAGCTTACAAACAATTACAATGGCAAAGTCACAATAATCACAAGAATGGCTTAAGATCAAAGTCTATATTGAGACCGAAGGGTGCAAGGGTCTTTAAATGAAAGATCCAGGCAGCCTCTCGTTTTAACAATAAATTATCAAGTTCACCCCCTCTCCTAGGGAGGGTGACATGCATAGAAGGCCAGCATCCCAAAAAACGGGATGTTCACTGTCTCACTGACGTTGAGACTGATGTTTTGCGGGTACTATTTAATGAAGCTGCCAGTTGAGGACTTGTGAGGTGTCTGTTTCTCAAACTAGACAGTCTAATGTACTTGTCCTCTTGCTCAGTTGTGCACCGGGACTTCTCGCTCCTATTTCTATTCTGGTTAGAGCCAGTTTGCGCTGTTCTGTGAAGGGAGAAGTACACCGCATTGTACGAGATCTTCAGTTTCTTGGCAATTTATCTCATGGAATAGCCTTCATTTCTCAGAACAAGAATAGACTGACGAGTTTCAGAAGAAAAATCTTTGTTTCTGGCCATTTTGAGCCTGTAATCGAACCCACAAATGCTGATGCTCCAGATACTCAACTAGTCTAAAGAAGGCTAGTTTTATTGCTTCTTTAATCAGGACAACAGTTTTCTGCTGTGCTAACATAATTGCAAAAGGGTTTTCTAATGATCAATTAGCCTTTTAAAATGATAAACTTGGATTAGTTAACAAAATGTGCCATTGGAACACAGGAGGGATGGTTGCATATAATGGGCCTCTGTAAGCATATGTAGATATTCTATAAAATAAATCAGCCGTTTCCAGCTACAATAGTCATTTACAACATTAACTATGTCTACACTGTATTTCTGATCAATTTGATGTCATTTTAATGGACAAAAACAAGGACATGTCTAAGTGACCCCAAACTTTTGAATGGTAGTGTACCTCTTCAGTGTCAGTCAGTCAATTTCTTCATCCCTTGTTGCTGCTCAAATGGACTTCTTCCCTTCTCTCACTTCCTTGGCTGCTCTCTCAGGGACCTCAAGGGGGGCTAGACCCCTGCTTGTTTCTATGTACGGGGCATGATGATGTCTGCTCTGTAACAATAAAAATGCATATGCAAAAATACTATGCATAGTATGCATAAAACTGACTAAATGTAATCATAATCTGTGTGGGTGTGGTGGCCACCAGCTCAATTTACCCAATGGCCATTGGCTCAACTTACCCCAAGGCAAACATTTTGACTGTATTAGCCAACACAGATACAAGGATGCACTTTCATTCTAGGTTTATGATCTCATATTGTAGCTTATAGAGACCCCAAGTGATGTACAAAACAATCTACTTTGGTTTAGATACAATCATCATGAAACCTATAACACAATAAATTGATTTGCTTACCACTTTTTACGTGTTTTTTTCCTTCACAGACTCCATTAAATGATGGCCTCTTCCTAAATATTAGGTCACATGATACATTTTGTGTATGGTTTCCTAGAAAGGGGGTGGCTCAGCTAACCCTTAGGCTCAACTTACCCCACTTCCCTATGCTGTATTTCAGGGATCAATAACTAGATTAAACCGCGGGACGATTTTTTTCTTGAGTGGATGGTCGGGGGGTGGAACATACAGTGCATTCGGAAAGTATTCAGACCCCTTGACCTTTTCCACATTTTGTTACGTTACAGCCTTATTCTAAAATTGATTAAATCATTTTTTTCCTTCAACAATCTACACACAATACCCATAATGACAAAGCGAAAACAGGTTTTTAGAAATGTTTGCAAATGTATTATAAATAAAGCCGTAAAGCTCAGAGACAGGATCGTGTCGAGGCACAGATCTGGGGAAGGGTACCAAAACATTTCTGCAGAATTGAAGGTCCCCAAGAACACAGTGGCCTCCATCATTTTTAAATGGAAGAGGTTTAGAACCACCAAGACTTTTCCTATAGCTGGCTGCCCGGCCAAACTGAGCAATTAGGGGAGAAGGGCCTTGGTCAGGGAGGTGGCCAAGATACCCGATGGTCACTCTGACAGAGCTCCAGAGTTCCTCTGTGGAGATGTGAGAACCTTCCAGAAGTACAACCATGTCTGCAGCACTCCACCAATCAAGCCACTCCTCAGTAAAAGGCACATGTCCGGGCCTCTGGCAGTCTCTATGGGGGTGCCACAGGGTTCAATTCTTGGGCCGACTCTTTTCTCTGTATACATCAATGATGTCGCTCTTGCTGCTGGTGAGTCTCTGATCCACCTCTACGCAGACGACACCATTCTGTATACTTCTGGCCCTTCTTTGGACACTGTGTTAACTACCCTCCAGACGAGCTTCAATGCCATACAACTCTCCTTCCGTGGCCTCCAACTGCTCTTAAATACAAGTAAAACTAAATGCATGCTCTTCAACCGATCGCTGCCTACACCTGCCCGCCCGTCCAGCATCACTACTCTGGACGGTTCTGACTTAGAATATGTGGACAACTACAAATACCTAGGTGTCTGGTTAGACTGTAAACTCTCCTTCCAGACTCACATCAAACATCTCCAATCCAAAGTTAAATCTAGAATTGGCTTCCTATTTCGCAACAAAGCATCTTTCACTCATGCTGCCAAACATACCCTCGTAAAACTGACCATCCTACTGATCCTCGACTTTGGCGATGTCATTTACAAAATAGCCTCCAATACCCTACTCAATAAATTGGTTGCAGTCTATCACAGTGCCATCCGTTTTGTCACCAAAGCCCCATACACTACCCACCACTGCGACCTGTACGCTCTCGTTGGCTGGACCTCGCTTCATACTCATCGCCAATCCCACTGGCTCCAGGTCATCTACAAGACCCTGCTAGGTGAAGTTCCCCCTTATCTCAGCTCGCTGGTCACCATAGCAGCACCCACCTGTAGCACGCGCTCCAGCAGGTATATCTCTCTGGTCACCCCCAAAGCCAATTCCTCCTTCGGCCGCCTCTCCTTCCAGTTCTCTGCTGCCAATGACTGGAACGAACTACAAACATCTCTAAAACTGGAAACACTTATCTCCCTCACTAGCTTTAAGCACCAGCTGTCGGAGCAGCTCACAGATTACTGCACCTGTACATAGCCCATCTATAATTTAGCCCAAACAACTACCTCTTCCCCTACTGTATTTATTTATTTATTTATTTATTTTGCTCCTTTGCAACCCATTATTTCTATTTCTACTTTGCACTTTCTTCCACTGCAAATCTACCATTCCAGTGTTTTACTTGCTATATTGTATTTACTTCGCCACCATGGCCTTTTTTTGCCTTTACCTCCCTTATCTCACCTCGTTTGCTCACTTTGTGTATAGACTTATTTTTCTATTATATTATTGACTGTATGTTTGTTTTACTCCATGTGTAACTCTGTGTTGTTGTATGTGTCAAACTGTTTGCTTTATCTTGGCCAGATCGCAATTGTAAATGACAACTTGTTCTCAACTTGCCTACCTGGTTAAATAAAGGTGAAATAAATAAAATAATTAAATAAACATGACTGCCCACTTGGAGTTTGCCAAAAGGAACCTAAAGGACTCTCAGACCATGAGAAACAAGATTCTCTGGTGTCATGAAACCAAGATTGAACTCTTTGTCCTGAATGCCAAGCGTCACGTCTGGAAGAAACCTGGCACCATCTCTCTGGTGAAGCATGGTGGTGGCAGCGTCATGCTGTGTAGATGTGTTTTAGCGGCAGGGGCTGTGAGACTAGTCAGGATCGAGGGAAAGAGGAACAGAGCAAAGTACAGAGAGATCCTTAATGAAAACCTGCTCCAGAGCGCTCAGGATCTCAGACTGGGGCGAAGGTTCACCTTCAACAGGAAAGCGACCCTATGCACACAGCCAAGTCATCGCAGGAGTGGCTTTGGGACAAGTCTCTGAATATCCTTGAGTGGCCCAACCAGAGCCTGGACTTGAACCCGATCGAACATCTCTGGAGAGACCTGAAAATAGCTGTGAAGCGACACCCCCCATCCAACCTGACAGAGCTTGAGAGGATATGCAGAGTAGAATGGGGGAAACTCCCCAAATACAGGTGTGTGAAGCTTGTAGCGTCATACCCAAGATGACTCGAGGCTGTGATCACTGCCATAGGTGCTTCAACAAAGTACTGAGTAAAGGGTCTGAATACTTATTTAAATGTGAAATGTAACTTTATTATTTTTAATTCATTTGCTAAAATTTCAACAACAAAAAAACATGCTTTGTCATTATGGGGTATTGTGTGTAGATTGATGAGGGAAGAAAAACAATTTAATCAATTTTAGAAAAAGTGTCGAAGTCTAAGTGATGCAGGTAATGCGGGGTCAGGCGCAGGACACAGAGATGAGTAATAACCGTAACTTTACTCAAAAGCAATATTCCATGAAGGAGACAAATAATCCAGTTCACATAAACAAGACAACTTGACACGAACAATCACGCACAAAACCAAGGGGGAAACCAGAGGGTTAAATAAGGAACAATAATTATGGAATGGAAACCAGGTGTGTACAATGAAGACAAAACAAAGAAAATGAAACGTGGATCGGTGGCGACTAGAAAACCGGTGACGTCGACCGCCGAACGCCGCCCGAACAAGGAGAGGGACCAACTTCGGCGGAAGTCGTGACAATAAGGCTGTAACGTAACAAAAAATACTTTGAATACTTTCCGAATGCACCCAAACAGATATAATATTTGACTAAAACAAAATAATTTGAAACCTTTGAAACATTTATATACGATATGTGTCTCTCTATTATGCATGGGAATTCAATATTTCCAAACTTAAAATCACTAGGAGCTGATTGGCTGGTGTTTTTAGTCTTTTATGTCCAACAATATATACAATACTAGTCAAGAGTTTAGACAAACCTACTCATTCAAGGGTTTTTCTTTATTTTTACTATTTTCTACATTGTAGAATAATAGTGAAGACATCAAACTATGAAATAACACATATTGAATCTTGTAATAGCCAAAAAGTGTTAAACAAATCAAAATATATTATATATTTGAGATTCTTCAAAGTAGCCACCCTTTGCATTGAAGACAGTTTTGCACACTCTTGGCATTCTCTCAACCAGCTTCATGAGGTAGTCACCTGGAATGCATTTCAATTTCAAAGGTGTGCCTTGTTTTAAAAGTTCATCTGTGGAATTTCTTTCCTTCTTAATGCATTTGAGCCAATCAGTTGTGTTGTGACAAGGTAGGGGTGGTATATAGAAAATAGCCCTATTTGGTAAAAGACTACAGTAAGTCCACATTATGGCAAGAACAGCTCAAATAAGCAAAGAGAAACAGTCCATCATTACTTTAAGACATGAAGGTCAGTCAATACAGAACATTTGAAGAACTTTGAAAGTTTCTTCAAGTGCAGTCGCAAACACCATCAAGGAAACGAAGGAAAGGAAGACCCAGAGTTTCCTCTGTTGCAGATGATAAGTTCATTAGAGTTAACTGCCAAATTCGGCCAGCAGGGCAACAGTTGTGGAACCCTGCTGTATTTAATAAATAAGGTGTATAGATGCCAATAGCCATATGTACCTATAGTCAGATGGTACTGTACATTGTTAATATATATTAAAATGCTCAGCTACATTGGGTTTTTGCTCTGGTTTTCTGTTCAGGTTAAACCATGTTTACAAGTCAACAGGGAGGAGTAACGATACTGTGTAAATGACCTAAGATCTGTGTCATGTCCTGAACAGTAAAGGGGGTTATTTGTAATTGTAGTTTGGTCAGGGCGTGGCAGGGGGTGTTTGTTTTATGTGTTTCGGGGTTTTTGGTTTATATTCTATGTTAGTATATTTCTATGTTTGTTCTAGTATGTCTATTTCTGTGTTTAAGTTTCTTGGGTTGACCTTCAATTGGAGGCAGCTGTTCCTTGTTGCCTCTAATTGAAGGTCCTATTTAGTAGGGGTGTTTTTTCCTGTGTTTTGTGGGTGGTTATTTCCTGTTTTGTGTATGTTGCACCTGACGGGACTGTTTTCAGTCGTTTTGTTGTTTTGTGTGTTTAAGTTTAAAATAAAGTAAACATGAGCACTTTACACGCCTCGTTTTGGTCCCCATTAGACGACTCTCATTACAATCTGACTCATATAGGACACTGATCATTGTAATACAGAGGAGGTTGAGCTGAGATGTGTGACGTTAGACTTGGACAGATATGCACTATTATCTACCGAAAGGGCTGAATAGGAAAGTGGTGGAACAAATCTGGTGAGAAATGAAATGGTTGTAATTTGACTTGATTTTAGTCTGTGTGTGAACTATGATTTTAGTCTTTGAGTGTGTGGGTGTGTGTGGACCATTTTAATTCCTTAGTGATGTGGACACTGAGGAACTTGAAGCTTTTGACTGACTTGATTTCAGTCTTTAAATAGCAAGTTGGCTTTATTTCAGTCTGAATATGCAGATGATGTAATTCCAATGAGACACTAATTTATTAGCGTTGTATTCAGTGGCAGTGGAGCAGACAAATTTCATGAAACAATGGCCATTGTGTAGAATGCATATTGCAGATGACACAAGAGCTGGAAAAAAAGATCTTGTCAGAATGATAAATGACTGTCTCAGGATTGTCATTTTTATTCTGGGTGAGTAAACCTGCAATACCTTTTCATTGTGAAATTTGACTTTTCTCTCTTGTATGTAGCTTTAATGCACTGTAAATGATATGCGGCTATAATGATAACATACCTCAAGCAGAGCCCTTGATCTGTTTCAAGGTAATTTACTGCTCCAGTACAGGATTCCCCACATAGACCAAATGGATTGACCAATTAATCAGAATGGCATATACTGTAGGTTGCCTTTGTTGATAGTGTGGGTAGACATGACTCCCTAGTATCCACCTGTGTTATTATCTTGACCCTTGACCTCTCAAAAGAACGTGCACAGTGCTGTAATTTTACATTAATCCATAGTCCATCTCAGGACCTCAAAGAGCCAGGCTGTGATTGGAGGAATCCTGGAGTGGCCTAGCCAGTCTCCAGACCTGAACCCAATAGTTAATCTTTGGAGGGAGCTGAAAGTCCGTATTGCCCAGCGACAGCCCCGAAACCTGAAGGATCTGGAGAAGGTCTGTATGGAGGAGTGGGCCAAAATCCCTGCTGCAGTGTGTGCAAACCTGGTCAAGAACTACAGGAAACGTATGATCTCTGTAATTGTTTCTGTACCAAATATTAAGTTCTGCTTTTCTGATGTATCAAATACTTATGTCATGCAATAAAATGCAAATTAATTACTTAAAAATCATACAATGTGATTTTCTGGATTTTTTTTAAATTAGATTCTGTCTCTCACAGTTGAAGTCTACCTATGATGAAAAATTACAGACCTCTACATGCTTTGTAAGTGGGAAAACCTGCAAAATCGGCAGTGTATCAAATACTTGTTCTCCCCACTGTATATATTTACATCTTTTCTTCGCATATCTTTTTATATATTTTTTTTCTTCTAAAAACTCAACTTCAAAACACTCTCCTGCAACCCGCCTCACCAATAAAAAATAAAAAAGAAGTATTATTTACCTCAAATCTGAAATCCACAACAGAAGCTAGAAGTTAGCCAGAAGTTAGCCAGAAGTTATCCAGTTCACTAGCTAACGTTAGAATTCAGCTAACCACGGTTGGCGGTCATCAGCTATCCCTTAGCTTGAAAAGCTATCGCCAGTTTTGTACAACGCGACTCAGACCAGAGCATATCGGACCTATTTTCTCTCCATATCCCCTAATTTCTACCGCAAGCTCTGGACATTTACACCTGGATCTTGCAGCTACCTAGCTGCTATCCGAGTGATTATTGGCTAACGTCGGTCCCGGAGCTAACATCAATTATTCTGGAGCTAGCCAGCTGAAGAGTTCCATCAGCCACTCCTGGGCTACAATCACCTATCCGGACCCGTCTTACTGCCGATGCGGAGCCCCTTCGGGCCTTCACGACTGGACTACTGACGTTATCTGCCCGAGGGAGTTATCCAACTGGCCCCTCTGTCGCGACGTAACCTGAATGCCCATCTGCGGCCAGCTAATCGTTAGCTGTCTTATCGGCTGCTATCTGAATAGGTCTATCGGCCAATTTTCTTGGGCCACTATAACTTTAACTATTTTGCCAATTGGATTGGTGCCCTCTACCACACAGAACCCCACTAATCTACCGACGGAAACACACGAGGTGGCTAATAACAGACCATCTTCTGCCAACTTGCTACCCATAGCCCGGCTAGCTGTCTGAATCGCCGTGACCGCAACCGACCTCACTACTCACTGGACCCCTTTGATCACTTGGCTAAGCATGCCTCTCCTTAATGTCAATATGCCTTGTCCATTGCTGTTCTGGTTAGTGTTTATTGGCTTATTTCACTGTAGAGCCTCTAGCCCTGCTCATTATACCTTATCCAACCTCTCAGTTCCACCACCCACACATGACATCGCCTGGTGTCAATGATGTTTCTAGAGACAATATCTCTCTCAATATCTCTCTCAATATCTCTCCACCATCCACAGATGACATCACCTGGTTTCAATGATGTTTCTAGAGACAATATCTCTCTCATCATCACTCAACGCCTAGGTTTACCTCCACTGTATTCACATCCTACCATACCTTTGTCTGTACATTATACCTTGCAGCTATTTTATCGCCGCCAGAAACCTGCTCCTTTTACTCTCTGTTCCGGACGTCCTAGACGACCAATTCTCATAGCTTTTAGCCGTACCCTTATCCTACTCCTCCTCTGTTCCTCTGGCGATGTAGAGGTGAATCCAGGCCCTGCAGTGCCTAGCTCCACTCCTATTCCCCAGGCGCTCTCTTTTGATGACTTCTGTAACCGTAATAGCCTTGGTTTCATGCATGTTAACATTAGAAGCCTCCTCCCTAAGTTTGTTTTATTCACTGCTTTAGCACACTCTGCCAACCCGGATGTCCTAGCCGTGTCTGAATCCTGGCTTAGGAAGACCACCAAAAACTCTGAAATCTCCATCCCTAACTACAACATTTTCAGACAAGATAGAACGGCCAAAGGGGGCGGTGTTGCAATCTACTGCAGAGATAGCCTGCAGAGTTCTGTCCTCCTATCCAGGTCTGTACCCAAACAATTTGAACTTCTTATTTTAAAAATCCACCTCTCTAAAAACAAGTCTCTCACCGTTGCCGCCTGCTATAGACCACCCTCTGCCCCCAGCTGTGCTCTGGATACCATATTTGAACTGATTGCCCCCCATCTATCTTCAGAGCTCGTGCTGCTAGGTGACCTAAACTGGGACATGCTTAACACCCCAGCCATCCTACAATCTAAGCTTGATGCCCTCAATCTCACACAAATGATCAATGAACCTACCAGGTACCATCCCAAAGCCGTAAACACGGACACCCTCATAGATATCATCCTAACCAACCTGCCCTCTAAATACACCTTTGCTGTTTTCAACCAAGATCTCAGCGATCACTGCCTCATTGCCTACATCCATAATGGGTCAGCGGTCAAACGACCTTCACTCATCACTGTCAAACGCTCCCTGAAACAGTTCAGCGAGCAGGCCTTTCTCATTGACCTGGCCCGGGTATCCTGGAAGGATATTGACCTCATCCCTTCAGTAGAGGATGCCTGGTTATTTAAAAAAAAGGCCTTCCTCACCATCTTAAATAAGCCTGCCCCATTCAAGAAATTTAGAACCAGGAACAGATATAGCCCATGGTTCTCTCCAGACCTGACTGCCCTTAACCAACACAAAAACATCCTATGGCGTTCTGCATTAGCATCGAACAGCCCCCGTGATATGCAACTTTTCAGGGAAGTTAGAAACCAATATACACAGGCAGTTAGAAAAGCCAAGGCTAGCTTTTTCAAGCAGAAATTTGCTTCCTGCAACACAAACTCAAAAAAGTTCTGGGACACTGTAAAGTCCTTGGAGAATAAGAGAACCTCCTCCCAGCTGCCCACTGCACTGAGGATAGGAAACTCTGTCACCACCAATAAATCCACTATAATTGAGAATTTCAATAAGCATTTTTCTACGGCTGGCCATGCTTTCCACCTGGCTACCCCTACCCCGGTCAACAGCACTGCACCCCCCACAGCAACTCGCCCAAGCCTTCCCCATTTCTCCTTCTCCCAAATCCAGTCAGCTGATGTTCTGAAAGAGCTGCAAAATCTGGACCCCTACAAATCACCCGGGCTAGACAATCTGGACCCTTTCTTTCTAAAATTATCTGCCGAAATTGTTGCAACCCCTATTACTAGCCTGTTCAACCTCTCTTTCGTGTCGTCTGAGATTCCCAAAGATTGGAAAGCAGCTGCGGTCATCCCCCTCTTCAAAGGGGGGGACACTCTTGACCCAAACTGCTACAGACCTATATCAATCCTAACCTGCCTCTCTAAAGTCTTCGAAAGCCAAGTCAACAAACAGATTACCGACCATTTCGAATCCCACCGCACCTTCTCCGCTATGCAATCTGGTTTCAGAGCTGGTCATGGGTGCACCTCAGCCACGCTCAAGGTCCTAAACGATATCATAACCGCCATCGATAAGAAACAATACTGTGCAGCCGTATTCATTGACCTGGCCAAGGCTTTTGACTCTGTCAATCACCACATCCTCATCGGCAGACTCAACAGCCTTGGTTTCTCAAATGATTGCCTCGCCTGGTTCACCAACTACTTCTCTGATAGAGTTCAGTGTGTCAAATCGGAGGGCCTGTTATCTGGCAGTCTCTATGGGGGTGCCACAGGGTTCAGGTGCCACAGGGTTCAATTCTTGGGCCGACTCTTTTCTCTGTATACATCAATGATGTCGCTCTTGCTGCTGGTGAGTCTCTGATCCACCTCTATGCAGATGACACCATTCTGTATACTTCTGGCCCTTCTTTGGACACTGTGTTAACTACTCTCCAGACGAGCTTCAATGCCATACAACTCTCCTTCCGTGGCCTCCAACTGCTCTTAAATACAAGTAAAACTAAATGCATGCTCTTCAACCGATCGCTGCCTGCACCTACCAGCACGTCCAGAATCACTACTCTGGAGGCTTCTGACTTAGAATATGTGGACAACTACAAATCCCTAGGTGTCTGGTTAGACTGTAAACTCTCCTTCTAGACTCACATCAAACATCTCCAATCCAAAGTTAAATCTAGAATTGGCTTTCTATTTCGCAACAAAGCATCTTTCACTCATGCTGCCAAACATACCCTCGTAAAACTGACCATCCTACTGATCCTCGACTTTGGCGATGTCATTTACAAAATAGCCTCCAATACCCTACTCAATAAATTGGATGCAGTCTATCACAGTGCCATCCGTTTTGTCACCAAAGCCCCATATACTACCCACCACTGCGACCTGTACGCTCTAGTTGGCTGGCCCTCGCTTCATACTCATCGCCAATCCCACAGGCTCCAGGTCATCTACAAGACCCTGCTAGGTGAAGTTCCCCTTATCTCAGCTCACTGGTCACCATAGCAGCACCCACCTGTAGCACGCGCTCCAGCAGGTATATCTCTCTGGTCACCCCCAAAGCCAATTCCTCCTTCGGCCGCCTCTCCTTCCAGTTCTCTGCTGCCAATGACTGGAACGAACTACAAACATCTCTAAAACTGGAAACACTTATCTCCCTCACTAGCTTTAAGCACCAGCTGTCGGAGCAATTCACAGATTACTGCACCTGTACATAGCCAATCTATAATTTAGCCCAAACAACCTCTTCCCTACTGTATTTATTTATTTATTTATTTATTTTGCTCCTTTGCACCCCAATATTTCTACTTTGCACTTTCTTCCACTGCAAATCTACCATTCCAGTGTTTTACTTGCTATATTGTATTTACTTCGCCACCATGGCCTTTTTTTTGCCTTTACCTCCCTTATCTCACCTCATTTGCTCACTTTGTATATAGACTTATTGTTCTACTATATTATTGACTGTATGTTTGTTTTACTCCATATGTAACTCTGTGTTGTTGTATGTGTCAAACTGCTTGCTTTATCTTGGTCAGGTCGCAATTGTAAATGAGAACTTGTTCTCAACTGGCCTACCTGGTTAAATAAAGGTGAAATAATTAAATAAAAATAAATAAATTGTCTCCAACCCCCCTGGTGTCGCCCATCTTCCCCATTATCCCCTGTGTATTTATACCAGTGTTTTCTTAATGACTTCTTAAGCACATTAATCCGCATTACAAACAGTGTAGAGCCTAACTGGCATACATAGGTGGCGCGTGAGTTTCAAGTTTGGGGAAGATCATTTTCACACAAAAAATACAACTTTATAATAAAGCATTACATGCATAATCGCATTTGCGTTCACTTTTGAGAACAGTGTTTTCCCGCTCATTTATTGCATTTTGGAACATTCGAGCTACTGCCATGTGTGCACTGCTGTGCTTATATTGTGAAGAAATAGCCAAATAGTGTATCAACATTTTAAGCTAAACGTTCTGATCTGTTGCATCAGCTTCATTGCTTGAAAAAAATGTGATGCTGCTGGTTGTATTAATTTGGGCTCTATCGCATCCCACAACTGTACTCCCTGTTTCTCGCACAGAAGGACAATTTGACCAATAGAATAGGTCAACTTTTGTACTATGGGGGATAGTACATTGACATAGGCTAGTGATTTTACTGTTCGTTAGGCCTACTCATGAAAAGTAAATGCGCCTCAGAATTCGATAAGGACGTGCGCAGTTGCGTCCCCGATATGTCTGTCTTCACTTCTAGCCTGTGAGAAGGACCTAAGATGACTGTGACGAGATCACGTGACGGCATTGTCTAGTAAGAATTAAGATATCTGAGAGAGCTATGTGAGTGACAGGTTCTTCAGAGCACGCAGCCGGGATACACAAAGGAAATTCCGCCGGGAAATTCGAGGCATTATCAAATGCTTATCAAATTGTGAATAAGAGACTGATGAAGTGTGTGCAGCCTGCGCAAAAAAACAAAGCAGAGCTCATGCCTTTCATGCAACTTTTTTCAAATAATCATTCGAGTCGCATCATGCAGCCTTAGAATGTATTAAAAATCCGAACATATAGCCCAACATTTGTATCACAACTAAAGTTGCATAAATAACTCCATATTAAGCATCTAGGAGGACCTGTTTCTTTGTTAATCGCTCAACACAGAATAGCTGCGTGTGTGCACTCCCTCAAATCGTTTGGAGAAAATATCCTTTCTATTTTATTCAGTTATGTTCAATTGTATTCTTCATGCTATGAAATAATATAAAATAATGCCACGGATTTCTAAGCAAATCTTGTCTGCTAAATTAACTAGTGTAGCCCACAGCCACGTGGCATAGCCAGATTAGGACCTAACATAAGGACAACTCAGAGTATGCTTTTCTGTTCTTCCGAAATAGACTACATTTTCTTCATATCATGTTTCTTTAGACCTGTTTAAAATAAATAATGGATTTATTGTGATGGTGTAGGCGATATTAAATGGATTTATTAGACTTTTAAAAATGTACATGTTCCAAAGGTCTGCATCAGTGGCGTGGAAGCCAGGAGATGCTAAATGTGTTTTTGTTAATGAACTGTCAATTACCGTGAGACCGGCAGTTATTTGCTTGACAATCACCAACTGACAAAATTTCATGACCGCCACAGCCCTAGCTGTTCTGCCTATTATCTATCATGTTGCCTTGTCACTTTACCACAACTATATGTACATAGCTACCTCGATTACCTCGTACCCCTGCACATTGACTCAGTACTGGTACTCCCTGTATATAACCATGTTATTAACTCGGACTCCTGCACATCGACTCAGTACTGGTACTCCCAGTATATAACCATGTTATTAACTCGTACCCCTGCACATCGACTCAGTACTGGTACTCCCTGTATATAACCATGTTATTACCTCGTACCCATGCACATCGACTCAGTACTGGTACTCACTGTGTATAACCATGTTATTACCTCGTACCCCTGCACATCGACTCAGTACTGGTACACCCTGTATATAACCATGTTATTACCTCGTACCGCTGCACATCGACTCAGTACTGGTACTCCCTGTATAAAACCATGTTATTTCTACTTGTTATTGTCATTCACTGGGCATTTATTCCTCGTCACTATTTCTATTTTTATTAAAAATTTGTATCTTTATCTTTAACTCTGCATTGTTGAAAAAGGACCCGTAAGTAAGCATTTCACTGTTAGTCTACACCTGTTGTTTTACGAAACATGTGACAAATAACATTTGATTTGATATGAAGCAGGCGATGTTAATCTTCAGCCTTATCTCCTCTTGAACAAACTCCTTTCACCTTATGAGTTATTATTAGGCTGTTCATTAATCGATGCACGTCCTCCTGGCTAACCAGCCTAAAATCTAGGTTCAGAGGAATTCAGCTGATTCCCCCCAGTCATCCATGACTGGTAATTAGGTTTTACAATTTGGAGGTATTCATTATTGAGCAGCACAGGCCATGATGAGAAGCATTTATTTTATAGATGCAGACGTCTGTCAGACTGTCAGAAATAAAAGTGGATGTGAGGAAGTTACTGTGTAAGTAGAATGCATTATTAAAAGACCACAAAGACCCACAGTGGCAGAATGCAGGTTGCATTTTAAACATATTCAATTGGGGGGTAGTATTTGTCATTTCACAAGCTAGAGAGTACCTATATGAGTAGAAAATGCTGCTCCTGGTTAATGTGACTATTGCAATATGCCTTCTGTCTGTGCCTATTTTTCTAGTTAATGGGAAGTGTATTTACTGTATATTACTGTGGTTTATTTAAATGATTTACAAGTGTTGCTTGAGGCTTGCCATTTCTATATGGAGGTTATAAGATCCCTTTAGTTAATTGATTGGAGAAAGATGTTTTTTTTCTTAGTGCTCTTGTATGACATAAGTAGTACAGAGATAGAGACCAACAGAATCTGTATGAGTCTCCGCATCTGTTAAGCTCTCGATGAAGACCTCCCTGTTGATCCTGACAGTACATTAGAACATACATCATATCATATTCTAACTTGGCGATGCGTCCAACACACTCCGTGTTATGGATTTCAAAACATATCCATCTCTGATGTCAATCTGTGTGGTACACAGCCTACAGAAAGAAAACATGCTGAACAGTGAACCTTCGTGAACTGTGTAGGCCTGAGTCATCAGCTGACTGTCAACCCCCCATCCATCCACCCACCACCATCCTCCATCCTACCACAGTTCAAGCCCGATGGTGCCCAGATAGCTCACTGCTCCCTCAGCCACTGCCGCCAGTTGAGGCTGTCAGGTAAACAAGATGCACTGGAGCTCTGGAAATGAAAGTGTGAGAGGTGACGTGTGGCAGGGGATATTGGGAGAGAGAGAGAGAGAGAGAGAGAGAGAGAGAGAGAGAGCCGTCTGTAAGGGAGGAGATTGAGACAGAAAGGGGGATGGAGGGACATGGAGGTCAAGCATGAGAGAAGGGGAGAATGCACCGGTGGGGGAAAGATAGAGAAAGAGTGAGGGAGAGGGTTCGTGAGGGAGATAGAGGGGAGGGGGGTGGCGACTGAGAGGCAGGATAAGCCCAGCACAGCTCGGGTGTTGACGGCACTTGACTGCTGGAGAGTGGCTGGAAATAAGACAAACTGTCCCTCGCTGTGAGGCCCTCAGCCCTGATTGATCTGTTATCTCTTCTTGCAATTTATTTCTCAGCAGGTCTCAGTAAGTGTGTGTGTGTGTATTCTTCTGTTTATTTTTTTAGGGGGGGGGGGTCCTTCTTTCCTTAAGTTGTATCTGCAGGCACTATGGTGCATCTCAGCTCCAGCTTGATATGTCTGCTTTTATCTGTTATAGAGGGGGGAGACATGTTGGTAAAGGTCCCCAATCCCTGTGAAAAATATCAGCCATGTCACAGAAATTATAAATGTCTAGGGCAATGGCCTCTCAACTCTCAAATCTCAACTCCCCCACACAATACACAACACTACATACAGATGGTAAGTGCCCCAAACAGGAGAGGAGTGTGGAATGATCTGACAACACCACCAAGTTTCATCGCTGTATTACAATTCCATACATCCCCCGCACAAAAAAAAAATAAACCACCCCCCAAGGAACTCCAATGTTAGCACAGCTCAGTCTTCCATTAAAATAATAAAATGGGTTAATTTCATTCCTTATTATTTATTTATTTGTTTACATGGGGAGAAGATGGGGAAGTGGCGGATCGGGAGAGGGGTCTGAGTGATTCTGTCTAGCTCTGAAGACAATGCTGAAGTTTCTCTTTTTATGCCGGAGTAATATCTTAAGTAGTGTGAGACTTGATGTGGTCAAGCTCTCTCTCGGAGATAGATAAAAGTGGCTCATAAATTTCATTAGTGGAAAAGCATATAGAGGGACTGTGCCAGATGTAATTTGAGCTTAGAGGGTCACATAAGCGCTACTGTCAGCTGTGCCTGGATTTATGCATATAAACATGCTGGGAAAATCCATTCCTTTTCTGAACCAAGTTTCTGGAAGTTTTCTTTATTGTTTCTGGAACTTATCTGTGAGTTATGACTGCCCATGCATTGAAAACAAGAAAACGGATTTTAAGTTCTCTGAAAGGGTTATGGTAAATGACTAGCTTGATAACTAAATAGACAGTCACTTGTTTTCCCTTTTTACTCCCTACCTATCTCCTTAAAAAAATATTATTAGGCATCGGGCTGAGGAAATAGACTGGCACTGAGGTCACAAATCAACTAAAATGGAAAGCAATATAATTTTTTATTTTTTTTTAATCACTCCCGAAAGGAACAGAACACATGACTTTTATTAGCTGCCCTTGGTTTCATCATGGCATTGTCACTCTGACAATCACCGGGAAATAACACTGATTAGGCAACACATGGAATGAACACCCAATTTCCACATCAATTTCAGAAGTGATTCAGAGAATAGCTGGCAGATCTGTCAGGGTTAGTGGAGAAGATTGAAATGCATGGACTCAGTACCCTTAGGTCAGCTCTTATTGAGTTAGAAGGAAAAACAACAGGAGGATGGCCTTTTTTCTCTCTAGCCTTTTTGTGGTTTTACAATGATAGGCAGTTTGCATCATGGGACCACTCAGTGACCTCTCCTCCATTGTGTCATAATAATGATGGCTTGTTTACATTAAACACAATCATGAACATAACAACTCTCCCCCTTCCACTGCTCAGATATTGGATTGTCTGAAGACAATTCTCTCACAGTGAGAACAGGTGAAACACACACAGGAGGGAAGCACACGGTTGTTATAACCAAGTCTTTTGTGCCCACAAATGACCTTAGAGCGGAGAAACAAACAACATCACACGAGTGTCGCAAGACTAACTGGATGACCTTGGAATACAAATTACCTCTGCAACACTTCATTAGGCTGTGTTCTTCTCTCAGTCCTCTGCTCTGAGGTGGCTAGTCTGTCTATCCGTGACACTGTTGTGGAGACAAGTGTCAACACCATCATTCAAGAAGCAAGTCAGAGTGCTGGCTTTTAGGCTGTAAAAGCCCCTATTAGTTGTAATTACAGAGAACAAATCTGAGGAGCTGATGTTCTACTCAGGCTAAAACATATGTGGGTTCAACCATTTGGAAATGCAAGTATCAACACATGAGCAATCCAGTGCATAATGGAAATGGAGGCATTAAAACACAATACTGAAGAGCAGGTGTGGTAGTTTTAAGGTGATTTAAAGAGCCACTGGACACGCCGATTGGCACTGTTTTTTCTGTTGCTCATTAGAAAAAGTAGATTTTAGTCTTGGGGGTGTGTTTCCTGACCAATTCCTCGTTTGGTTAATGATGTTTGTCCCCAATGAGACACTGTAGACACGGAAGCATATGTCACTTCCTCAAAATCTCCAGAATGAATCTAAGAAAACTCAAGAAATCTGTAATGAATTTTGACGTTTTTGCAGAGTATGTTTTAGTTGCACAATTTTACATCTAACTAACATCTAACTAAGGTGGTGCAGTATTTCTCAAGTAAAAAAATGTGTAACGTGTTTTCTTATGTATATCAAGCCGGAGCTGCTGGACAGGTCTGTCTCACTGTCTATGCTAATAGTTAGAGAGCAACCACCACAGTTGTTCCCCCCATGTTAGTGGGCAAATGGACATCATCAAATCAAAACCCAACCTTCATTTACTCGTTGTGACGCATGGATAATCCAAACTCCATTTTGGACGAGACTGACTTTATGACCAAAATTATCCTATTTACACTTTGTTGTCAATTTTGACTCTAGAATTACTGTGTGTGACTTATATAGATGCCACACAGGCCGTTTCCAAAGGGATTCATTGCTTTTTAAAGGCAGTCACTCTTTAAATGATGTGTTATTCATTCCTCTTCAAACATTCGTTTTTTTGTGGTAATAGAGCAGGAGGATCAGTTTCTTTGATGTTTAAATTTTGTTAATGATTAAAATGACTTGTGATTGCTGCATCTCTTAAAGCAGGCAGTTAGTCTCTCTCTCTCTCATTCTCTCCCTCTCTTCTACTCTATTCTGCTTTCTTTCTGTCTCTCAAGCAGCATTACTAGGCTGCCAGAGCCTTTTCAGAGGGAGAGCTATCTCTGCCACCTCACTCACCACAGATACAAATCAAACATGTGAAGTCAAAAAGTTCAAAACCATCCAGTGCCCGCTTTCCCCCCACCGTCAGTTTTTATTAATGCTCCAGATGTAAATGGCGGATAGTTTCAGGTTGCCCCTCAGCCCATGCTCCTGGAATACACAGCACCCGGGTATCAGCCATTTCATTCTGCTGTGATGCCATGGTTTCTAAAAGGGGGAGATAAGCCAAGAGCGGACAATTTCCTTCCCAGGATGTGAGAGCTTTATTGATGGAGTGGACTGGGCTAATGTTTTTAGCCTTCTGGGTGTCCATCTGCAAGCATTTTTCCAGTATTAACACCACTCTGTTTAAGTAGCTCCAATGGCTTCCTGGGGCAGAGTGAAGATAATACTTGCTATTTATCATGAAGAAATTCCATTTCTGCCCCGCAATTGTCCTCATAAAAGAGTTTCCAATCCATATATCAACCATTTAGTTGTCTGTTTTCATGATCGGGAAATCATTTGTGTGCATTTAGTTTATTTATTGGGAGACGTTCCGCCAGTGGGTAGGGGTGAAAAACGGAAACCTATTAACTGACAAAGGAAAGGAAAGAAACCCAGTTAGAGCAGCAGGAGAAGAAGTTTGTCTTGTATTATCCCAGCATTAGCATTCCTTTGTGCTGTGCCTACCAGGGAAAAAAGGGCATCTGCTCCATGAATCACATGTGCTTTAATAATAATCTCTTGATGCTTCATCATTTCAGCCTAAAACCAGACCGCTGTGATTGAACAAAGAAACAGCCAATTACAACAAATGAGACATTTGCTCAATCACACTATCACACCGTAGCCTGGTGGTCTCTTTTCATTCCCCCCCACACCGCTGCAACCACATCAGGATTCACCGGCCTCACACTTCGTAATGATCACCTAATAAATTAAGAGCTATTTAGGAGTATAAGGTATTTTTCATTGCCTCCATGTCTCTGTACGTATTTCCCTGGTTTGTGTTTGTCACTTGTGTTTATAATGAGCAGCGTTAGCATTCCTGCTGAGAGGAGTGACCTCCAGCCCCCGTCTCTTACTGTTGCATGATAAATGAGAGAGGAACCCCAAGATCAGACGGAGGTTCACAACAACCCCCCCCCCCTCCCCCTACCCAATACTATAAATAACAGCTTGCATTTATTTTCTTTGGGTGTGGCCCATTTAGACCCAGACTGGTCTAGTACTGTACACTGAAACTGTGATTCCCCTACCGACCAGAACTGGGACACACCCATATGTGTTGGGTAGAGTCTGATGCTGGGGCTGCATATGTGTTAGGGTAGACTCCAGCTGGTGAGGTCTGGTCAAGGTCATCCATTTCAAGTCTGTTTCACGCATGTTTGACAGTAATTAATTGAGCTGGGTTCCATGTTAGTAGCACTGCTTCCCCCATGCAGTCTCCCTGGTGCTAGTTAATATAGATTTCCTCTGCAACGTCTGACTTTGACAAAGCCACAGATTTGTTAGAATGCCAACAATGTTTATAGTATCTGATAAAGAGTCGTGCCAAAACTAATTGAGCGATGCAGTTTGTCTTAGCTGCATTTTTTACTCCTTATAATAGAGTGAGTGACAGGAGAATTTTAATGGCTGATTTGATTCAGAGGTAATTTCCCCTGACAGATCTTGTGCTTGGCTACAGCAGAGAGGCGGTGAAGGTGCAGCGGAGCTATTTAACATATCCCTCTTCTTTGTCAGGCGGTGAAATCCCAAAATGGGAGAGTCAATCCTTTCCTTATTGCTTGTCTTCTATGGTAATCGTAATGTTGTCAAAGTAGAGCCATTATACGTTTTGAAGTTGTTTTCTGCACTGTCGAGTATCAGTCTTACTGCTGATTGGTCTGGCACATTGACGGGTATTGGTATTCAGGTGTCTATCCGGATTATAAATGTGTGATGTCAGCGCAGAACTATTTTCTTTAGCTGCAGCAACACAACAAAAGTGGTTTCCACCACTCTTCCGCAGACAGCTAGGTGAGCTCCCCAAACTGTTTTCTTCTTCATGTGGTTTACTGCCTGGCTACAGCCTGTGAATAGGAAAGCAGCAGCACAATTAGGAAGGTCACTTCACACAAAGTCATTAAAATCAATGTCACTCAAGGTAAACAAAGGAGAGGTTCACTGTTTACTTAGCTCATGCATCTCTCCGTGCCATGCTTAGGACCTTTTACAATTTTTTGGTGCAGCTTGTCCATTGTATTTATAACAGGCCGTTAGAGAGTGTGTGCAATAGAGAGTGTGTGTATGTCTATGAAGAGCCTATTCTGTTACCCCCCCCCCCCCCAGGCTCTGTCTAATCAGTGGGAAAACAAACAGGATTTTATTACAGACTTTTTGTACTTATTTTCGGCACATAGTCATCTCCCTGTCTCCAATCTCATTTGGTTTCTCATTCCCTCAGAAGTCTGATGTCTGTAGTCAAAGTAGCATTCTGAAGTGAGGCAGATACTGTAAGAGGCTACCAAATGTCCTTCCACTGCGAGCAGGATAGAGAAGAGCAATGTAGAGGAGGATAAAGGAAGGAGTGCGAGCCAAAAACGTTTTGATGCTCTTTCTTCCCATTCCATGGCAGTCAGGTATTTTGTTGTTGAGTTGAATGGAAAAAGGAATTTGGCAGAAGCACCTTTCATCCTGTAGTGTATCACATGATACACACCTTCTCTGATCATGAGTAGAGTATTTCTTGAGCATATTCCGCTCGTGCTCCGTCATACTCATTTTCCACCTGCTTTGAGAAAACATCCAAATTAGTCATGGAGATCAATGTGAGCTCCCTCCATCGCCCCCTTGCCGTACCCCCTCCGGTGACTTCATTAAAAACACGACAGAGCTGGCTTCACCTGAACCCCACGACGCCTCACACACCTGCAGGACTACAGACTAACATTTTCTATTGGTGGCACTGGTGCCACATACTTTTTTCAGTTGGTGGCACCAGCACCACATTATTTTTGCGACATCATGTAATAGAAAATAAATGTCATTATCTCATAATGTCATTCACAGTGCTTTATTAAAACAAGTGTAATAGACTACTGAATATCCCTGTGTTTTATATACACTAGATGGCCAGTTTATTAGGTACACCACCCTGTTCACATAAATGGTTCGCTCCTACAGACAGTGAGTCACGTGGCTGTGGCTTTCTATATAAAACAGGCAGACAGGCATTGAGGCATTCAGTTACTGTTTGATTGAACGTTAGAATGGGCAGAACGAGTGACCTAAGCGACTTTGAGCGTGATATGAGAGTCGGTGCCAGGCACGCCGGTTCCAGTATCTCAGAAATGGCTGGCCTCCTTGGATTTTCATGCATGACAGTGTCTAGGGTTTACCGAGAATGGTGCGACAAACAAAAAACATCCAGACAGTGGCAGTCCTGTGGGCGAAATGAGAGGTTGAAGGAGAATGGAAATAATTGTGCAAGCTAACAGGCAGGCCACAAACTGGCAAATAACGGTGCAGAACAACATTGGTGTGCAGAACAGCATCTTGAAACGCACAACTTGTCGGTCCTTGTCACAGATGGGCTATTGCAGCAGACGACCACACTCATATCAGCTAAAAACAAGAAGAAGTGGTTCCAGTGTGCACGCAATCACTAACACTGGACAATTGAGTAGTGGAGAAACATTGCTTTGGTTCGATGAATCCTGGTTCCTGTTATGTCAGGATTTGGCGTAAGCAGCATGAATCCATGGCCCCATCCTGCCTCGTGTCTGCAGTACAGGCTGGTGGAGGTGGTGTAATGGTGTGGGGAATGTTTTCCTGGCACATGTTAGGTCCCTTGATACCAATTGAGCAACATGTCCATGCCCTGGAGAATTCAGGCTGTTATGAAGGTAACGGGGGGGGTCCGACCTGGTACTAGATGGCTGTACCTAATAAACTGGCTAATGAGTGTATATTTCCACACTATGTTGGAATAATACTGTGAAATTGTGAATATGATGATAATGCCCTTTTAGTGTAGGAGCTGTTTCAAAAGACTACCTGAAAGTTCAGCCTGTTTTGGTGAGAGGGAGTTTTGGCCTTCCATGGTGACATCACCATGCGGTAAATAAGTTAATAGAACGATAAAAGAGTTCCAAACCTCTCTGCCAATAACAGCTAATTGTCAGTTTTACCCTCCCCACTCAAACCACTCCCAGACAGTCCTATCAAAATTACTGCTTTAGAAATTGCTCTTTGCTAAGGATGTGCAACCTAATCAAGTGATTGTCATGAATTTTGGGTTGGCAATTAGGCTATTGTTGTTATATTTTACAGTTATATTAGGACTCCAGAATTGTCTATATTGTTGGGATCAATAGAGATATATTTGCCTACATCTTTATCGTAGGCTAATTTATTTGGGGCTAATTCACCACCTGAGTAAGTTGGAAACTCAAAACACAATAGCTAAATATAATATCCACTAGTAGGAGCCATGTATTAACAGTGAATTTTAATGTCCTAAAAAAAACTTTTTAGTCATAGCCTACTACCCAACGAGGCCTCGGCTCTCGCAATGGCTAGTGCACATTTTGCATGCTCTGTATTTCAAAGCCATATAAAATATATTGGTTGTAAAACAGTTCACTATAGAGCTGAAAATGGACAGTTGAGAAATAAAAAGTATATCTATAGAAGGCTAAGAACTTCCTCTCTACAACTGTGAAAACATGTATTACACAGGATAGCTGTGTTTTCCCGCAGTTGGATCTTGAAATGTTATACAATAAGGACACATTTTTTTCTCCACAGTGAGAGTGGCTCATCACAGCAGCAGTCCCCAGCGAAACCGGCACAGCGTCATACTCAGGCAGACACTTTCATTACAGGAATCATGAGGATAAAAAGGCACTTTACTGTTTGACCAAATCATGTTTTTAAGCCTCCTAAAAATAGGATGTTTTGTGTGAGGTGACTATGTAGACTATGTAGAGTTTGCAGCTTGCACCGATGCGACCAAATCGCAAGTCGCAAAATGGACCAAATGGCCCAGGCTGCTGTCACGACCTGACCATAGAGAGCCCTTGGTTCTCTATGGTGTTGAGGTCAGAGCGTGACTAGGGGGGTGTTCTAGTCATTCTATTTCTATGTTGGTGAGTTGTATGGTTCCCAATTAGAGGTAATCGTTGCCTCTAATTGGGGATCATATTTAGGAAGCCCTTTCTCCCACCTGCTTTGTGGGATATTGTTTTGTGTATGTGCTTGTTGCACCAGTTAGGTCATGTTTTGTTGTTTATTTATTGTTTTGTGGAAGTTTCACTGTATATTAAAGATGTGGAACTCTAATCACGCTGCGCCTTGGTCCGTCTTTCCTCAAGATCGTGACAGCTGCAACTGTCAACTCCATTATGGATAACTTTTACATGCACCATATATGAAAGAACTAAACAGCGATGAGATCAGACAAAATGCCAGATTATATTATATTTAAATGACAGGGTTTTTTGGGAAGAGTGGGGAAAAAAATCTTCTGAATATTAAACAGTTTGGTTGCAATTAGATGGGGAATGCAGGGAGTTATTTTTTTATAGAAGAATGAGGATATTTTGTGGGAAAGGCAAGGCACCTTGGTGCCAAACATAACGTTTTTAAGCTGATTAGAGGGGATGGATAAGGGCTAAGACGTAAGGGACTAATGGCCTGTTCCTGGTGCTTCATTGGCCCTGATACCCACTCAGCCAAGGAAAATGGAACTACAAGTGGTGTCAGACTGGGTGCGCAACTGGTCAACTGGAGTCAGGTGCAGGAGAGCAGAGATGAGTGAACAGGCACACTTTAATTGGCAGAAGCAAATCAGTCGGACGCAACAGCGTCACAACACTCCAGCCAAAGGCAAAAGCGAATAGCGCACTAGTCACACAAATAATGTACAACAATACAATACCACGGGTTCAAAACAATACCCGGAAAAAACCAGCCTGCCACGTCACACAATAAACGTAACGAACAATTACACACACAGACATGGGGGGAACAGAGGATAATATACACGTGGAGTGATGAGGGGATGTAAACCAGGTGTGCGGGAAAACAAGACAAAACAAATGGAAAATGAAAGGTGGAGCGGCGATGGTTAGAAGACCGGTGACGTCGACCGCCGAGCGCTGCCCGAACAAGGAGAGGAGCAGACTTCAGCGGGAGTCGTGACAAATGGTGTCCTGCTGTTGTTATGACATCGTTCCAGAGAATGTCATGTTAATTTCTCTACCATAAGCTGCCTCCAACGTCGTTTTAGAAAATTTGGCAGTACGTCCAACCGGCCTCACAGCCGCAGACCACATGTACCCATACCAGCCCAGGACCTCCACATCCGGCTTCTTCAGCTGCGGGATCGTCTGAGACCAGCTACCCGGACAGCTGATGGAACTGTGGGTTTGCACAATTGAAGAATTTCCTTACAAACTGTCAGAAACCATCTCAGGAAAGCTGCGTGTATGGTGTGTATGGCAGCTGACAGCGTGTATGGTGTGTATGGTGTTGGGTGGGTGAGAGATTTGCTGATGTTAACGTTGTGAACAGAGTACCCCATGGTGGCGGTGTCATTATGGTATGGGAAGGTATAAGCTACGGACAATGAACACAATTGGATTTTATCAATGTCAATTTGAATGCACAGAGATACCGTGATGAGATCCTGAGGCCCATTTCCGTGCCATTCACCTCATGTTTTAGCATGATAATGCACAGCCCCATGTCGCAAGGATCTGTACACAATTCCTGGAAGCTGAAAATGGCCTGCATACGCCCCAGACATGTCACGCATTGAGCATGTTTGGGATGCTCTGGATCGACGTGTACGACAGCGTGTTCCAGTACCTGCAAATATCCAGCAACTTGGCACAGCCATTGAAGAGGAGTGGGACAACATTCCACAGGCCTCAATCAACAGTCTAACCAACTCTATGCGAAGGAGATGCAAGAGGAAAATGGTGGTCACTCCAGATACTGACTGGTTGTCTGATCCATGCCCTCACCTTTTTTTAAGGTATCTGTTTACCAAAAGATGCATATCTGTATTCCCAGTCATGTAAATCCATAGATTAGGGCCTAATGAATTTATTTATCCTTATATGAACTGTAACTCAGTCAATTCTTTGAAATTGTCGCATGTGGTGTTTATATTTTTTGTTCAGTGTATATGTTCTCCAGTGCACTTTACATCCTTTGAAAATATCTGAATAAGGATTTAAGTGCTGTACAGCACGGAGCCTTTAGAGAAGCATAATTTCCTAGGTAGGCACTTACAGTACTATTATGACTCCAGTGCATGACTATTATATTAATGATTACATAGTTCTCATGACACTTAATGAGTATTGGACACTGCAGTGATATTTCACGCTCACAGAATCACCACAAATAGTCTCCAATAAAGTATAGGTAGATGCAAGAGCTCAGTTCAAAACGGAGTCAAAACTAGTAAGAGAAATATAATCAAATCAAATCAAAGTTTATTTGTCACGTGCGCCAAATACAACCGGTGTAGACCTTACAGTGAAATGCTTGCTTACAGGCTCTAACCAATAGTGCAAAAAAGGTATTAGGTGAACAATAGGTAGGTAAAGAAATAAAACAACAGTAAAAAGACAGGCTATATACAGTAGCGAGGCTATAAAAGTACCGAGGCTACATACAGACACCGGTTAGTCAGGCTGATTGAGGTAGTATGTACATGTAGATATGGTTAAAGTGACTATGCATATATGATGAACAGAGAGTAGCAGTAGCGTAAAAGAGGGGGTTGGCGGGTGGTGGGTGGGACACAATGCAGATAGCCCGGTTAGCCAATGTGCGGGAGCACTGGTTGGTCGGGCCAATTGAGGTACTATGTACATGAATGTATAGTTAAAGTGACTATGCATATATGATAAACAGAGAGTAGCAGCAGCTAAAAAGAGGGGTTGGGGGGGCACACAATGCAAATTGTCCAGGAAGCCATTTGATTACCTGTTCAGGACTCTTATGCCTTGGGGGTAAAAACTGTACCGCTTGCCATGCCAGTCTATGACAGGGGTGGCTGGGGTCTTTGACAATTTTTAGGGCCTTCCTCTGACACCGCCTGGGAGATAAAGGGAGATAAAGGGAGATAAAGTAAAACACTTGAACACATCAGTATATAATCATTTCAAACCAAGTAATTGGGAAAACAACAACAACAAAACAAGCACTCGGAAATGATTAGCTGTGATTTGCTCTAGCCATTATCTCTGCTAAATTTCAAACACCATCACAATACTTTCCATCTCTTCTTTTGCCCTGCCCTGAGAGGCTAAAATTGTCTATATACAGATTTAGGATCTTAATTTGATCACTCTGTTGCAGGAGAACTTTATAGCAATGCAGGACATTTAAAACGTGTAGTGTATTTGAGGTTTAAAAAGGCTTCTGAAGTTTGTAATTTCCACAGAAATTTCAGACTTGATTTGTATCAACCCCTACAATAATAATTCACATTTCCTGTTGGTACAGGATTATTTTCCTGCTGTAGGAAACTGGCTCAAATTAAGATCTTACATCTGTAGTTGCCGGGTCTTAGTGCTGTATCTGATCGATGACGTGGGCAGATAATTGATTGATGGATCGGGCAATCAGCTGCTCTCTGCTGTGGACTGCAGGACGACGCAGTCGATCAATTCTCCTCCTGGTGGACAGATATCATTAAGGCTCAGGAAGTTTCAATAACAGTCCCTGCTGACCTAGGAATGGCCAGTTAACTTTGCTAAAGTCAAGGTACAAAGGCTCTGTTTTATGGGAGCTCAGGGCCAGAGTATTACATTTCACAGCACTCAGGCCCATCCAACCAAGGTTTTTTTAAAAGGCACACAATTTCAAGGATTTTTATAATTAAAGATGATCGTAACTTTTCTCATCTTTTCTTGTCCCTCAATAATCCATTGTGAAGCAGAATTTGATCACTGGCTTTTAAAAGGTCACACAGAAACATCAGACAATTGCCGTAAATCCCTTTGATTGGCTGTGATGGAAGCTAAACTAACATAATATTCTCTCCTTTACGACAAAGGATGTTGGCTGAATAGATTTCAGATAGGTGTTGACCTTTGTGTGTTGCTGTTATTACCTGTAAATGCTGCTGCTGTCACTTGTAATGGCTTAGCTTCTCTCAGGGGTCCGTTCTCCAAAAACATACTGATCTTTGTAACATTGTTGTTTCTTTTTTATTCTGGACTGGACAAATATTTAAATAAGAGTTACCCTATGGGTCTGGTTAAAACATTTCCAGAAAAGTTCAATCAGACTTTTACACCCACAGTCCATGTAATTGGAAACATCTGTGTGTGTTACAACATGAAAAGGGTCAGAAGAAAGCTTGACTTTACATTAGAATTGGAAGTATTTTAATTTCCACTGCTCTCGGAGCGACTGCCAACGCTCTCTGTCATTTTCAAGAGACATGTGAGTGGCACAGCTCTCCTGAGCAATGGACAAATACACTGCATCCAGTTGTGAGCACATCCTGATGCAATTCCATTAGAATGATTTGAAATAGACTTTCCCTCTCATCAGTAGAGAAACTGCCAGCTCCCTTTCCCAGAAGTGTGTGTCATGACTCATAGCTTTTAAACCTCCCTGTTAAGGAATGAGTGTCCGAGAGACGCAAGCTCTTATGTAAATGTAAATTATAGCTAGCCACAGAGTTGCCCACTGTCTTTGGCCTAGGCCTCTAATGGTCTTGCTCTCCTTATGGCCGATCTGGGTTTGTCTCTTGGTAATGGCCATAGACAGCCAGGACGTCTGGAACACTGATGCGTAACCTTCCTCAATAGGGCCTGTTGTTGCATGGTTGCCTGCACCACCACCACCATGGCTCTCCCTGACTCCCTCAGCCCTGACGGCTGTGTAGTAATTGGGAAGGGACTTTTACCCTCCCACTCGCCCCCCTTCTGCGATTGGAGTGAATGGACGGTGCCGGCCCGATCAACACATGTTCCTCTCCGGAGGGGGCCTGTCACCGGGGATTGTGACAGGTTGACCTGGGTAATACTGGCTCTGTTCAACATGTTTGGGTTGGAAAGGAGGATTTACATAAGATGTAGCACAGAACCCAATGAATATTCAAGCCTTTGTCCCCGGTGCACTCATCTCACTGACCCAAAATAAATTCATATAGAGTGCTCAGGCTCAGAAGAATTGCATCTCTTTGTATGACTGGAGTGGTGTGTTGAATCATGTTTACTTTGATCACGATAACGCACGCAGTCAATATTTAGTGACATTGATCAATTGTTAATATAAACATTTGAATATCCTTTGTGGTGTTTGTTGCATCTCTCATCCTATACTTATACTAAACTGAGCAAAAATATAAGCGCAACATGCAACACTTTGAAGGATTTTACTGAGTTACAGTTCATATAAGGAAATCAGTCAATTGAAATAATTTGTTAGGCCTTAATCTATGGATTTCACATGACTGGGAATACAGATATGAATCTGTTGGTCACAGATATATATGAAAAAAAAGTGAGGGTGTGGATCAGAAAACCAGTCAGTTTCTGGTGTGACCACCATTTGTCACATGCAGTGCAACACATCTCCTTTGCATAGAGTTGATTAGGCTGTTGATTGTGGCCTGTGGAATGTTGTCCCACTCCTCTTCAATGGCTGGATATTGGCAGGAACTGGAACATGCTGTTGTACACTTCGATCCAGGGCATCCCGAACATGCTCAAATGGTGACATGTATGGTGAGTATGCAGGCCATGGAAGAACTGGGACATTTTCAGCTTCCAGGAATTGTGTACAGATCCTTGCGACATGGGGCAAACAGCAAACGCTGTCTGCCATCTGCCCGGTACAGTTGAAACCGGGATTCGTCCATTAAGAGCACACTTCTCCAGCGTGCCAGTAGCCATCGAAGGTGAGCATTTGCCCACTGAAGTTGGTCCCGACACCGAACTACAGTCAGGTCTAGACCCTGGTGTGGACAAAAAGCACGCAGATGAGCTGTCCGGGTGGCTGATCTCAGATGATCCCACAGGTAAAGAAGCAGGATGTGGAGGTCCTGGGCTGGCGTGGTTATACTGGGCCTGCCAAATTCTCTAAAGCGACGTCGGAGGCGGCTTATGGTAGAGAAGTTAACGTTAAATTCTCTGGCAACAGCTCTGTTGGACGTTCCTGTAGTCAGCATGCCAATTGCATGCTCCCTCAAAACTGGAGACATCTGAGGCAAAAACTGCACATTTTAGAGTGGCCTTTTTTTGTCAGCAGCACAAGGTGCACCTGTGTAGAGATCATGCTGTTTAATCAGCTTGTTGATATGCCACTTCTGACAGGTGGATGGATTTTCTTGGCAAAGGAGAAATGCTCACTAACAGGGATGTAAAGAAATGAGTGCGTATGGAACATATTTTATTTCAGCTCATGAAACATGGGACCAACACTTTACATGTTCGATTTATATTTTTGTTCAGTGAATATGTTTAAACTCTCCCACACATAACATCTACTGTATAATGAAGTGAAAATTTGTTTTGTAAATCACAGATATTCATACCGAACAGTGAACCTAAGGTTAGTGACAGCACCTTGCCAGTAGCCACCCAGCAGGTTGTTTATGAATTACATAACATTTCAGAGGGCTTGGTTGATGCTGCTTGATTTACAAAAGCAATGAGAACAACAGGCAGCATGCATGAGTTATTTCAGACTGATGGAATTCATTTGAATGCACCGGGCGTGTACAGTGTGGCTTTATTCCTAGGGCTTGGATCAGGTACACGTAGCCTCCCTTCTCTGAGCCTGTGGAAATTAAGAGCAGAACAAATAGGCTAGGTTGTGTGGAATGACTCAGTGCATTTATGCGAGACTTCATCAATGAATTTCATATCTCCAGCTGTTCTAGTCCACTGCACGTTAATCAACAAATCATTCTGGGTTTCCAGAGCTTAAAGAGAATGCCTTGTTGTTTTTTTGTCTTTTCTACACAGTCGCCTTTGAGGCTCCATAGCTTACTATAGGCCTGCTTTCATCCCTGCCCCCCATTGATTTGTATGTATTTTTTTGTGTAAGTCTTTATGCAGTTCAGCATATCTTTCTGTTGTACAGTACATTATATAGCCATGTGTCTCGCAATCACAATTTAAGCCATATTCATCACAGATTTTTGATTCATATAAAATGTAGCAAATTTGCAGCATACTTGCAGCATACAGCCTTTTTTCACATTTCTCCCCTCCTCCGCTCCTGACCGCATGTGGTGCCATAGAAATATAATGAATAGAACTGGGATCCCCATTCAAGTCAATGATGGCATAATGCGTGTACTGGCAGCCATTGCGAGTGTACCCATAGGAGCAAAGCAGGAAGTAAAATATGTGCTGTGAATTGTTGATTCAACTCAACAGAAAAAAAATACATTCCATTGTATGAGCCACATCAGTTAACATCATTTGAATGGACATTCTAAATTACTATGGAAAATATTGCATCACAATACCCAGCAGCCATTGTGAGTGTACCCATGAGTTGACCAGACAACTTGCCAGTGTTAGAGGTTCCATGCCTGTTCTATTCATTCTATTTCTATGGGTGCTGCTGCTGCTGCATTGTGGAGGGTATTGCCTAAGCAAATTAAGATTTGTTTGCTTGTTTCAGCGAGGAGAAACAAAGTTTCATCACAGTGTTAATAAGAGCCCATGTTACAGCCAAAACGGACTCAAATGCATGAATGCCCAATTGAAATGTTTTATTTAACCTTTATTTAACTAGGCAAGTCAGTTAAGAACAAATTCTTATTTACAATGACGGACAACATGGTAGCAGCACAACATGGTACTGTAGCAGCACAAAACATGGTACAAACATTATTGGGCACAGACAACAGCACAAACGGCAAGAAGGTAGAGACAACAAATACATCACGTGAAGCAGCCACAACTATCAGTAAGACTGGCCATGATTGAGTCTTTGAATGAAGAGATTGAGATAAAACGGCCCAGTTTGAGTGTTTTTTGCACCTTGTTCCAGTCGCTAGCTGCAGCGAACTGAAAAGAGGAGCGACCCAGGGATGTGTGTGCTTTGGGGACCTTTAACAGAATGTGACTGGTAGAATGGATGTATGTGGAGGATGAGGGCTGCAGTAGGTATCTCAGATAGGGGGGAGTGAGGCCTAATAGGGTTTTATAAATAAGCATCAACCAGTGGGTCTTGCGAAGGATATGACAGTGATGACCAGTTTACAGAGTAGTATAGAGTGCAGCGATGTGTCCTATAAGGAGCATTGGTGGCAAATCTGATGGCCGAATGGTGAAGAACATCTAGCCGCTCGAGAGCACCCTTACCTGCCGATCTATAAATGATGTCTCCGTAGTCTAGCATGGGTAGGATGGTAATCTGAATCAGGGTTAGTTTGGCAGCTGGGGTGAAAGAGGAGCGATTACGATAGAGGAAACCAAGTCTAGATTTAACATTAGCCTGCAGCTTTGATATGTGCTGAGAGAAGGACAGTGTACCATCTAGCCATACTCCCAAGTACTTGTATGAGGTGACTACCTCAAGCTCTAATCCCTCAGAGGTAGTAATCACACCTGTGGGGAGAGGGGCATTCTTCTTACCAAACCACATTACCTTTGTTTTGGAGGTGTTCAGAACAAGGTTAAGGGCAGAGAAAGCTTGTTGGACACTAAGAAAGCCTTGTTGTAGAGCGTTTAACACAAAATCCGGGGAGGGGACAGCTGAGTATAAGACTGTATCGTCTGCATATAAATGGATGCTCCCAAGCTTCCTACTGCTTGAGCTATGTTGTTTATGTAAATTGAGAAGAGCGTGGGACCTAGGATCGAGCCTTTTGGGACTTCCTTGGTGACATGCAGTGGCTGAGACAGAAGATGTTCTGACTTTATACACTGTACTCTTTGAGAGAGGTAGTTAGCAAACCAGGCCAAAGACCCCTCAGAGACACCAGTACTCCTTAGCTGGCCAACAAGAATGGAATGGTCTACCGTATCAAAAGCTTTGGCAAAGTCAATAAAAATAGTAGCACAACATTGCTTAGAATCAAGGGCAATGGTGACATAATTTAGGACCTTTAAGGTTGCAGTGACACATCCATAACCTTAGCAGAAACCAGATTGCGTACCCGAGAGAATACTATATACGTCATGAAAGCCAGTCAGTTGATTATTGACAAGTTTTTCCAACATTTTTGATGAACAGGGCAAAATAGAAATTGGCCTATAACAGTTAGGATCAGCTTGATATCCCCTTTTAAATAAAGGATGCACCGTGGCTACCTTCCAGAAAAAGGGTCTAAACCATGTGACCCAGATGTTTTTTGGGGGTCAAGTCTAATAAGGAGCTCCTTTAGCACCTCGTACTCAGTGACTGCCTGCAGGGAGAAACTTTGTAGCGGGGCAGGGGAAAAAGAGGGAGGAGCATCGGGGATAGTCGCATTAGAAGGGGTGAGAGATGAGGAAATGTTGGACGGGCGAGGAGGCATGGCAAAGTCCAATAGGAATCCTGACTTAATGAAGTGGTGATTAAAGAGCTCAGCCATGTGCTCCTTGTCAGTAACCACCACATCATAGACATTTCCCAAGATGGCGTAGCAATGCAGACGTGTTTTGTTCGTCCTCTCGTGTACTTCTGTATTTTTTGTATATATTTCAAATTTAATTTTCAATCTCTTTTCCATTTTAATTCAATTATACCTTCCGGTAACCTGCCTCACCCAATGTGATACGGAACCGCTGTTATTTTAAATTTTTAGACCTTATAGCAAGAACCACCTAGCCATCAGAAGCTAACCAGCTACAAGCTATTTAGTCATTGTTAGCCACTGCTAGCGGCCTTAACCCTTCTGCACAGATACCAGCCCTTTTTTTAGCCTGGATAATACTCACCAGCCTACCAGTATCGGACTGTCTCTCCACTACAACGCCGGATTCCTGCCATAATCCCAGGACCATTACTCCTGATCTTCACAGCTAGCTAGCACCCACCGAGTTACCTAGTACCGAAGCTATCCCTGAGGCCCACCTCCTGGCCTACTCAGTTGTTAACCCGGACTCCACCCAAACACGGCTAGAACCCACTACTCCACCGGATCCTCGCCGTAAGCTCTGGACCTTGGCACCGGATCACCACTGCTACCGAGTGGCTATAGTGGCTAACTCCCCTGCCCCGAAGCTAACACCAGTTAGCCGTGAGCCAGGCGCATCTCCCTGCTAGCAAACGAAATTACTACAACTACAATACCACTTTCGCCATCTGGCTTGGATCCTTGTCGACATGGCGCCACACCACACTACCACGACTGGTCTGCCGACGAATACTCCATCCGCTGTATCTTCAACCGGCCTCCGTCAGACGTCGGAGCAGATGCTTCTACTAGCCCAGGGCTACTAACTTTAAACGCCGTGTCACACGTGTGCTAGCGTAGTAGCGACTACTCCGTGGCTTCCCTGTTCCATCTATTGCTGCCCCCTGGACCCTATGATCACTTGGCTACATAGCTGATGCCTGCTGGACTGTCCATTAATCACGGTACTCCATTCTGTTTATTTTTTGTTTTATCTGTCGGCCCCAGCCACAAACTGAGGCTCTGTGTGTAGTTAACCGACCATCTCTGCCCAGTCATCGCCATTTTACCTGTTGTTGTTTTAGCTGATCAGCTGTTGTTGACTCACCCGTGTTGTCTAGCTAGCTCTCCCAAATTTCACCTGTGATTACTTTATCCCTCACTGTATGTCTCTTTCAAATGTCAATATGCCTTGTATACTGTTGTTTAGGTTAGTTATCATTGTTTTAGTTTACAATGGAGCCCCTAGTTCCACTCATCATACCACTGATACCTCCTTTGTCCCACCTCCCACACATGCGGTGACCTCACCCATTATAACCAGCATGTCCAGAGATACAACCTCTCTTATCATCACTCAGTGCCTGGGCTTACCTCCGCTGTACCCGCACCCCACCATACCCCTGTCTGCACATTATGCCCTGAATCTATTCTACCACGCCCAGAAATCTGCTCCTTTTATTCTTTGTCCCCAACGCTCTAGGCGACCAGTTTTGATAAAATCAAATGTATTTATATAGCCCTTCTTACATCAGCTGATATCTCAAAGTGCTGTACAGAAACCCAGCCTAAAACCCCAAACAGCAAGCAATGCAGGTGTAGAAGCACGGTGGCTAGGAAAAACTCCCTAGAAAGGCCAAAACCTAGGAAGAAACCTAGAGAGGAACCAGGCTATGAGGGGTGGCCAGTCCTCTTCTGGCTGTGCCGGGTGGAGATTATAACAGCACATGGCCTAGATGTTCAAATGTTCATAAATGACCAGCATGGTCAAATAATAATAATCACAGTAGTTGTCGAGGGTGCAACAAGTCAGTAACACAAGAGTAAGTGTCAGTTGGCTTTTTCATAGCCGATCTTTGAGAGTATCTCTACCGCTCCTGCTGTCTCTAGAGAGTTGAAAACAGCAGGTCTGGGACAGGTAGCACGTCCGGTGAATAGGTCAGGGTTCCAGCAGGTCTGGGACAGCAGGTCTGGGACAGGTAGCACGTCCGGTGAACAGGTCAGGGTTCCATAGCTGCAGGCAGAACAGTTGGAACTGGAGCAGCAGCACGGCCAGGTGAACTGGGGACAGCAAGGAGTCATCAAGCCAGGTAGTCCTGAGGCATGGTCCTAGGGCTCAGGTCCTCCGAGAGAGAGAAAGAAGAAAGAGAGAAAGAGAGAAAGAGAGAATTAGAGAGAGCATATTTAAATTCACACAGGACACCGGAAAAGACAAGAGAAATACTCCAGACTGACCCTAGCCCCCCGACACATAAACTACTGCATCATAAATACTGGAGGCTGAGACAGGAGGGGTCAGGAGACACTATGGCCCCATCCGATGAAACCCCCGGACGGGGCCAAACAGGTAGGATATAACCCCACCCACTTTGCCAAAGCACAGCCTCCACACCACTGGAGGGATATCTCCAACCACCAACATACCATCCCGGGACAAGGCCGAGTGTAGCCCACAAAGATCTCCGCCACGGCACAGCCCAAGGGGGGGCGTCAACCCAGACAGGAAGACCACGTCAGTGACTCAACCCACTCAAGTGACGCACCCCTCCCAGGGACGGCATGGAAGAACACCAGTAAGCCAGTGACTCAGCCCCCGTAATAGGGGTAGAGGCAGAGAATCCCAGTGGAAAGAGGGGAAACCGGCCAGGCAGAGACAGCAAGGGCGGTTCGTTGCTCCAGCCTTTCCGTTCACCTTCACACCCCTGGGCCAGACTACACTTAATCATAGGACCTACTGAAGAGATGTGTCTTCAGTAAAGACTTAAAGGTTGAGACTGAGTCTGCGTCTCTCACATGGGTAGGCAGACTATTCCATAAAAATTGAGCTCTATTGGAGAAAGCCCTGCCTCCAGCTGTTTGCTTAGAAATTCTAGGAACAATTAGGAGGCCCGCGTCTTGTGACCGTAGCATACGTGTAGGTATGTACGGCAGGACCAAATCGAAAAGATAGGTAGGAGCAAGCCCATGTAATGCTTTGTAGGTTAGCAGTAAAACCTTGAAATCAGCCCTTGCCTTAACAGGAAGCCAGTGTAGGGAGGCTAGCACTGGAGTAATATGATGAAATTTTTTGGTTCTAGTCAGGATTCTAGCAGCCGTATTTAGCACTAACTGAAGTTTATTTAGTGCTTTATCCGGGTAGCCGGAAAGTAGAGCATTGCAGTAGTCCAACCTAGAAGTAACAAAGGCATGGATTGATATCCTTTAGCCGTACCCTCATCCTACTCCTCCTCTGTTCCTCGGGTGATGTGGAGGTAAACCCAGGCCCTGCGTGTCCCCAGGCACCCTCTTTTGTTGACTTCTGTGATCGAAAAAGCCTTGGTTTCATGCATGTCAACATCAGAAGCCTCCTCCCCAAGTTTGTTTTACTCATTGCTTTAGCACACTCCGCCAACCCTGATGTCCTTGCCGTGTCTGAATCCTGGCTTAGGAAGGCCACCAAAAAATTCTGAGATTTCCATACCCAACTACAACTTTTTCCGATAGAACTGCCAAAGGGGGAGGAGTTGCAATCTACTGCAGAGATAGCCTGCAAAGTTCCGTCATACTTTCCAGGTCTATACCCAAACAGTTCAAACTTCTAATTTAAAAAATGAATCTCTCCAAAAATAAGTCTTTCACTGTTGCCGCCTGCTATCGACCCCCCTCCACTCCCAGCTGTGCCCTGGACACCATTTGTGAATTGATCGCCCCCCATCTAGCCTCAGAGTTCGTTCTTTTAGCTGACCTAAACTGGGATATGCTTAACACCCCGGCAGTCCTACAATCTCAGCTTGATGCCCTCAACCTCACACAAATCATCAAGGAACCCACCAGGTACAACCCTAAATCCATAAATATGGGCACCCTCATAGACATTATCCTGACCAACTTGCCCTCCAAATACACCTCTGCTGTTTTCAATCAGGATCTCAGTGATCACTGCCTCATTGCCTGTATCCGCTATGGGTCTGCGGTCAAACAACCACCCCTCACCACTGTCAAATGCTCCATAAAACACTTCTGCGAGCAGGCCTTTCTAATCAACCTGGCCCGGGTATCCTGGAAGGATCTTGACATCCCGTCAGTCGAGGATGCCTGGTCATTCTTTAAAAGTAATTTCCTCACCATCTTAGATAAGCATGCCCCGTTCAAAAAATGCAGAACTACGAACAGATATAGCCCTTGGTTCACTCCAGACCTGACTGCCCTTGACCAGCACAAAAACATCCTGTGGCGGACTGCAATAGCATCAAAAAGTCCCCGTGATATGCAACTGTTCAGGGAAGTCAGGAACCAATACACGCAGTCAGTCAGGAAAGCTAGCTTTTTCAAGCAGAAATTTGCATCCTGTAGCTCTAACTCCAAAATGTTTTGGGACACTGTAAAGTCCATGGAGAACAAGAGCACCTCCTCCCAGCTGCCCACTGCACTGAGGCTAGGTAACACGGTCACCACCGATAAATCTATGATAATCGAAAATTTCAATAAGCATTTCTCAATGGCTGGCCATGCCTTCCTCCTGGCTACTCCAACCCCGGCCAACAGCTCCGGCTGACCACAGTCGGCTGGCCCTCGCTACATATTCGTCGCCAGACCCACTGGCTCCAGGTCATCTATAAGTCTATGCTAGGTAAAGCTCCGCTTTATCTCAGTTCACTGGTCACGATAACAACACCCACCCGTAGCACACGTTCCAGCAGGTATATCTCACTGATCATCCCCAATGCCAACACCCCATTTGGCCACCTTTCCTTCCAGTTCTCTGCTGCCAGTGACTGGAACGAATTGCAAAAATCGCTGAATCTCTTTTATTTCCCTCGCCAACTTTAAACATCAGCTACCTGAGCTGCTAACCGATCGCTGCAGCTGTACATAGTCCATCTGTAAATTGCCCACCCAATCTACATACCTCATCCCCATACTGTTTTTATTTTATTTTATTTTATGCTCTTTTGCACACCAGTATTTCTACTTGCACATCATCATATGCTCATTTATCACTCCAGTGTTAATTTGCTAATTTGTAATTATTCGCTCCTATGGCCTATTTATTGCCTACCTCCTCATGCCTTTTGCACACACTGTATATAGACTTTATTTTTTTCTACTGTGTCATTGACTTGTTTATTGTGTTATTGGCTTGTTTATTGTTTACTCCATGTGTAACTCTGTGTTGTTGTCTGTCACACTGCTTTGCTTTATCTTGGCCAGGTCACAGTTGTAAATGAGAACTTGTTCTCAACTAGCCTACCTGGTTAAATAAATGTGATTTTTGTTTGTTTAAATAAAGGGATATGGGCAGCTGTGAGGAGGAGGGTTTATTCTCCAGGTCTTTAACTGTTTTCCAGATCTTCTTGGGGTTAGACCCACAGAGAGAGAACTGCTCCTTAAAGTAACTAACTTTGGCCTTCCGGATAGCCTGAGTGCACTTATTTCTAATTTGCCTGAACGAGAATTCAGGCTCATTAAAGTTTTTTAGCAAGCATGTATGACAAATCAGGACAGGTCGTTTCATAGAGCAGCCATTACGAACATAGGCTGTAAAACAGTGATCACTAAGGTCATTGCAGAAAACCCCAGACTGATACCTATCAAGATTATTTGTAAGAATAACATTAAGGAGAGTAGCCTTTTCTGGGTGTTTGGAGTCATATCTTGTGGTAATAATCTGAGAAAGAATTAGGGAGTCCCCTTGCTTTAAGACTTGATCAGGTGGTTTAAGCATGTCCCAGTTTAGGTCACTTAGCAGGACAAATTCAGACTTAGTGTAAGGGGCTAGGAGAGAGCTTAGGGCATTTAGGGTACAGGCCGGTGCTGATGGTGGCCGATAACACCCAGCAACATTCAACAAAGAATTATTTGAAAGTTTAATGCGTAAAACCATTAAATCAAATTGTTTAGGGTCAGACTTGGTGGAGATAACTGAGCATCGAAGGTGTTCCTTGGTAAAGATTGCCACTCCACCACCTTTGGAAAATGTGTCTTTCCGAAAAAGGTTATAACCAGAAAAGTTATCATCAGTGTTCAAAACACACTTTCTTAATCACATCTCAGTAACGACCAACACCTCTGGATGGGAGCTGTGAACCCACATTTTCAATTGATCAATTTGAGGTAATACGTTTCTAGTGTTAACGTGCAGAAAACCCAGGCTTTTACGAAAGCAGAAATCAGTGAAGCAGATATCAGAGCACAAATCAGAATTGGGGCTAGCAACAGTATATGGGCCAGGGTGTACATGCACATTTCCAGATATAATCAGCAGCAATACAATCAGGGCACGGCAGAGGACAGGGAGAGCTCTGCAGTGTTGATTTATAACATTTGAATGTGCATTAGATGGCAACAAGATCATATTGTAGAGCAATTTCATCAGGTAACATGAATACAAAGCTGGCGAGAGGTGGATAGAATAGGATGGGAGGCCAAGTGTCTGTGTAACCAATAGAGAGTCAGAGTCCAGAGTGTGGGAACAAACATAGTCTGTCCCACGGTTGGGTTAACAAGCAAGTTCATAGTCAACAAAGCATGTAAGAGTCATGAGGCAAATAGCATAAATGCCAGGCCATTTTCAGTCAGCTGTTCGTTACACAAATTCATTTAAAAAAATTATGATGATGACGTTTATTTTATTTTCATGAGGGTCTTCATTCATAACCGTCAGTTACACACTTATACAGTAATTGTTCCAGCCCTAGTAATGCAGTCATCAGAACAGAAGTCCCCCGAAAGCTTTTAATGAGTTTGAGGATACCATGTTCCCCAACAAGCTCTCTAGCCAGATAAATCAATAAAAAAACAGGCAATTAATACATCTAAAACCGAGATCACAGTTTAAGGTCATCCAATTACCGTAAAACCCCATTGATATCTTGTTATGAGGAATAGAACTTAAATGCTATTAAAACCAGACTACATTATTCAGTTTTGCCCTCCGGAGTTTGTCAGATTATTTTGCATTCCGAAGCTTAATTCATCATGAAGCATTTCATAGTAATTGCGGATGAATTGGCGAATTTGTCGGCCACTTGTTGCTTACAACAGACTGTGTCTGTGGTAGTTCATAATAGCCACTTGCTGCATAGTGTCAAGTCACATTTTCCAGCCATGTTGGCAACACAGAGGTCTATTGCTGGTTCAGAGCTCATAGTGCTGGTGGCCCTCAGGCAACACTGATACTTCACCAGGGCTCCTTGAAATGCAAACAAATAATTAAATTAATTATCCTCATTAGGCTAACACTTATCCATATCCTGATAAGTTTTATTCAAACTCTGTCCCCTTTTTCCTGAAGCTATCCTCACTCATGTCATTAATGCTCCCCCATTGGTTCTCAAGAAGCCTAGTGTTGCAAACGAGGGCTAGTCATCAGTTCTTGGGGGCTCCTCAATGGCTGATATTATTAATAACCCACTGAGCACAGGCGTCAGTTCAATGTCTAGTTTTGATTTACAGTACCAGTCAAAAGTTTGGACACACCTACTCATTCTAATTTATTTTTACTATTTTCTACATTGTAGAATAGTAGTGAAGACATCAGAACAATGAAATAACACATATGGAATCATGTAGTAACCAAAAAGTGTTAAACAAATCAAAATATATTTTATATTTCAGATTCTTCAAAGTAGCCACCCTTTGCCTTGATAACAACATTGCACACTCTTGGCATTCTCTCAACCAGCATCAAGAGGTAGTCACCTCATCAATAAGTGTATTGACGACGTTGTCCCCACAGTGACCGTACGTACATATCCCAACCAGAAGCCATGGATTACAGGCAACATCCACACTGATCTAAAGGCTAGAGCTTTTCAAGGAGCGGGACACTAATCCTGACGCTTTATAAGAAATCTCGCTATGACATCCGACGAAACATCAAGCAGTTAAAACATAAATACAGAACTAAAATCAAATCCTACTCCACCAGCTCTGACTCTCGTCAGATGTGGCAGGGCTTGCAAACTATCACGGATTACAAAGGGAAACCTCAGAGTGTCACGACTTCCACCGAAGTCGGTTCCTCTCCTTGTTCGGGAGGCGTTTGGCGGTCTGCGTCACCGGTCTTCTAGCCATCGTCGATCCACTTTTCATTTTCCATTTGTTTTGTCTTGTTTTGTTTTCCTACACACCTGGTTCTCATTTCCCTCATTAAGTGTTGTGTATTTAACCCTATGTTACCCCCATGTCTTTGTGTGCAATTGTTTGTTGTAAGTGCTTGTGCACATGTTTACTGGTGCACAACGGGTTTTGTACCCATGTTTGTTACTCTTTATGCCGTTGGTTTTGAAATTTAACTGCTATTACCTAGTTCTGCTCTGACTTTCCTGCCACCAGTTACACACCCCTTACACAGAGCCTCAAAAATCTGTACAGCCACACCATTGAGAGCATCTTGACTGGCTGCATCACCGCTTGGTACCTCAAGGCACTACAGAAGGTAAAATCAAGTCAAATCACATTTCATCACTGGGGCTGAGCTCCCTGCCATCCAGGACTATACCAGACGGTGTCAGAAGAAGACCCAAAAACTGTCAAAGACTCCAGCCACCCAAGTCATAGACTGTTCTCTCTGCTAACCACATTGCAAGCGGTACTAATGCAGCAAGTCTGGAACCAACAAGACCCTGAATAGCTTCTACCCCCAAGCCATACAACTGCTAAATAGTTTGTTATATAGTTAACCAATAGCTACTCGGACTATCTGCATTGACCCTTTTGCCACTAACTCTTTTGACTCATGACATACGCTGCTTGCTACTGTTTATTATCTATCCTGTTGCTTAGTCACTTTATCCCTACATATATGTACATATCTACCTCAATTACCTCGTACCCCTGCACATCAACTCTGTGCTGGTAACCCGTTTAAATAGCCAAGTTATCGTTACTCATTGTGTATTTATTCCACGTTTTATAATTTTTCTATCATTTTTTGCATTGATTGGGAAGGGCCTGTGAGTAAGCATTTCACTGTTAATCTACACCTGTTGTTTACGAAGCATGTGACAATTAAAGTTAGATTTGATCACATTACATTTTTTGGTTGAAATGATGTGGAAACAATGTTGATTCAACCAGCTTTTGCCCAGTGGGAAGGCTCTCAGGCAGGCACGGTTGGGAATAAAATACCCTTGCTGTGATTCTCTGGCCCTGCCAGGTGATTAGGGACTCAAAGATCATCGCTACTCCAATAATTTCTATTAGGGACTCAAAGATTAGGGACTCAGGTGATTAGGGACTCAGATGATTAGGGATTCTATTAGGGACTCAGGTGATTAGGGACTCAAAGATCATCGCTACTCCAATAATTGCACTTATTTCTAATTTGCCTGAACGAGAGTTCAGGCTCATTAAAGTTTTTTAGCAAGCATCTATGACAAATCAGGACAGGTCGTTTCATAGAGCAGCCATTACAAACATAGGCTGTAAAACAGTGATCACTAAGGTTATTACAGAAAACCCCAGACTGATACCTATCAGGATTATTTGTAAGAATAACATCAAGGAGAGTAGCCTTTTCTGGGTGTTTGGAGTCATATCTTGTGGGATTGGTAATAATCTGACAAAGATTTAGGGAGTCCCCTTGCTTTAAGACTTTATCAGGTGGTTTAAGCATGTCCCAGTTTAGGTCACCAAGCAGGACAAATTCAGACTTAGTGTAAGGGGCTAGGAGAGAGCTTAGGGCATTTAGGGTATAGGCCGGTGCTGATGGTGGCCGATAACACCCAAAATCATAAAGGGGAAAATATAGTACATTTATGACCAGAGAGCACAATAGAGCAACTGGCATGGGTTACAGAGGTCATGTAGATATTTTCAGCGGAGAAAAAAAACATCCAGTAGTTTTGTACATTTTGCACATTTTGTATGCAGTTTATGATACTCATTATGTTGGTTATTGTTTTTTATCATGGTTATGTCATATAACTGATGGACTGGTGGAGGAGCCGCACCCTAGAAGTTGTTGATGTGATCTCCATAGGGGTTGCAACAGAAATTGTACTGAGAAAAAAGAGAGCTCTCATTTGTAGGCAGAATTTGCCATAACTATGGATCTGTGTCATATTGTCCTTTGAATGAGTTAGCAGCCCACATATACACTTATCCCAGTTCTGAAAACAATATGGTTGTCATAGAATAAGTCGAATTCATCGTTGCAAATGTCATACATGAGAGAGACGGACCAAGGCGCAGCGGAAGTGTGGACACTCATGTTTCTTTAATTAACAAAACAAGTAAAGTATCCACTGGAAAAACAAAAACAAAACCATGAACAGTACTCACGAGATGACAGTGCAGCAGGCTAAACCAAAAAAGCAGTGCTCACAACAATTCCCCACAAATGACAAACACACCCTAATATATGGGACTCTCAATCAAAGGCAAATAGACAACACCTGCCTTCAACTGAGAGTCCCAACCCCAATTAACCAAAACATAGAAACAGACACACTAGACTAAACATAGAATACATGAAAACCAAACAGTGCCCCAAAACCCCGGAATGCTTAAATTAAATGCCCCTTCAACAAACACACCACCCCGAACCACATAAAACGAATACCCTCTGCCACGTCCTGACCAAACTACAATACCAATTAACCTTATACTGGCCAGGACGTGACAATGGTACAGTATTTCCTGTAGTACATTAGCTGTGTTTGTTTCCTTACTGACAGACAGCACATTCAGTTTGAGATAGCTGTCATGTGTCGCATAAATGCTTATTTCAATCAGCGCAGAAAGAAGTTAGTGTTCATGAAACGGACATTACAGACACAGAGTTGACAAGATGTTGATGGAGCTGATACATTTTGAATGACTGTTATTTGTATAATGTTGCAGAATTAATTTATAATTTGACTCCATTTTGTTTAACTGCTCATTGGTTCAATCACAAGAACACTTTATATCTGTAATTGTCACGGCCGCTGTTGTAAGAATCGGACCAAAATGCAGCATGGTTTGGGTTCATCATCTTTATTACGTGAACCGGCAAAAACCCCCAATAAAGAACAAAACGAACATGAAGCTATGCAGTGCTCAAGGCAACTATACACAAACAAGATCCCACAACCAACAGGTGGGAAAAAGCTGGCCAAATATGATCCCCAATCAGAGACAACGATAGACAGCTGCCTCTGATTGGGAACCATACCAAGCCAACCTAGAAATAAAGAAACTAGAATGCCCACCCTAGTCACACCCCGACCTAACCAAAATAGAGAATAAAGGATCTCCAAGGTCAGGGCGTGACAGTAATTACATATTCACTGAAGGTTCCAGTGTATTTCCAAAACCACTGGTTTATAGTCATAAAAATTCAATGAATCATTATCCATACAGGCTCAAGCAGTGTGTGAGACACTTTTGGTACTCAGTTGAACATGTAGGCTAGTTTAACATCGCTGTGGTTTGTCCATTCCCTCCTCCCCATCTCGAAGTGGCCTGTCATACACCCAAGGGCCTGCATTTGTCACTTTCAAAGCCCCTGTAGGTCTGAGTCTTTTATCATTGAAGACTCTACATGTAGCCTACATTCACAGAACCATCTTTAATAGGAACATACCTCACTATTGTACAATGACGGACTCATATACTGTTAGAATGTCCTCTGGGTTCATGGACCACATAGGCTATTGTGTGTCTTGCTCACCCGTTATAAATAGGACTATTGGTTTGGAGGAATAAGTATAAATATAATAATATTATACCTTTAAATATGTGTTTGTAGATTAGCATCTTTAATCATCACTACCTGGTAACCCCACCCTGCTGTGCTTTGATGAAGTCGTAATTATACATAGGCTAATTGAATGTTAAAGTCATTTTAAGGACACATTAATTAAATGGTTGCTCTTCACCACTTGACATCCAATTGACTGACAGGTAAAGAGAGGTAAAAATGATGTTCAAAGCCTTTTGTTGGGTATATGAAACTATAACTTTACACATACTGTACCACCATCATCACTTTCAATGTAGTCGCAAGGGTACAGTACATAAAACCACATCAAAATAAGAAATTAAATCAACATGAGCATATTGATTGATTCTCAGATTTGTTCCTCTCAGATGAAGTCTTGTTGATCCTCTAGTGGAACTGTGTTAGATTGGTAGATCTTGTCCTCAGGTGTAGCAGTGCAGAAAGTGACTACTTCTATGGCAGAACAAAGGTAGCTGCATTATTATGTGCATATCTCAGGCGTTGAAGGCTTGTCATTGTATTTACCAGAGAGGGAAGGTGTTCCCCAAGGAGCTCTACTGGATACACCATAATTGTCAGAATGCTTTCATCTCACCAAATACAGTGCCTTCGGGAAGTATTAAGACCCCTTGACTTTTTCCACATTTTGTTACGTTATTCTTAGCCTTATTCTCAAAATTGATTAAATTAAACATTGTCCTCACCAATCTACACACAATACCCGAAAACAGTTTTTTTAGAAAAACAGAAATACCTTGTTTACATAAGTATTCAGACCCTTTGCTATGAGACTCGATATTGAACTGAGGTGCATCCTGTTTCCATTGATCATCCTTGAGATGTTTCTACAACTTGATTGGAGTCCACCTGTGGTAAATTCAGTTGATTGGACATGATTTGGAAAGGCACACACCTGTCTATATAAGGTCCTACAGTTGACAGTGCATGTCAGAGCAAAAATCAAGCCATGAGGTCAAAGGAATTGTTCATAGAGCTACGAGACAGGATTGTGTCGAGGCACAGATCTGGGGAAGGGTACCAAATAATTTCTGCAGCATTGAAGGTCCCCAAGAACACAGTGGCCTCCATCATTCTTAAATGGAAGAAGTTTGGAACCACCAAGATTCTTCCTAGAGCTGGCCTTCTGGCCAAACTGAGCAATCGGGGGAAAAGGGCTTTTGTCATGGAGGTGACCAAGAACCTGATGGTCACTCTGACAGAGCTCTAGAGTTCCTCTGTGGAGATGGGAGAACCTTCCAGAAGGATATCCATCTCTGCAGCACTCCACCAACCAGGCCTTTATGGTAGAGTGGCCAGACGGAAGCCTCTCCTCAGTAAAAGGCACATGACAGCCTGCTATGAGTTTGCCAAAAGGCACCTAAAGGCTTTCAGACCATGAGAAACAACATTCTCTGGTCTGATGAAACCAAGATGGAACTCTGACAGAGCTTGACAGGATCTGCAGAGAAGAAAAGAAGGAACTCCCCAAATACAGGTGTGCCAAGCTTGTAGCGTCATACCCAAGACTTGATGCTGTAATCACTGCCAAAGGTGCTTCAACAAAGTACTGAGTAAAGGGTCTGAATACTTAAGTAAATGTAATATTTCAGTATATATATTTTTTTTACTCGAAAAAACTGTTTTTGCTTTGTCATTATGGGGTATTGTGTGTAGATTGATGAAAATAAAAAAAAATGTATGAAAAAAAATGTAAATAAAATGTAATGTAACAAAATATGGAAAAAGTGAAGGTGTCTGAATACATTCCGAAGGCACTCTAGATCCCTCTACCATCTCTGGGTGTATCATATTTAGTGATTCCACTTCCACAAAAGCTACTTCATTTATCTCTTCCCTCCCTCTGTGGTAACGGACCATTCGATAATTACTGGGGGGGGTCCAACTCGAGCTGTCCTAAAAAATGTTTTGCCCCCTTCACCAATGTTAGAAAAATGTATATGACCCTTGTTGCACTCCCCTCTCCCTTCATTTAATTAACTCACAATAATGATTGCGACCAGAGTATATCCCTTTTCACAATAACTCCAATGCGTTTTTCCCCCCAACTTTGCCAAAATATTTGCATAACGTCACATACGCTGCTGCTGCAGTCATTCTCTTGCTTTTGAGAAGGCAGTGGCAATGGCAATATTACTACTGAACATATCACAAGATTATTCAATCATGACAGGAGTGTTTGCTTCAGTTGCATCTCAGCCTAAGAGAAGAAATGCAAAACTGGAACCTGTTGTCATTCCAGCACATACACAACATGGCCATAGGTATGTGGATACCTGGATCCCCTTACAAAATCATGGGCGTTAATATGGAGTTGGTCCCCCCTTTGCTGCTATAACAGCCTCCACTCTTCTGGGAAGGCTTTCCACTAGATGTTGGAACGTTGCTGCGGGGCTTCCATTCAGCCACAAGAGCATTAGTTAGGTCGGGCACTGATGTTGGGCGATTAGGCCTGGCTCACAGTCGACGTTCCAATTCATTCATAAGGTGTTCGATTGGGTTGAGGTCAGGGCTCTATTCAGGCCAGTCAAGTTCTTCCACACCGATCTCGACAAACCATTTCTGTATTGACCTCGGTTTGTGCACGGGGGCACTGTCATGCTGAAACAGCAAAGGGCCTTTTACAAAATGTTGCCACAAAGTTGGAAGCACAGAATTGTCTAGAATGTCATTATATGCTGTAGCTTTAAGATTTCCCTTTACTGGAACTAAGGAGCCTAGCTCAAACCATGACAAATATCCCCAGACCATTCTTCCTCCTCCACGCCAGGTGGCGTTCTCCTGGCATCCGCCAAACCCAGATTTGTTTGTTGGACTACCAGATAGTGAAATGTGATTCATCACTCCAGAGAATGGGTATCCCCTGCTCCAGAGTCCAATGGCGGCAAGCTTTACACCACTCCAGTCGACGCTTGGTATTGCGCATGGTGATCTAAGGCTTGTGTTTCGCTGCTCGGCCATGGAAACCCCTTTCATGAAGCTCCAGACGAACAGTTATTGTACTGAAGTTGCTCCCAGAGGCAGTTTGGAACTCGATAGTGAGTGTTGCAACCAAGAACAGACGATTTTTACGCTTCAGTACTTGGCAGTCCCATTCGGTGAACTTGTGTGGCCTACCACTTCGCGGCTGGCCGTTGTTGCTCCGAGATGTTTCCACTTCACAATAACAGCACTTACAGTTGACAGGGGCAGCTCTAGCAGGGCAGAAATTTGACAAACTGACTTGTTGGAAAGGTGGCATCCTATGACGGTGCCACGTTGAAAGTCACTGAGCTCTTCTATAAGGCCATTTTACTGCCAATGTTTACCTATGGAGATTGCATGGCTGTGTGCTCGATTTTATACACCTGTCAGCAACGTGTGTAGCTAAAATAGCTGATTCCACTAATTTGAAGCGGTGTCCACATACTTTTGTATATATGTATATGCTGATCATCATGGCACTTGCCTTCATTTTGGTTATGCTTATGTCAGTTATATCATTCCTCAGTCCAGATAGGCTACTTTCAGAGACTGTCTGAATGGACAATCAAAGCTACCAGCGCATCTCAGACACAAGAGCAAATTACATTTCTCCTTTCCTAAAAACGTTTTAAAAACCTAGGCCTACCTTCTAATCCTGGCTGTAGGATATCAGAAAGTAGGCAACATTAGGATTATGCCTAAACAATGTAGCCTATCAAATGAATTGACTAGGAAAGACAAGGAAACGAAAGGGAGAGAGACATCTATGTAGCCTAATTCTTTGTAAGCAGTTATTGATATGGTCAAACTCCGGACAATATTTTTTTTGTCTGTCTCTTGCATAGCACACAGGTGGTCACCTACATTTACTGTAGTAGCCTAGCCTAGGCTGGTGGTGATAAATTGATACATTGCAGCATTGATGCATTATAAACAAAGCCTACGGGACAGACAGAGAGAAATTCATTAATTCATTCAAACAACGAACCTGTCCGTGGCAGTACGCACGCGGCCTGTCAGTGGCAGAACACTTGTCCCAGAGGGCATTGGTCGAACCAGGGGTTTGATAGGGAAGCGCATGCAAGCAGGACGGAATGAACAATATAGGAACATCTGAAAAACAGCGAATGTAAACTGTGCCCAATAAAAAAACACACAACCCTCCCCAAAGCAAAAAAAGGTTACACCCCCTCCCATATCTTGGACCCCCCCAGCCTCCACCCATACATTTTTCATGACTTACGATTTTACAATTCTTCCGTCATCTCAAACATGCACATGATGTTGATGAATATTTAATGAAACTTGTGCATATATTATTTGTTGTTTTCTCTCTCTTTTTAAACATCTATACAGCAAAGTGGGGGAGAAAATGATTCAAAATGTCAGCATTTATAAAGTGTGTTGCTGTTGTTTAATATTTTATCTGGTTAAACAAAAAAGTTTATTTGACTCGTTTATATTGGCAAAAAGGTTGTGCTTTATTATTTATCAGATTATATATATCGTTAGGATCATCTCATGAATATCATGTGAAAGTGATGTCTCTGAGAAATCTAGTACATATTCATTTTGGATCATACATTTTGCATAAATGTTTTCTTTCCATCCAAGAGTGTTTTGAGAGACAGTCTTACCCTCTGCAGATGTGAGAGATTTGTTTCAAACCTTTTTAAATGATCTAGCCTGAATATATTTTAAATATATTTGTTTTTCACATTCACAGTGAATAAATTATCAAACCTCACCAAGCATGGGATTGGTTTAATATACAGAAGGAAATCATTTATACAGTAGCAAACTGCCTGCAGGGACAGAAATGGACATACACAGAAATGAACATGTATGCTACAGTACAATTTTCCATGTCACACTAAGATTATTATTAGAGCCTCTGATTCCTACTTTCCTCATAAGCTAAACAACATCCCTTATTATCTGCATAACAAAATACCCAGTGTGCCATCCAGTCGATAATCGTTGATGTGCTATTTGTTTAACAAATCAATTTCTACCTTGGTGTGTTTCTCTCCCCCAGGTTCTGTAGTCTAGCTTAACTGAATGTTTGGAGTACCATCTAAACACCTGAGCGTTTGCAGGTGGATTTGTAGTACTAGTGATGGAAAATGGTGAAGGCCTTATCTGTGATTTTGCATGAAAGGGAACCCACTAGTCCAGGCTGCACATTACCTCCTGTTACCTCTCCACACTCTGGGGCTAATGTGCTCTGGTCAGAGCCCCTGTGTGTCGTACAGCCTCCCGAGCATTGTCTGAATGCAGCATGAAGCTGCCTGCCTCTCTATTCATGCTGACACCACTGATTGATTGGCTTTTGTCTCAGTGATTAGAGGCAGCTCATGTCTCCTCCACACTTGGAGAAAAAAGAAAACCCCTAAGCTTTGGCGAAGCTCGGAGGATAAACTTCCATTTCAATCAGCAGTTGTAGAGCTGAAGTGTGCACTTCTTTTCCTGTAATCAGCCAGGATTCCTTATGTTATACCTCAGTAATGAGGTTCTTTCCAACTCTTTTCAGGAGGGTAAAATGAAGGTGTTATGCAAAACAGCATGACCAAACAGATTGATCAACTAAATTCACTCTTGTGTATGAAAACAGAACACCATGACAATATATAATGACAGATTTGTGGATTTTTGATGGTTTACTAATTCCATATTTTTTTTTCAAAGTTGGTGTAGGGCCTACCGATTGCCCTTGCAGATGTTTTTTGTCAGATAAAGGGTTATAGCCTACTGAAACTTTCCTTCTCTTAGGATCTGGCATGTTATTTGGATCCCTCTCTGTTTCATTTAGTCAATGTTATTTCCCTGGAGAATAGGGCCACTCTTCTGACCCACTCAATAATGGGTTCCCCCCAAATGTATGTTTATAATTACTAATGTATGGATAATTACTCTGTGCACAGCTGCTTGGGAGAGCTGTTTATATTTGTGTTGATGAAAGTAGGCTCAGGGGCCACATTAATGACTAGGGAGGCCCTCTGATTCCAACAATAGCCCAAGGTTTGTCTCTCTGTGTCAGGCAGTGAGGAAAGCCCTGAAGCCTCTTTCTTCTCTCAACGTTGGACAGGGCCTGTGATACCGAGGCAGATGAGTCTCTGGGTGTCTGGGAGTTCATCCAATAACACCAGGTACTCCCAATTGTACTCTCAGGCAGGTTTGACATTGAGATATAATCAGGTAACTAATGCTAGGGGTTACAATTCACCAATGGCTGTTATTTGGTTTGAGCCTTATACATGTAAATGCCGTGTGGAAGCGTTGCATGTTTAATTGCAGCAATATAGCATGTGTCCTTGTTGTTTACCATTTCTAATCCAGGCGGCAGGCTGTGTTTGTGCTGCCATATGGGCTCCCATCAGGACTCTCTGGGTTCCCCGCTTTAGTAGCTAATATGGCGAGGTGCATGCAGCTTTTCATGAATGCTTCTCCTTCTCCAATACCATGGAAATGCTGAGTGCTGCTAATTACCATCATACATTTTCTTTGTGCCTTTTGCAGTTCAGCAGAAACAAGTTAACAATGCCTCTGAGAGGAGGACCTGACAGTTGTCATATTAGACAGAAAGGTGCTTTTTATAAGAGGTCTTTGCAGGGTGGTAGGGGGCGTGGAGGAGCTAGCGTTGATCCCTGACACTGACTCCCTTTTGCTCTGACTGTATTCAGTATTTTAAGGAAAGAAACAGATGGAAAAACACCAGTTTTCCTTTCATTCCACTGATACATGAAATGACAGAGGGTCACCATGGAGACTGGCCCAGATAAACAGACAAGATAGGTGTCAGGAACAGCTTAGCATAGATACCAAACAATTTACATACCCGTAGCGGAATAGCCTACATCACCTTAGGAAAAAAGACAGTCTAATGTACTAGATCATAATGAAAGCCACTAACTAGAAGCTAATTCACTTTCAATTAGGTTATATTTCCAAAACAAAACATTTCAAATTTCTCAGTTCCTGCTGGATGAATAACAGTTGTGCCAGCACTTTTACAATGAAGATCCTGTAAATGGAGAGAAATCTCATCCCCTGAGCAATAGCTCTCATAAACCAAGCATTAAAAGAGGGTCATTATATGTCATACAATGAAACAAGGTAAGCTAAGCTCTGAATAGTTGCCAATGAAATTGAAAAATGCCAAGCTCAGCCTCTGTATTTCAGAGTAAAGTTCTTTAAAAATACTATCATTAATCTGGGAAAAACTGAGTCAGTGAGCAGTGAGTCATTGTGTCTGGAATGACAGTAGGACCCTGTTACATGGACCTAACTGTGCATTCTGATTCATGATCTATGAGTCATACAGTATCAGATGTATAGCAGCTAGCTAGGCTGCCAGAGACATACAGACAGACAGCATGGGACAGAATGAGCAGGGAGATCTGTGGATCGACAGGTAGCATAGCTTATTCTTAATCAGAAGCCCAGTGTGAGGGATCTTCAGCTGGTCAGCTCTGGACTGGACTGAGCCATGGACAGACTGGATTTAATAGAGAGAAACTTGATGTTTTGACGAGATGAAATTACATTCATAAAATGTTGCTTAGCGACATGGAAAGGCATGGAACGCTCAAAGGAGAAGTTCATTTAGTTGTGGCATCTGTTGTGATCGTCAAAGCTCATCAACAGTCAATAGAAGGAACACTAGTGAAGAATTCCAATCACAAACATATATACTTCGAGTTCTCGAATTCAGGCGGCAGTTTGTTAAACTGAGATCTCACAAATATTTCAAGGCCATTTCCTATTCGTTCACATGGAATTTACAGGGAGGGAAATCCAATTATCCTGCCAGGCATTTTTTTCACTCCTCCAACTGTAATAAATGGAGTGCTCCGACATACCTTTATTAGTCAGGACAGTGCCTTTACAGTAAGGAGATTGTTAGTTGCAGATATGAAGTTGAGTTTAAAGCCTCCTGTAGTTGCAGTGCAAGTGGGGATTTGGGAACCATTAGCGTCGGAGCTAGGAAGTGATATCTGGCTCCGACACCGTTGGGACACACTGTGATCCCTCTCCTTACCGCAGCCGTTTGAAGTGCCATGGCTGGTAGTCATATCAACAACTGGTGTCATGTCCAATCAGACACTGAGATCCAAATGGTCGGGGCAAAGGGGTCTAGTCTTGCCAGCTTCAATTTCCCACAGAGGCCAAGATCGAGGGGAATGGGGACGTGACCCTGAGTATTTCTACACTTCCCGGGCAATTAGAGGCAGTTGTGTGATTGGGAAGATGAGAGAGAGGAGGCTGAAGTCTCGGCCCCTTGGTGTGGTGGTCAAGCAGAATGCCCTGTCCTTCCTCCCTTTCAGTATAAACTTGGAGTTACATCACTCTAACACATCTCTCAGGGTTCTGGTACCCTCCAGCAGTTCAGCAATATGGCCCCCAACTGTACACAGGCATCTTGTAGTAAACCTCATGAAAAAGCCAGCCATGTAGTCAGTGTATAAGCACAAGATGACAGTGTTTTTGTCTGATACTAAAGTTAATTTATTTTTCTTGATTTTCCTTACAGATCAGCATATTGGAACGACAAATATTTGACTTCCTTGGGTACCAATGGGCTCCTATCCTCACAAACTTTGTGCACATCATCATAGTCATCTTGGGGCTCTTTGGGACTGTACAGTTCAGACCAAGATACGTAACTGGGGTGAGTTATATCTTCTTTCATTTCCTATACATGAATATCTTTGGAAAGTGGAAAGTGCTTTTATGTAAAGTGGTGTTATGAAGCAAATATATATCTCACCTATCACACATTTGATTTCAGTTGTGTATAATGCTGTTTTTCAAAGGCTTTCCTTAAACTGGGAGAACAGACTGGCAAAAGATACTATCACATGTTAATATTTAATGACTTGAATTGATATTTAAAGTGTCTATACTGAAAAATAATATACACTGAGTGGGGAACCAGTACGGAGAAAAAAATGTATGAAATGTATGCTCTTATCCAGTCGCTCTGGATAAGAGCGTCTGCTAAATGACTAAAAGGTAGAATGTAAAATGTAAATGTACAACACACCTGCTCTTTCTGTGACATAGACTGACCAGGCGAATGCAGGTGAAAGCTATGGTGCCTTATTGATGTCACTTGTTAAATCCACTTCAATCAGTGAAGATGAAAGGGAGGAGACAGTTTAGGGAAGGATTTTTAACCTCTACTGCGTGTACCCCCAGGGGTACGCGCAATGCCGTCGGGGGTATGCCAAATAAAAATGTGATTCACATTTTTTTAAAACAACAAAATGTGAAATACAGGTAGCTTAGTCAAATAATTAACATCTAATCACATTAACCGTTACTCTCTCGTGGGAATTCCACTAACGGTCCGTATGTAGCCAAACGTAGCTGCTGCTCATGTTGGTATCTGTACTGATGGCACAAAAGCCATGACAGGGAAACATAGTGGAGTGGTAGCGTGCGTGCAAGCAGTTGCTCCTGACGCCACTTGGGTACACTGCAGCATGCACCGAGAGGCTCTTGGTGCCAAGGGAATGCCTGATAGCTTGAAAGACATTTTGGACACTACAGTGAAAATGGTTAACTTTGTTAAAGCAAGGCCCCTAAACTCTCATGTATGTTCTGCACTATGCAGTGATATGGGCAGCGACCATGTAACAATTTTACAACATACAGAAGTGTGCTGCTTATCAAGGGGCAAAGTATTGACACGTTTTTTTTTATTGAGAGACGAGCTTAAAGTTTTCTTTACTGACCATCATTTTCACTTGTCTGACTGCTTGCATGATGACGAGTTTCTCACACGACTGGCCTATCTGGGTGATGTTTTTTCTCGCCTGAATCATCTGAATCTAGGATTACAGAGACTCTCCACAACTATATTCAATGTGCGGGACAAAATTGAGGCTATGATTAAGACGTTGGAGCTCTTCTCTGTCTGCATTAACAAGGACAACACACAGGTCTTTCCATCATTGTATGATTTTTTGTGGGCAAATGAACTCAAGCTTAAGGACAATGTCAAATGTGATATAGCGAAGCACCTGAGTACGTTGGGTGCGCAATTACGCAGGTCATTTCCTGAAACGGATGGCACAAACAACTGGATTCGTTATCCCTTTCATGCCCTGCCTCCAGTCCACTTACCGATATCTGAACAAGAGAGCCTCACCGAAATTGCAACAAGCGGTTCTGTGTAAATTGAATTTAATCTTAAACCACTGCCAGATTTCTGGATTGGGCTGCGTTCAGAGTATCCTGCCTTGGCAAATCGCGCTGTTAAGACACTGATGCCCTTGGCAACCACGTACCTATGTGAGAGTGGATACTCGGCCCTCACTAGCATGAAAACTAAACACAGCCACAGACTGTGTGTGGAAAATGATTTAAGACTGAGACTCTCTCCAATACAATCCAACATTGCAGAGTTATGTGCATCCTTTCAAGCATACCCTTCTCAATAACCTGTGGTGAGTTATTCACAATTTTTGATGAACAAATAAGGTTTTATATGTAAGATCGTTAAATAAAGAGCAAAATTATTGATTATTATTATATTATTATTTGTGCCCTGGTCCTATAAGAGCTCTTTGTCATTTCACACGAGCCGGGTTGTGACAAAAACTCACACTCATTCTTATGTTTAATAAATGTATCGTATAGTGTGTGTGTGTGTGTGGCAGGCTTACAATGATGGCAAAAAACAACATTTGAAAGTGTGCTGATCCTGGTGCTATAGAGGGGGTACACAGCTGGAGGTTGAATGTTTGAAGGGGTACGGGACTATAAAAAGTTTGGGAACCACTGCTCTATGGGATCGGTGTCTCTATACCGGGACGGTTGAGCTAACATGTGCCAATGTGATTAGCATGACGTTGTAAATAACAAGAACATTCCCAGGACATAGACATGTCTTATATGGGCAGAAAGCTTAAATTCTTGTTATTCTAACTGCACTGCAATTTACTGTAGCTATTACAGCTATTCACAGATCTTCATTGTAAAGGGTTTAAACACCGTTTCCCATGCTTGTTCAATGAGCTATAAACAATTCATGAACATGCACCTGTGGAACGGTCATTAAGACACTAACAGCTTACAGACGGTAGGAAATTAAGGTCACAGTTATGAAAACTTAGAACACTAAAGAGACCTTTCTACTGACTCTGAAAAACACCAAAAGGAAGATGCCCAGTGTCTCTGTTCATCTGCGTGAACGTGCCTTAGGCATGCTGCAAGGAGGCATGAGGACTGCAGATGTGGCCAGGGCAATAAATTGCAATGTCCGTATTGTGAGATGCCTAAGACAGCGCTACAGGGAGACAGGATGGACAGCTGATCATCCTCGTAGTGGCAGACTACGTGTAACAACACCTGCACAGGATCGGTACATCTGAACATCACACCTGCGGGACAGGTACAGGATGGTAACAACAACTGCCCAAGTTACACCAGGAACGCATGATCCCTCCATCAGTGCTAAGACTGTCCGCAATAGGCTGAGAGAGGGTGGACTGAGGGCTTGTAGGCCTGTTGTAAGGCAGGTCCTCACCACACATCACCGGCAACAACGTCGCCTATGGGCACAAACCCACCGTCGCTGGACCAGACAGGACTGGCAAAAAGTGCTCTTCACTGACGAGTCGCGGTTTTGTCTCACCAGGGGTGATGGTCGGATTTGTGTTTATTGTCGAAGGAATGAATGTTACATCGAGGCCTGTACTTTGGAGCGGGATCAATTTGGAGGTGGAGGGTCCGTCATGGTCTGGGGCGGTGTGTCACAGCATCATCGGACTGAGCTTGTTGTCATTTCAGGCAATCTCAATGCTGTGCGTTACAGGGAAGTCATCCTCCTACCTCATGTGGTACCCTTCCTGCAGGCTCATTCTGACATGACCCTCCAGCATGACAGTGCCACCAGCCATACTGCTCATTCTGTGCGTGATTTCCTGCAAGACAGGAATGTCAGTGTTCTTCCATGGCCAGCAAAGAGCCCGGCTCTCAATCCCATTGAGCATGTCTGGGACCTGTTGGACCGGACGGTCAGGGCTAGGGCCATTCCCCCCAGAAATGTCCGGGAACTTGCAGGTGCCTTGGTGGAAGAGTGGGGTAACATCTCACAGCAAGAACTGGAAAATCTGGTGCAGTCCATGAGGAGGAACTGCACTGCAGGACTTAATGCAGCTGGTGGCCACACCAGATACTGACTGTTACTTTTGATTTTGACCACCCCTTTGTTCAGGGACACATTATTCCATTTCTGTTAGTCACATGTCTGTGGAACTTGTTCAGTTTATGTCTCAGTTGTTGAATCTTGTTATGTTCATACAAATGTTCATACAGATATGTACACAAATATTTACACACAGTTTATTGAAAATAAACACAGTTGACAGTGAGAGGACATTTCTTTTTTTGCTGAGTTTGTGTGCAATGTCTTCCCTTGCTGAGTTTGTGTGCAATGTCTTCCCTGTGGCTCAGTTGGTAGAGCATGGTGTTTGCAACGCCAGCATGGTGTGTGCAACGCCAGGGTTGTGGGTTGAATTCCCATGGGGGCCCAGTACAACAACAACAAAAAATGTATGAAATGAAATGTATGTATTCACTACTGTAAGTTGCTCTGGGTAAGAGTGTCTGCTAAATGACTAAAATGTAAAATGCCATTCAGAGGGTGAATGGGCAAGACAAAATATTTAAGGGGTGTCTTCTTAATGTTTTGTACACTCAGTGTATGGTTCTCTAACTGATATGATGCCAAGGCTAAATCTATGTCCTACACAGAATGGGGATAAAGTGAGTAGGAATAAATCTTAATTCAAGATTCTCCTACCAGAAATAAATCCCTTGTTATGAGTGACAGCCTTTCACTAAAACCACATATGCAGATTTAAAACCCAGGCATTTTGACTTGTCTGAGAGCTCAGGAGAGATATCGATGTTATGATGGACTTGGTCATCAAATCAGCCGTCAGAGAGAGCCCCTGTCATGCTGCAGAGATAAAGCTGATCACCTTTACACCCCTCCTCACCCCCTCCTATGCCTGTGAAGATAAATGGCTTACTGTCCAGCATTACTCTTGCTTATATCCGTTTTGGTAATGCTGTCAGAGCAGATACATTTTTATTCTCGTTTAAAATTGCGCTTGCCAGTAGCTGGAGAGGGGCCAAATGAGGTTCCACTAGACACACCCATCTTCTGGATCTAATGTCCTGACAACGTGTCAGATTTAGAGATGGTAAAAACCTACTCCGTGGCGGCTCTCCCCCTCTCTCAATGGTCTGGTGAATTCAGCCAGAAACATATATTTTAGAGAGGTGAAGGGGAAAAGTGTACCCTAACACATTCATAACATATCGATGACATTGCTAAAGTAGACAAGTACACTGAGCAAAAATATAAACGCAACATGCAATAATGTCTAAGATTTTACTGAGTTACAGTTCATTTAAGGAAATCAGTGAATTGAAATGAATTCATTAGTCTATGGATTTCACGACTGGGAATACAGATATGCATCTGTTGGTCACATATACCCTAGATAGGGGCGTTGTAACGTCCGTCGTTAAAGGTAGACCAAGGCGCAGCGTGAGTTGGGTTCATCATACTTTATTTTAAATGTGAACCAGCAAAAACAATAAACAATACAACGAACGAAAAGCTATGCGTGCAAACACATGCAACACAAAGACAAGATCCCACAACTGACTGTGGGAAAAAGGGCTGCCTAAGTATGATTCCCAATCAGAGACAACGAATGACAGCTGCCTCTGATTGGAAACCATACTCGGCCAATAAAGAAAAAACAACATAGACATACAATACATAGAATGCCCACCCATGTCACACCCTGACCTAACCAAACAGAGAAAAACGACTCTCTCAGGTCAGCGCGTGACAGGCGTGAATAAGAAAACCAGTCAGTATTGTGTACAGATCCTTGCAACATGGGGCCATGCATTATCATGGGCCTCAGGATCTTGTCACGGTATCTATGTGCATTCAAATTGCCATTTATAAAATGCATTTGTGTTCGTTGTCCGTAGCTTATGCCTGCCCATACCATAATCCCACCACCACCATGGGGCGTTCTGTTCACAACGTTGACATCAGCAAACCGCTCACACGACGTCATACCGGGATTAATCCGTGAAGAGCACACTTCTTCAGTGTGCTAGTGGCCATCGAAGGTGAGCATTTGCCCACTGAAGTCAGTTACGACGCCAAACTGCAGTCAGGTCAAGACCCTGGAGAGGACGACGAGCACGCATATGAGCTTCCCTGAGACAGTTTCTAACAATTTGTGCAGAAATTATTTGGTTGTGCAAACCCACAGTTTCATCAGCTACCCGGGTGGCTGGTCTCAAACGATCCCGCAGGTGAAGAAGCCGGACGTGGAGGTCCTGGGCTGGCGTGGTTACACATGGTCTGTGGTTGTGAGGCTGGTTGGACGTACTGCCAAATTCTCTAAAATGAAAAGAAAATATACATTCAATTCTCTGGCAACATCTCTGGTGGAATTTCCTGCAGTCAGCATGACAATTACACGCTACCTCAAAACTTAAGACATCTGTGTTGTGTGACAAAACTGCACATTTTAGAGTGGCCTTTTATTATCCTCAGCACAAGGTGCACCTATGTAATCATCATGCTGTTTATTCAGCTTCTTGATATGCCACAACTGTAATGGGAATGGATTATCTTGGCAAAGAATAAATGCTCACTAACAGGGATGTAAACAGATTTGTGCACAACATTTGAGAGAAATAAGCGTTTTGTGTGTATGGAACATTTCTGGGATCTTTTATTTCAGCTCATGAAACATGGGACAAACACTTTACATGTTGCGTTTATATTTTTGTTCAGTGTAGTAGGTAGAAAAAAACCTTGCCATTATTATCATGTCGTTAAATTTACTTTAGACAGATGGCAATGTTTTTATTAGTAAGCAAAGTTCATCAAAAATAGCTAGCAATGATAACTTTAGCTAGCTAAAATCCGTTGGTCTCCCCTCAATATTAACTAGCTAGCTAACATTTTACTGCATCTCCAGTCAATCTGGTTACATCATCACAATGATGACAAAAGGTATAAATGTATTGTATTTCCAAGCCACTGTAATACACTTTTGATTACATTTTCATCAGTGCCAACTGACAATGCATTGAGCAGAATGCTGTTGGGCATCAGTCCTAAAAGAATGTTCAAAACAGTATGGTGATGAAAAGTCCAAGCCATGAATACTGCATGTCACCATATACAGTTGAAGTCGGAAGTTTACGTACACCTTAGCCAAATACATTTCAATTCAGTTTTTCACAATTCCGGACATTTAATCCTAGTAAAAATTCCCTGTCTTAAGTCAGGTAGGATCCCCACTTTATTTTAAGAATGTGAAATGTCAGAATAATAGTAGAGAAAATGATTTATTTCAGATTTTATTTCTTTCATCACATTCCCAGTGGGTCAGAAGTTTACATACACTCAATTAGTATTTGGTAGCATTGCCTTTAAAATGTTTAACTTGGGTCAAACATTTCGGGTAGCCTTCCACAAGCTTCCCACAATAAGTTGGGTGAATTTTGGCCCATTCCTACTGGCATAGCTGATGTAACTGAATCCGATTTGTAGGCCTCCTTGCTCGCACACACTTTTTAAGTTCTGCCCACAAATGTTCTATAGGATGAGGTCAGGGCTTTGTGATGACCACTCGAATACCTTGACTTTGTCATCCTTAAGCCATTTTCCATGACTTTGGAAGTATGCTTGGGGTCATTGTCCATTTGGAAGACCCAGTTGCGACCATGCTTTAACTTCCTGACTGAAGTCTTAAGATGTTGCTTCAATATATCCACATAATTTTCCTTCCTAATGATGGCATCTATTTTGTGAAGTGCACCAGTTCCTCCTGCAGCAAAGCACAACATGATGCTGCCACCCCCATGCTTCACGGTTGGGATGGTGTTCCTCGGCTAGCATGTCTCCCCCTTTTTCCTCCAAACATAATGATGGTCATTATGGCCAAACAGTTCTATTTTCATTTCCTCAGACCAGAGGACATTTCTCCAAAAAGTATGATCTTTGTCCCCATGTGCACTTGCAAACCGTAGTCTGGCTTTTTTATGGCGGTTTTGGAGCAGCGGCTTCTTCCTTGCTGAGCGGCCTATCAGGTTATGTAGATATATAGGACTTGTTTTACTGTGGATATAGATACTTTTGTACCTGTTTCCTCCAGCATTTTCACAAGGTCCTTTGCTGTTGTTCTGGGATTGATTTGCACTATTCCCACCAAAGTACATTAATCTCTAAGAGACAACAGAACACCGTTCCTTCCTGAGCGGTATGATGCAGCATGGTCCCATGGTGTTTATACTTGCATACTATTGTTTGTACAGAGGAACGTGGTACCTTCAGGTGTTTGGAAATTGCTCCCAAGGATGAACCAGACTTGTGGAGCTCTACAATAATTTTTCTGAGGTCTTGGCTGATTTCTTTTGATTTTCCCATGATGTCAAGCAAAGAGGCACTGAGTTTTAAGGTAGGCATTGAAATACATCCACAGGTACACCTCCAATTGACTCAAATGATGTCAATTAGCCTATCAGAAACTTCTGAATCCATGACATCTTTTTCTGGAATTTTTCAAGCTGTTTAAAGGCACAGTCAACTTATTGTATGTAAACTTCTGACACACTGGAATTGTGATCCGATAAACTATAAGTGAAATAATCTGTCTGTAAACAATTGTTGGAAAAATTACTTGTGTCATGCACAACGTAGATGTCCTAACCGACTTGCCAAAACTATAATTTGTTCACAAGAAATTTGCGGAGTGGTTGAAAAACGAGTTTTAATGACTCCAACCTAAGTGTATGTAAACTTCCGACTTCAACTGTACATAATGATGCTTTGTCACTCTATCACAGAAACCTACATGATATCTACAGAGATGTTTTATCAGATCTTTCTTATTTATCTGTCATGCAATACAACATACAGTGGGAGTATAAATAGATAATAAATACCACTAGTGTCACCAATGACTCCTGTATTGATTTTTGGCCTCGATCATGTGCTTTGAACAGATACAATGCATTCAGAAAGTATTCAGACCCTTTTACTTTTTCCACATTTTGTTACATTACAACCTTATTCTAACATGAATTACATTGTTTTTCCCCTCATCAATCTACACACAATACCCCATAATGACAAAGAAAAAAGACACCCTTTACTCATTACTTTGTTGAAGCACCTTTGGCAGCGATAACCTTCTCGAGTATTCTTGGGTATGAAGCTTCAAGCTTGGCACACGTGTATTTGGGGAGTTTATCCCATTCTACTCTGCAGATCCTCTCAAGGTCTGTCAGTTGGATGGAGAGTGACGCTGCACAGCTATTTTCAGGTCTCTCCAGAGATTTTAGATCGGGTTCATGTCCGGGCTCTGGCTGGGCCACTCAAGGACATTCAGAGACTTGTCCCAAAGCCACTCCTGCATTGTCTTGGCTGTGTGCTTCGGTTGTTGTCCTGTTGGAAGGTGAACCTTCGCCCCAGTCTGAGGTCCTGAGCGCTCTGTAGCAGGTTTTAATCAAGGATCTCTCTGTACTTTGCACCGTTCATCTTTGCCCTGATCCTGACCAGTCTCCCAGTCAATGCCACTGAAAACCATCCCCACAGCATGATGCTGCCACCACCATGCTTCACCGTAGAGATGGTGCAAGGTTTCCTCCAGGCGTGATGCTTGGCATTCAGGTCAAAGAGTTCAATCTTGGTTTCATGAGACCAGAGAATCTTGTTTCTCGTTGGCCTGAGAGTCTTTCGGTGCCTTTTGACAAACTCCAAGTGGGCTGTCATGTGCCTTTTACTGAGGAGTGGCATCCGTCTGACCACTGATTTGTGGAGTGCTGCAGAGATGGTTGTCCTTCTGGAAGGTTCTCCCATCTCCACAGATGAACTCTGGAGCTCTGTTAGAGTGACCATCTGGTCACTTCTCACCCGTTTGCTCAGTTTTGCCGGGCGGCCAGCTCTAGGAAGAGCCTTGTTGGTTCTAAACTTCTTCCATTTGAGAATGATGGATGCCACTGTGTTATTGGGGTCCTTCAATGTTGCATAAATGTTTTGGTACCCTTCCCCAGATCTGTGCCTCGACACAATCCTATCTCAGAGCTTTACGGACAATTCCTTCGACCTCATGGCTTAGTTTTTGCTCTGACAAGCTCTGTCAACTGTGGGGCCTTAAATAGACAGGTGTGTGCCTTTCCAAGTCATGTCCAATCACCTGAATTTACCACAGGTGTACTCAACCAAGTTGTAGAAACATCTGAATGATCATCAATGGAAACAGGATTCACATGAGCTCGATTTCGAGTCTCATAGCAAAGGGTCATTAGGTTTTTCTAATGATCAATTAGCCTTTTAAAATGATCAACTTGGATTAGCTAACACAACGTGCCATTGGAACACAGGAGTGATGGTTGCTGATAATGGCCTCTGTACGCCTATGTAGATATTCCATTAAAAAAAAGCTTTTTCCAGCTTAAATAGTCATTTACAACAATATCAATGTCTACACTGTATTTCTGATCAATTCTATGTTCTTTTAATGGACAAAAATGTGCTTATCTTTCAAAAACAAGGACATTTCTAAGTGACCCCAAACTTTTGAACGGTAGTGTATGTAAGTAAGATATTTCTGTTTTTAATTGTTTTATAAATTTGCCAAATATAAAAAAACAACTATATTTTCATTATGGGGTATTTTGTGTAGATTGATGAGGAAATTGTTTCATTTAATACATTTTAGAATAAGGCTGTTGTCACGCCCTGACCATAGAGAGCCCTTGGTTCTCTATGGTGTAGTAGGTCAGGGCGTGACTAGGGGGGTGTTCTAGTTCAATATTTCTATGTTGGTGTTTTGTATGGTTCCCAATTAGAGTCAGCTGCTAATCGTTGCCTCTAATTGGGGATCATATTTAGGTAGCCATTTTTCTCGCCTGTGTTTGTGGGATATTGTTTGTGTTGGTGCTTGTGTCACCACGTAGTCACGTTGTGTTGCTTGTTTATTGTTTTGATTAAAGAAGTTTCACTTTAAATAAATATGTGGAACTCAACAAACGCTGCGCCTTGGTCCATCTCTTACAACAACTGTGACAGAATATCCCACCGAACAAGGACCAAGCAGCGTGTTCACGAAGTAAAGGAGTTTTGGACATGGGAGGAAGTCATGGGAGGACACGAGACCCTTCCTTGGCAGGAGTCGCAAAGGAGCATAGAGGGACAGCGACGACGCCGGAGACCGCGGCCACAGAAACCCCAAGATTTTTTTGGGGGGGGGGCACATGGAGCTGTCGGCTGAGCAGCGGAGAGTGCCAGAGCCCAAATGGCAGACGGTGGAGGACTTCAATGAGGGATACCGGAGAGAGGTGGAGGCGAGGATTATGCTGCAGCGCAGGCGTACTGAAGAGCGGGTCATCAGTCCGGTGCCATCTGTGCCAGCTCCTCGCACTCGCCTTGAAGAGCCAGAGACCGTCAGGGAGGAAATGGAGAAGTTGGGAGAGAGAGAGAGGAGAGAGATGTTGTGCAGGTGTGTTCTGCTCAACATTCGACCTGAAGAGCCTGTCAGCAGTCTGGTGAAGTCTGTGCCGGCTCCACGCATCTGGCCTCCAGTGCGCCTCCCCAGTCCGGTACGTCCTGTGCCAGCTCCCCGCACCCTCCCTGAAGTGCGTGTCAACAATCCGGTGCCACCTGTGCCGGCTCCACGCACCAGTCCGCCAGTGCGCCTCCCCAGTCTGGTACGTCCTGTGCCAGCTCCCCGCACTCGCCCTGAAGTGCGTGTCACCAGTCCGGTACCACCTGTCCCGGCTCCATGAATCAGGCCTCCAGTGCACCTCCCCAGTCTGGTACGTCCTTTGCCAGCTCCCCGCACTCGCCCTGAAGTGCGTGTCACCAGTCCGGTGCCACCTGTCCCGGCTCCATGAACCAGGCCTCCAGTGCACCTCCCCAGTCTGGTACGTCCTGTGCCAGCTCCCCGCACTCGCCCTGAAGTGCGTGTCACCAGTCCGGTGCCACCTGTGCCGGCTCCACGCATCAGGCCTCCAGTGCGCCTCCCCAGTCCCGTACATCCTGTGCCAACTCCCCGCACTCGCCCTGAAGTGCAGGTCACCAGTCCGGTGCCACCTGTGCCGGCTCCACGCATCAGGCCTCCTGTGCGCCTCAGCCCGGCGCCATGGCTGGATCTTGGGTCTGGGCGGGGGCTACGACCTGCACCGGAGCCGCCACCGACACTAGTCACCCCCCCCCCCCCCTAACCCCCCCAGTTGGTTTCAGGTTTTGCGGCCGGAGTCCGCACCTTTGGGGGGGGGGGGGGGGGGTGCTGTCACGCCCTGACCATAGAGAGCCCCTTGGTTCGCTATGGTGTAGTAGGTCAGGGCGTGACTAGGGGGTGTTCTAGTTCAATATTTCTATGTTGGTGTTTTGTATGGTTCCCAATTAGAGGCAGCTGGTAATCTTTGCCTCTAATTGGGGATCATATTTAGGTAGCCATTTTTCCCACCTGTGTTTGTGGGATATTGTTTGTGTTGGTGCTTGTGTCACCACATAGTCACGTTGTGTTGCTTGTTTATTGTTTTGGTTAAAGAAGTTTCACTTTAAATAAATATGTGGAACTCAACAAACGCTGCGCCTTGGTCCATCTCTTACAACAACCGTGACAGCTGTAACGTAACAAAATGTGGAAAAAGTAAAAAGGTCTGAATACTTTACGAATGCACTGTAATACAGTATATTTGTCTGAGCTCCCTACATGTAATGCAATTTGAATTCCCATTTCCTGTGCTTAGTATTGTATTCTGGATCACCTGTCTGCTTTTAAATACAATCAGATACTTCAAAATATCCTGCTTGTCACGTGTACTCCCTTTCCGGCCTCTAGGTCACCAAGCTGCTCGTTATGGCGCACACCTGTCACCATCGTTACGCGCATAATGACACTCACCTGGACTTCATCAACTCATTGATTACCTACCCTTTATATGTCACACCCTTTGGTTCCTTCCCCAGGCGTCATTGTTTCTGTTCCTGGGTCATGTCTGTGTGTTGTTTGTGTTATGTGTTGGTTTCATTTATTTATTAAAACACTCAATCCCTGAACTTGCTTCCTGACTCTCAGTGCACATCGTTACTGCTCCAAAAAATATCTATGTATGTCTTTAGATGCGCCATGTTTTAGATCAGGGTTGTCAATCTCATTTTGCCCTTAACCTTGTTGTGAGTACACATTTAGACCTTTTGACAGTACAGACATAAAAGTGGACCTTCTGTACTATAACAACATCTTTGTGTTCTTCACTAACAATTTCATTTTGACACATTTCAGAATGCTTTGATAAGCCTCCATCCTATCTCTAAGGAGCCTCCGAGCTGATAATAGCTGCTGCTTCGGCAAAAGCTAATGGGGATCCGAATAAACCAATAAACACGCACACATTAACACTCTGCTTCAATACCGAGAAGGCACTGAATGTTTAATTATGGCATGTCTCAGATCTGTGTGAAGACATACCCAGAAGATAATTAATTACAAAGAAACACTATGATCTTGGCCCAGATACTAACGAGAATCCAAATATGCATTTGTTTTTGGGGTGTTATTCTGAACTTGACACCACTTGTGGTGTTCTAATACTGTGATACTGTTAGTTCAGTGGTGTGTGCTTCCTCTCCACCCCCCCCTCTCTCTCTCCCCTCTCTCTTCTCTCTCTCACCTCTCTATCTCGCTCCTCTCTCACTCTCTCTCCCATAGTATGCAGTGTGGCTGGTGCTCTGGGTGACCTGGAATGTCTTCATCATCTGTTTCTACCTGGAAGTGGGGAACCTCTCCAAGGTAATGTGACCTGCTTAGAGCTGTACAGGACTGGAGAGCTGTTATTATTACCTGCCCGGGAACAGAGGCCATGGATAAAATGTCTTTAATGGCCTTCTCATGCAATTTAATCACGGGTTACACATTACTTAACTGGTTCTGAAAGAGATAGCTAGCTAAGCTAGCAATCTATCTAGCTGCCGCTCTGTTATTTTTCTTCAAAATGTTTTGGAACGAAAAGAGCACAGTGTGTACTTTTACAAGCATGAATACAAAAGGAGTAGTACTATACCGGAGCTGATGTGTCAATAAGCACTGTTGGTTCACTGTTGGTTCAAGGTAATACAGTAATACTGCAATATAGATGCAAATGTGTCGTCTCTCTCTCTCTCTTTCTCTCCGTGTCTCTCTCCCTCACCCATCTCCCTCTCTTTGCTCCCCATGCTCAATCTCTCTCATTTCAACTAGCAATTTATTCCATAATTTTTCATCTGCTCATGTATGTATGAGAAAATGAGAGAAGATATAATTAAAATGTCAAAATGTCCAATATTGTACCCAATTAAAAGGCAAACCAGCCGTGTAACTTGATTATCCAATTCATCAAGTGCTTTTATCTATTACGTTTTCATTTTCCAAATGAAACTGAAATGACTAATCCCTTTATTTTGATCACTGACTCTGAGCGCTTCTCATGATCCGATAATATTAGAGCTGTGGAAAGGAGTCAAATAGACACACTAAGGTTATATTGCTGAAACTTTTGGTCACAAACATGCCTGCATTACATGAAAATATTCTATCATGAACGATAACTATTATTAGGGTTATTGATCAAGCTTATTTACCAGTATGGTCATTTTAGTTCAGTGGATCCACATAGAAAGGAAAGAGAACATGTATGGGTATTTTGTCGCACCATTTGTGTTGTGCTTATCGGAGAGGAATGTCTGTTAATTTATTAGTCGATTGTGTTTCCGTGTTGCTTAGTCATTACTGTTTCATCTTATCTGGAATCTATGGCAACAGATGGCACACTCACTTAGTCTCACAGTCTTCACTCTCCACCAGCCTTTGCCAAAATGGCTTCATTCCTCCTCAATTGCCTTTGGAGGATTTGGCAGTTTCACCTCAGAGATATCTTAGCACTTTTGAAAAGCATCAGGGGATGGCATCTGTTGCGTTACAGTTTTATTACAGTGCAGTTGATGTCATTAACTGCTGGCAAATCACATGGGTTTGAGGCTATATACACCTTGGCGAACTCAATCCTGTTATTTCCACAAATATACGGTCTCTGTATAGTATATTGCCTTTTTTTCAGTGAGATCTGAGTTTTATGCCATCTAACTTGCCTGAAAGAAGAGCATCCTTAGAAGAGGATGTTCATTGGCTTGGCACTGAGAACATCTGTTGACCAAATACGAATGCAGTGATCCTCAGTTCAAGACAAGACAGAGGGTTTGTAGGTGGTATACAGTAGGATTTCTGAGGCTTGTGTGATTGGCTTGTTGTGGACTGGGGACTGGCAGGACTGGTGTGTCATCTTTTGAAGCTGGGCTTCCTTTGGGGCCTGCGGTCTGTCATTACTGCAGCGCCATCACAAACCAAGAGCCCGCTCCTCTATTGACGCTGAGGCTCCTCAAGAGCTTCTTCACTCATGCCTGAGCTGCTGCTGCTCCCAGCCCAGCACATCTTTTCTCCCTTGCTCCCAGACTTCCTTCACAATTTACCAGAGTCAGTTCCCTCAAATGGCCTTGTCACTTGTCTACCCAGTGAGAAGAGAGGCACTGAGGCATCAACTCATCGCTCCTCCTCGTTTTGCCAGGCTGCCGAAAATGGGCATCCGGTATTCGACAGTGCTGTAGAGCTGAGGTTCTGTTGTTCTGAGTGTGATTCCGCTGCATGTTCTGCACGGTGGGTCTGCTCAGGCACTTTAATTAGTAACAGTAAAGTGATAGTATGTTAGTTAGTGTGATTTATTTGGCTCACGTAGGTGTGGCTCATGATTTATTAATGTGGGTGTAATGTGTTTAACCAGGAGAGAATCCATCGGGACCTGCCGAGGCAGCAATGCAATTAGATTTACATCACACACAGAAACAAATAAAGATAAATAAATGGGAAGAATCCCTACGTCTGTTCTTCATTAAATAGCGAGGTCCTTCTTACAGGTCTCAACGAGTTCAATCACTCTGCCGAGAGGGACGTATCTAGGTGAAAGCCAATAGTCTATCAGGAGAGTGATTGACATTGAAATAGTGAATGACTTGAGAGAGAATAAACAGCTATAGTATTTTTAGTAGATCAGGTTTGGGCCTGTAGAGAGAAAATGTCATCATGTTTCTTTGACATTAAAGAGAAATGGTGGCCCTCTGAGTTGCGGATGTCTCAAGCAGCAAACTGTGCACTCTTAACGAGAGCTCCCCTCTGGGTTGTGTTTGTGCTTTAATATGTGAATGGGTTAAAAGCTGCAAACTCTTTGGCCTGTTGTCCATTTCCATTGGCATGCCCAGAGAGATGCTGGGGATTGGATTTGGAGGCCATCAGCAGGGGACTGGTGGCACAGAAAGTGACAATGAAGAGCAGGGGAGAGTGGGTAGAGCGGGCGTAGAGAGCCATGTAGCTCCAGGCTGAGCTCAGGCACAGTAAATAAGACGTGTCCCAGCCATGGCAGCAGCCAGCCTTCTAGCTTCTAGGCAAATAGTCACAGGCTGGCAGAGAGGAGGAGGAGGAGAGAGCTGATGGAATAAAAGCTGCTCACAAACTTCCCTCCCAATCTGGGAAAGACGGAAACATCTGGCCCGTCTCCACACACTAACTTCCAGAAAAACAGCTCACCTCTCCTCACCCAGGAATCTCATCCAGGCTGGAACAACCTGACATCTACATAAACAAGTAACTCCATCGGAATGGAGCTTTCTGACATTTTAGTATGGGATTAATGGAAAATATTGTGTGCCAACGTTCTCCAACTCCACATTGATCCTGCCCTCTGTATTTGAGCCCTCTAGCTCTAGGCCTTAACAATTGCTGACTGCATTATGAAAGTACTAAGCAGTTGTTCAACGTTCAAATCAAAGCAATGGTAAAAATTCTGTCTGAAGGATTTAGGACTAGAGGAGAATATATGATAGCTTTGATGCAAATATCTTCTCAGTTCAATTGAATTAAAGATACCTGTTTTTGGGCAGTTTGTAAGAAGTTCCTATTTTGTTATGTCATAATGCTGATATATTTACATCCCTGTGAAGTATTGATATGGTTGTAAGTGGCATGGCAGAGCCTCAATGAGTAAATCCTTACTTTGGTAGGTTATATGTGCCCTTTTTCTTGGAGCAATTTTAAATGCATGCGGCAGGCCTTCTTCCTTTCTGCATGCTCTTCATAGTCTTCATATACAGTAAAATGCTGGAATTCTGATAAAGTGTCAGAGCAGGGAGTGATAAAGTGATTTATAGTCAATTTCACTGGAGAGGAGGGAAAAGTCTGGGTCTGTCAGCACCATGAAGGCCCTCAGAATAGATGAGTTACAGTACATGTGCTAGCTCAAAAAGGCTATTATTTCCCATCACCGGCCATCGCAGACTTAGCCGTCTAGTTTAGGGACAGACAGGCTGGCCGGAGGAGTTTAACAGGGGAATCGGACACTAGAACTCCTGAACTCCTACATTAACTTCTACATTAACCTCTCTAGGGTAGGTGGCACCAAATCGTCCCACCTACGTAACAGCCAGTGTAATCCCGTGGCGCGTTATTCAAAAACCTCAAAAATGCAAAAACTTCAATTTTTCAAACATATGACTATTTTACACCATTTTAAAGACAAGACTCTCGTTAATCTAACCACACTGTCCGATTTCAAAAAGGCTTTACAACGATAGCAAAACATTAGATTATGTCAGCAGAGTACCCAGCCAGAAATAATCAGACACCCATTTTTCAAGCTAGCATATAATGTCACATAAACCCAAACCACAGCTAAATGCAGCACTAACCTTTGATGATCTTCATCAAATGACAACCCTAGGACATTATGTTATACAATACATGCATGTTTTGTTCAATCAAGTTCATATTTATATCAAAACCCAGCTTTTTACATTAGCATGTGACTAGCATGTGACTAGCATTCCCACCGAACACTGCCGGTGAATTTACTAAATTACTCACGATAAACGTTCACAAAAAGCATAACAATTATTTTAAGAATTATAGATACAGAACTCCTCTATGCACTCGATATGTCCGATTTTAAAATAGCTTTTCGGTGAAAGCACATTTTGCAATATTCTCAGTAGATAGCCCGGCATCACAGGGCTAGCTATTTAGACACCCAGCAAGTTTAGCACTCATCAAAGTCAGATTTACTATAAGAAAAATGTTATTACCTTTGCTGTCTTCGTCAGAATGCACTCCCAGGACTTCTACTTCAATAACAAATGTTGGTTTGGTTCAAAATAATCCATAGTTATATCCAAACAGCGGCGTTTTGTTCGTGCGTTCAAGACACTATCCGAAAGGGTAAATAAGGGTGACGAGCATGGCGCAATTCGTGACAAAAAATGTCTATATTACCGTACTTCGAAGCATGTCAACCGCTGTTTAAAATCAATTTTTATGCCATTTTTCTCATAAAAAAGCGATAATATTCCGACCGGGAATCTGCGTTTAGGTAAACAGACGAAAGAAAATAAAGCATTCGGTCGACTCGGGCATGCGCCTAAGCCCATAGTACTCTGATCGGCCACTTGCCAAAAGCGATAATGTGTTTCAGCCAGAGGCTGCCTCGATATCGTTCAGCTTTTTCCCGGGCTCTGAGAGCCTATGGGAGCCGTAGGAAGTGTCACGTTAGAGCAAAGATCCTCAGTCTTCAATAAAAAGAGCCAAGATGAAACACAACTTCTCAGACAGGCCACTTCCTGCATGGAATCTTCTCAGGTTTTGGCCTGCCATTTGAGTTCTGTTATACTCACAGACACCATTCAAACAGTTTTAGAAACTTTGGGGTGTTTTCTATCCAAAGCCAATATTTATATGCATATTCTAGTTACTGGGCAGGAGTAGTAACCAGATTAAATCGGGTACGTTTTTTATCCGGCCGTGTCAATACTGCCCCCTAGCCCTAACAGGTTAATCACGGACACTCCCATAGAGTAGCCTACGTATATCCCTTACTAACTTTGTGAACATCTCACTAGACATAAGGGAAATATGTTGTAATAAAAAAAATTGTGCAAAAACATCACCTTCTGATTAAACTCTGTATTACAGCTGAAGCAATGCAGGCCTATCACCAGAAGTATGTTTGCTTTAATCATGGATAGGTAATTACTCATGTTATAGCCTTTGGCAGTGCACTAAACCTAAATTGCCTGACTAGTAATATCCAGTTGTTCAAATTGATCCCATGGAGCAATCAGATCACTCTAGATTCCCTAACGAGCAGACCAGCACACACTAGTCTACTCTGACTTTGTTTACATTTTATAGTTACATGCACTAGGTTTTTAAGAGCCATGTTTCTGTCTCATAGACCTCTGATATATATAATCAGAGTCTATTTCAAGAGCAGAGCTCAGGGTTTTATAACCTTTTAGGGGTTCATCTATATATCAGAGTTCCTATTATTTGAATCAATCTGGCCTGGGCTGAATAAGTCATTAAAAGTACCTGAAGCCTGCCTTTTATTGAGCTATTTATAGCCTGGGTGCCATGTTGGACCTCATGAGTTGTGACCCTGTCATGGTTCAATGTGCTGCTGTTAAGAGTTGACGAGCTCAGTGTTATGTCATTTAACAGCCTAATAGATTGAATATGTATTCTCCTTGGTGACTAAAGGCCAAACCAACGACATGGACTTCACTTGATTGAGTTCAAATGAACTTGATCCACTCCTTGATTTCACTGAGACTCATTGATTCAACTTGGTGAAACATTTTGAAATATATTTGGACCCATCTATCATGTATGTACGAAAAGGCATAGCAAATGTAAAGATGGCGAAATGTATCAATTGTATTGACCATAACCAGATCAATGCATGAGAAGACAGACTGGGAACTAGCCATTAGGGTAATAACAGGCTAAAGGCAGAGTAAAACGTAAGGCATGCTCAAGATGCCTCCCTGATGAATGCTGAAGTCTGCGGAGTGCTCTCAGGGCATTAAAGATGACAATAAAAGTTCCCTCTCCAGTGTGCTGTTCAGATTAGAATGACACTAATGCAGTGCACCAACCAAGTTGGTGCTCGGAGAGGCTTGTTGATGTTTCACCACTGTCTCCGCTCTACATGAATGCTTCATTCTCCACCCGCCTCGGTCAGTAGTCAATATACTGTACCAGAGCCATGTACATTTTACATTTTAGCAGACGCAGACGCTCTTATCCAGAGCGACTTAGATCTATCTAAATATATGGCTCTGTACTGTACTATATATACATTTTAAAGTGTTTGTGGAAAATAAACAGCACTAACATCCCATAAATCAACATTCACATTTCAATCATGTGACAAAAGTTAATACTTGAGCCTGTGTGGCAAAAGCTATGTGACATCAAACTGTCCTTTTGTCAGTACATTGTTTTGTTATAATCCATTTACTTGAGTTAAATTTCCCTTTCAACAAGCCAGAAGTTTCTCCCATCAATCATCTCTCGGCAGGGGGCCTGTGTGTTTGTCCCACTGCTCCATCTGTGACGGAATGTGTCATCAGCAATGTCAGTCAGCGGAAACAAACAAACAGGCCCAAAATGCCAAACTACCTCTTTTGATGCCTACGGCTGTACAGCCAAATGATATTATTCCCATTCCATTCACATTCTGGCATGGATTCATATGACTGTAAAAAACGCACATATGATACATAGTCCAGCATAGCATATTGGGAACTATTGTCAGCTGCCTGTAAAAGGCAACCCATAGAATGAAGAACTATGTGCCAGTGTATAATGGATGCAGGGGCAATCAGAATCAGAATAATTTCTCCATTCACCTGAGAGAAGGAGCCGTTGTCTGGGAGCGAGAGGGTAGAGAGATGAATGTGCTGATCAGCGCAGCGTGGTGCCATCAGGGGCGGGGTGATTTGTCCAAAGTGCCGTGATTGGCAGGGCTTGACCAGCATGTCAGGTGGGGAGAAATTAGTCATATCCAACAACATGACAGCACAGCCGGGTAGGAACCAGGAACCAGGAGATTGGCGTCTCAGTGGAGAGAATCCAGAGCAGGAAACAGGCCTATGGGCTGAAGAACCACTGTAGCATCCCATAATACATCACTCCACTTACGGGTATGGGACCTCAGTGGACGGAAGGTAGTAGGGAAGCATATAAAGTAGGGCTGTTCTGTTGGTGATGTGGGAGAATACCTAAATGTGCCAAGAAATCCACAAAGACTGGTTATCATTGTCAAAATGTTTGCAGTGTTCTAGTCTGATAAAGTGATAAAGTGTTAAATATCAACCCAGCCTAAATCAGACACTTCGTATTCGACCACACATTCAGTGACTGGGGCGAGTATCCAGTGGCAAGGACACTGCTAAAAGCAGTGGTGGGGCTCTGAGACAATGGTGCTCTTAAATGTTGCATGCTGGGAGAAAGCCGGTTCACCCCAGGTTCATCCTTCAACCATCCTTTTTGTCTCTGAAAGAAAACGGGGAAAAGTATACGCAGTAACATGTCCAATAGTGCCATTAGAAGAAAAAAAACAATTGGAATTTGGCGGGATGATACACTACATAACATCTCATTCCAAAATGGAGTTGGTCCCCCCTTTGCTGCTATAACAGTCTAAACTCTTCTAGGAAGTCTTTCCACAAGATGTTGGGACATTGCTGCGTGGACTTCCTTCCATTCAGCCACAAGAGCATTAGTGAGGTCGGGCACCGATGTTAGGCGATTAGGCTTGGCTCGCAGTCAGAGTTCCAATTCATCTCAAAGGTGTTTGATCGGGTTGAAGTCAGGGCTCTGTGCAGGCCAGTCAAGTTCTTCCACACCGATCTCGACAAACCATTTCCGTATGGACCTCGCTTTTATGCACAGGGGCACTGTCGGGCTGAAACAGGAAAGGGCCTTCCCCAAACTGTTGCCACAAAGTTGGAAGCACACAATCGTCTAGAATGTCATTGTGTGCTGTAGCGTTAAGATTTCCCTTTACTGGAACTAAGGGGCCTAGCCCAAACCATGAAAAACAGCCCCAGACCATTTACAGTTGGCACTATGCATTCCGGCAGGTAGTGTTCTCCTGGCATCCGATAAACCCAGATTCATCAGTCGGACTGCCAGATGGTGAAGCGTGATTCATCACTCCAGAGAACGCATTTTCACTTGTCCAGAGTCCAATGGCGGCAAGCTTTACACCACTCCAACCGACACTTGGCATTGCCCATGGTGATCTTAGGCTTGTGTGCCGCTGCTCGGCCATGGAAACCCATTTCATGAAGCTCCCGACAAACAGTTATTGTGCTGACGTTGCTTCCAGAGGCAGTTTGGAACTCGGTAGTGAGTGTTGTGATTGAGGATAGACAATTTTTACACCCTACGAGCTTCAGCACTCGGTGGTCCCATTCTGTGAGCATGTGTGGCCTACCACTTTGTGGCTGAGCCATTGTTGCTCCTCAAAATGTTCCACTTCACAATAACAGCACTTACAGTTGACTGGGGCAGCTCTAGCAGTGCAGAAATTTGACGAACTGACTTGGAAAAGTGGCATCCTATGACGGTGCTACGTTGAAAGTCAATGAGCTCTTCAGTAAAGCCATTTTACTGACAATGTTTGTCTATGGAGATTGCATGGCGGTGTGCTCGATTTTATAGACCTGTCAGCAGCGGGTGTGGCTGAATAGCCAAATCCTCTAATTTGAAGGGGTGCCCACATATTTTTGGCCATGTAGTGTATGAGTTTAATACTGCCTAAAGCTATAGACAGTGTCAACAGGCTTTTTCAGCCTCTTGGTGCCATAGCTGTTATGGACAGTTTGTTGAGAAAATCAGTTCTTATGATACCTTATGGACATCATAAACACAACTGCAGTCCAGAGACACCCAGTGCAGCCATCTTTAATTCCTTCATATTGATATCTGCCTGATAGCTGTGACCTGAACACTGAAGGGACATTTAAAGCATTCAAATATAATTAAAAGCAACTGACCTTTTGAGCTCACCAAGAGGAAAAATAATAAACCATGCGATGCAGTACAGGATGTATATCATTTAACACAAGCATTTAGAATTTAGAATCACAGCTCTTGATTTATGTTGACCCTTCTGTTTGAAGGTCAACAAGTACAGGAGAGTTCCCCCACCCTACTCTCTCTCTCCGTCACAGATTAGCAAAGACAGCCACTGGTACAAACACTTACACAAGGTCCGCTACAACAGTCAACCTCATCAAACACTGTGAGGTTGGTCATTTGTCACACCTTATGTTGGTCATTACCTCCAAACTGTACTGGAGGTAATAGTGAGAGTATCTGTAGTATCCATGCTACTGTAGCTAGCATTAAATCACAAATGTATGGCAATGGCATAGTAATGGTAGCTTGTCACATATTGTATTGTACTGTAGCTCAGGAGAACAGATTAGAGTGAATGTCCGTTCTCTCAAACAGAAGGACTTGATTTATCAGTATGTGGATCCGAGTAATGGGGTGTCAGAAAAAGAGCGAGATAAAGGACTGAAGCACCATTTTGGCCTCTCTCTCTCTCTCCCCTCTCTCTCTCTCTCTCAGCATCATTACACAAAGAGCAATTGGTTCACTGCCTGTTCTCCTATAATATCATTCCAAAGGTCAACCTTTATTGCTAATTGCTCAGAAGAAAATTACACTTTCTTTCTCACTCACTTACCCAAGACACGATAAAATATAAAAAATTATGTTAGTCAAAACAAAACCAGTTAGTTGTTTAGCTTTGCATTGGTACTGGTCTTTTTGGTGTGCTATTTTAGAGCAATAGGGACTATTTTGTTGTTATTTTGTGAGCCTGCTTGACCATTGGAGCCCAAGAGAGAAGAGGACGAGTCTGCACCTCAGCTTCTCAAATTAAATAATATATTGAACTATAAAAGCTGTGATCATCTGTATTGCACAGTATGCATAGCATTTACTATGGTTCAGCTATATCATAATAATGAATAATATCATATTACGATTTCTAAGCTGCCTTGACTAGGATGCATCTATCACTCTCCCTGAATGAATGACATTTACCATGAATAGAATTCTCTGTCCTTTAGTGAACACCACATTGTAGACAACCCCTGTTGCTACTGTTACAGAGAATGATCGCACGGGACTACACAAACAAATTATCAAACCAAAAAGAAACAAAATAAATGAAACCTCCTTCAGCTGTTCATCTTTCTCTCATAAATCTGCTGCAGCCCAGTTTCTGTCAGACAGTTCAGTTCTTAACACTGGGGGCCTACTGGAGAGAAGTGATGAGCAGAGCTACAGAGACCCATTTAAATGTGCTACTTATGCTGTTTTTAAAGATCCTTTCCAGCCCGAGAGAAATTTAACACATGAAATTGAATCTTTTGAAAAGTTATTTAGGATATTCTCATTGAAGTGAGAATATGATATTATATCCCCATTTCTTCTTTGTGAGGGGAATGGATTGGTAAAAGAGACAGTGATTTTACAGGGTTTAAGAATGAGTCTTAATTTCCACCTTCCTATTTTACACTTGTCTGTTATGTATTTTACAGCGTTCTGGCTCTCCCCTCAACTGCTATGTCCTCCATCAGTCATCTCAATCCTCAGGGCCCAGTTTTTCAAAAGTTATCTATCTGGATTTCACCTATCGGATAAGATTAAATGCATAGAAATAAAATTGATAGAACGGACGAACCATTGACTTGAATGGGGACTCCTGTTCTATTCATTCTATTTTAGGGAGGCAGGTAGCCTAGTGGTTAGTGTTGGGCGAGTAACTGAAAGGTCGCTGGTTTGAATACCTGAGCCGAAAAGGTAAAAACTCGGTCGATGTGCCCTTGAGCAAAAGCACCATAACCCTAATTTTCTCCAGGGGCGCTGTACTACTATGGCTGACCCTGTAAAAACAATACATTTCCCTGCACATATCTGGTGTATGTGACAATAAAACATCATTTTTTTTATCCTATCAGATAGGTAACTTTAAAAAAACTGGGCCCTGGTGGTGCGGGACAACACTGGAATAAATTGTTTTTAAGTCCCCCTCATTCGCTGCGCATAGACACAGGGATACGGTTTGCATCTATGGACAGTGTGCATGAATATTCCCAGTGTAAGGATATCATTCTTTCACACTGTTGTAGTTATGACGGTTGCCCCACCCATTGTTATGGTTGTGAGAATCCTGGTGACCAGTTAATAATCATGGCTGTAAGCAGAGACAGCCAAAATATTTGCAGCATGTTAATTTGATGTCTGTCTGATATTTTATTTTTGAATGATTCTTACTCTCCGAAAGTAGGTCACTCAGAAATAGACATTGGTGTGTCTGGCTGGTTCCATCCACTGATCTCTGTCAGTAGCATTTCATTGCGACGTTAGTTGAAAAGTGGGTTTGTGAGAGATTCTGACACAGAGGAGGTGGGGGGGTACTGTTGGTACTGTTGTACCACACACATACATTAGAATGTTATTTAGCTCTCTTCCCTCCTCAAATTGTATTTGTCACATGCGCCGAATACAGCAGGTGTAGTAGACCTTACCGTGAAATACTTACTTACAAGAACCTTAACCAACAATGCAGTTTTAAATAAATAGAGTTAAGAAAATATTTACAAAAAAAAATAGAAAACATAATATTGGTGATGTGGACACCAAGGAACTTGAAACTCTCGACCAGCTCCACTACAGCCCTGTCGATGTGAATGGGGGCGTGTTTGGCCCTCCTTTTTCTGTAGTCCACGATCATCTCCTTTGTCTTGCTCACATTGAGGGAGAGGTTGTTGTCTTGGCACCACACTGCCAGGTCGCTGATTTCCTCCCTATAGGCTGTCTCATCGTTGCCGGTGATCAGGCCTACCGTCAGAAAATGTAATGATGGCGTTGGAGTCGTGCTTGGCCACGCAGTCATGGGTGAACAGGGAGTACAGGAGGGGGCTAAGGACACACCCCTGAGCGACCCCCGTGTTGAGGATCAGTGTGGTAGATGTGTTGTTGCCTACTCTTACCACTTGGGGGCGGCACGTCAGGAAGTCCAGGATCCAGTTGCAGATTGAGGTGTTTAGTCCCAGGGTCCTTAGCTTAGTGATGAGCTTTGTGGGCACTATGGTGTTGAACGCTGAGCTGTAGTCAATGAACAGCATTCTCACATAGGTGTTCCTTTTGTCCAGGTGTGAAAGGGCAGAGTGAATTGAGATTGCATCATCTGTGGATCTGTTGGGGCGGTATGTGAATTGGTGTGGGTCTAGGGTTTCTGGGATGATGGTGGTGATATGAGCCATGACCAGCCTTTCAAAGCACTTCATGGCTACCGACGTGAGTGCTACGGGGCGAGAGTCATTTAGGCAGGTTACCCTCGCTTTCTTGGGCACAGGGACTATGGTGGTCTGTTTGAAACATGGTCAGGGAGAGGTTGAAATTGTCAGTGAAGACATTTGACAGTTGGTTCGCACATGCTCTGAGTACACTTCCTGTTAATCCGTCTGTTGACCTGTTTTAAAGGTCTTGCTCACATCGACTACGGAGAGCGTGATCAGTCAGTCGTCCGGAACAGCTGGTGCTCTCAAGCATGCCTCAGTGCTGCTTGCCTCGAAGCGAGCATAAAAGGCATTTAGCCAGGAGTGCCGCTTCTGGATGAGCATTTTCTTGTTTGCTTATGATCTTATACAGCTCGTTGAATGTGGTCTTAGTGCCAGCGTCAGTTTGTGGTGGCAAATAGATGGCTACGAAAAATATAGATGAACATTCTCTTGGTAGATAGTGTGGTCTACAGCTTATCATGAGGTACTCTACCTCAGGCGTGCAATACCTCGAGACTACTTATTAGACATCGCGCACCAGCCGTTATTGAGAAATATACACACACCCCCACCCCCAGTCTTACCAGACGTAGCTGTTCTGTCCTGCCAACGCATGGAAAATCCAGACAACTGTATATCTTTCGTGTCGTCGTTCAGTCACAACTGAAACATAAGATATTACAGTTTTTAATGTCCCATTGGTAGGATAGTCTCATATGGAGCTCATCCAGTTTATTCTCCAGTGATTGCACGTTGTCAATATAACGGATGGTAGAGGCAGGTTACTCACTCGCCAACGAATTCTCACAAGGCACACTGATCTGTGCCACCTGTATTTCCTTATTTTCTTCATGCGAATGACGGGTTTTGGGCCTTGTCTGGGAGCAACATTATATCCCTCGCATCAGACTCATTAAAGAAAAAATCTTTGTCCAGTTTGAGGCGATTAATAGCTGTTCTGATATCCAGAAGGTATTTTCGGTCATAAGAGATGGTAGCATCAACATTATGTACAAAATAAGTTACAAACAATGCGAAAAAACACACAAAATATCACAATTGGTTAGGAGCCCGTAAAATGGCAGCCATCCCCTCTGGCGCCATTGCTTAATTCTGTGCTGCAACACAGATTCCAAGATATCTTGTCATCACATTTTGTATAGCTAGCTGAGTCATTCAAACCATGAAATACAGTCTGATACATAATAAACCAAAACATATTTTTCCTTTCACTCAGTGTCTCCTTACAGATGTAGGATCTTAATTTTAGCCAGTTTTCTACAACAGGAAAATAATATTGTAGCAACAGGAAATGTGAATTATTATATTACATTATAATTAATGGACTTTTTTTTGTAGGTGTTGATACATTTTACAAACTTTAGAAGTGCAGCAGAATTCTCTGTAACAATAGTTATTTATTTGTTTTGTGTTGTGTAGCGCTCCCTTTTTATCATTGCCTGGGTTTTTATCTCTGTGGATTAAATGAAATACTAAAGACTTAATGACATTGAGCTCTCCCCGGTGCAGTGTGTCTCAGAACTTTCTCTGATTCCGTGCTCCTGGCATGTTTATAATTATCTTACAATAGGGAAAGCTAAACTTAAAGGATTCAACTTGTGTTGATGAAGGTCAGGATGAGTGTTTTTTGGGTCTCCACGCACCTTCTGTCTTGTCAAGCTTAATCAGAGTGACGTCAGGGCGGGGGGGGGGGGGGGGGTAATTGAGATTTTGCTTATTTCACGGGTCTATCAGAGGCTTTTGTCTGGGAGATGCTCTGTGTGAATACTAACTGTGTTAGCCAGGGCTGCCTAAGGCCTGTCTGAGGACCATGCTCCTAGCTGCCTCCTGGCCCAGAACAGCATGGGTAGCATATTTCTGGAGGGGACAGGAGGTGAGGTCATGGGGATGACAGCCGTTAAGAATCAGTCATCTGGGTGCCTCCAGCTGAGCCAGGAGATCTAAACCCAGACCTGCTCTCTCCTGTACATCTAATTGCAGCTAGGACAGAACCCAAAGGGTCTCAACCACTCTGATGAGCATGTAGGAACTGACTCAGGGTCAGTGAGAGATCACATGTCTGTTCCCAGCTACACATAGGGCACAGGGAAGACCATCTCTCATTTATTATAACAAAGCTTTCATTCCTTACGGTGATCCTACTGTAATAATCATACTCTGAGGTATTGTATGTATTTCTGAATGATATTGTATCATTCACATGTTTGCTGTTGTCAGTCTTTTTGGCTGTTTTTCCATAGTTACCATAGAGAGACAGCCAACAATGAAATGGATGTGTCATTCATTAGCATAACATGATCATTGTGTGCGAACAAGGTATGGCAGTGTGGCTCAGCTGTGGATCCTCTGCATTAAAACACAAGGATGGAAAGTAATCACACTGTAATTCCCAAGGAGGGAGTGGAATACAACCAGCCTTGGAAATGAAGCGGCTAATGATGAGAAACAGTAATTCCGGAGCAAACGGCGTATCATGTGGAAATGATCTGAGGCAACACAGCTCCCTGTTAGGCTTTTCAATACCCGCCATCCATCAAAAACATATTACGTTTTAAAAAGAAACGCAGCCACTGCGCTGAATAAGAAATAACATTCAATTGCATTTAATGGTTGATCAGGTTCATGAGGGAAGAGGTCCTGTCTGTGATAAGAACATTTACTGTCAGTCTGAGATTAACACTATCAGTGTATGGGATTTAAGCTTCATATAAATCAGCTGTACCTTCTATTTAGTTACTGCGATGGTTCTTAAATATAGACAGGGACTTCATGTTCTAGAATGACAGCTTGGTATGATCAAGCTCAAGTAGCAATGATGTGAGACTACTTTACTCTCTCCATAAACCCTATGTCCTTGGAGATATGATTAGTGTTGTTATTTTGATTCTCGGTAACTGGCCGTGTCGGTCTGATTATGGATGAGAATCAATCTGTCATTTGGAGAAGATCAGCTGCTAATGTCTTATTGACACTGAGTCACAGGGACAGCAGCACAGTGGGGACTATTTGATTCACCGGGGGCCATTACCCTAGTTTGTTAGCTTAGTTAGATCAGTTAGGCCAAAATAGTTGAGCAGTTCTCGTTGATATTGTGGTGTATTCCAAGATGGCTGACCATAAAGTTGCTTGTGCAAGCTGTCCACATCTTTTAAAAACAAGAATTAATGAACAATAGAACAGTTGAAAATTTTTGTGAAAAGTAATGAAAATCCATAATCCCTTTCTTGGAGTCAGGTGATTGTACGTCTTCTTTCTCAGAATCCATCCCCATGTCCCAATCCTCCTCACTCTCTTCATTGCTTCAGGAATAAAGCTGGGTAGGCATCGCCGCACTACAGCAGACACACAGTGAGAATCCTAAAAAGCCTGTCAGTTTTTTTGCCTATATAATAGGCCTATGTGTTTTTATTCATACCAGGCTGTTGTGTGGTTTGTTTCAAGGCTCTGACGTTGCTTCTGCATGCCTTCACAAACTAACGAAGACATATGAAGACAAAATCTGTCGTCAGTGTGATAGGTTGGTTCAGTTTCTCTCTCTACCTCGCTATTGTTTGACTACAGTATATCCTCCCTTCCTTCCTTCCTCTCTCCTCCCTTCACTCATCCATTCCCCTCATTACGAGGAACAATTAACCTCCTGTGGAGTGTGATAGAACCCTGCTGCTTCCCTCTCGCCTCCTTTCCTCCATCTCTACTTTTCTCCACCACACAGCACTAGCTGGCTGTGTCATTTTGGGGCTCTCCTATAGAGCTCTCTTATAGTCTTCTACATACAGTAATGGCCCTATAGCCCTAGTGCTGGGCATTATGAGAGATAGGCGAGCTAAATCCATCGTTTATTATCTCATTTCTCCCTCCCCGTGCCTGCAGTGAAATGCCAATCAATACCATCACCTAAATGATTGATTAGCTTTGTGTCATAACAACAGACTTGGATATGTCAGTGGTGCTCCCCAGGGTTGGGTGTGTTGCGTTTGCCTTTTATTTTGTCTCATACGTGAAGATGTTGTTGTAAGTCTCACATAGAAAAAGCCAGATAATCATACACCCACAGCAGAGGCCATCTCATTCACAAACACATGATTATGGACCTTATGAAAATCCATAAGGCTGCTCCAGGCTTTCAGGAGACTTGTGGACAAATACGATTTGATCCTCCTAAATGGAATGTGGCATTATCTGTGTGTGCTATATGCCTGTTAAAGAGCTCTCTGTCCTCATACGTAATTATAACATGTTTCTCCCTGAGCCATTCTCATGATAGCATCTCCATATAGTATATAGAGGGGTCAAACCAGTTGGGAAGGAGATAGATGGTGATCCCATTCCTTCATGACACAAGAGGATCTACAGCAAAGACCTCCGTCGCAATACGTAGGTCACTGTTAGTCACTTGACTCACACATGCCCAAGATGCAACCATTCACATTTCACTGAATCGATTTTCCATGTTTTCCCTGAATGAAAGGGTACAGTATTGAAACTGGCAGATGGAACAGGGAAATATACCCTACTCTTCTCTTTAGGTGGGTTTGAATGCCAGGCTTCTTCTTTTTGTCTGGAAGGAGTACACGCATGCACACACACACACACACACACACACACACACACACACACACACACACACACACCACGCACGCACGCACACACACACACACACACACACACACATCCTGGTATAATGACATCTCAAACACGCCTCAGTCTGTTAAGCTGGAGGATTCACAGGGATTTGGTATTCCAATGAAATGTAAATGACCCTGCTGTGAGGAGGAGCTGCATGCTGCCTCAGATCACTCTCCATGATCAACTTCCTATTCACCTCCAAAAAGTGGCCAGTCGGCAGCCTTGGTCAGACCACATCCTGTCATTACTTTTTCTTTATATAACTGCCTTTTGTGTCACTTTAAAGAAAAAAAACACCTTTAAGCATTATGGAATACAGGGGGGACACATGGGAAATTAAATAGACACAGCAAAGCGAGACGCTCCACAACTTTCTGATGATGATACAGGTTCGGCAGACCCCTGTGCTGCTCATACACATCCAAAGATCTGGGATATTTGTAACCAGATGTTTACCTTCTTCTGAAATTCATGAAGCTATTAATTAAACTCACATGCTCTGATAAATAAATGGTAAATTAACACTGTCTTGACTTAGATTACAGGGCTCTTGGCGTGTGGACTGGATTTGCTCAATGGACGACATTAGAATTCACCCCGGTAACACACCACTGTTTGAGTGAGATAAATGGATATCAGCTCCATACAGCTTACAAAAAGAACCCAGCTCATTCACAGAGCACAGGTCATGGTTACACTATTATATGTATATATTTTTTTACAACAAACTAAATGGATAAATCAAAAATGCACTCCTGTTTGATGCACCCCTGTCACTCTGTATGGGGTGCAAAATGGCCCTTTCACACTCCCTTGCCAGGCTCCAGTGTGGGAGCCCATGTGAGCCCCAGAATCACCCCAACAGCACTCCACCATCCGGCACCCGCTTGCCCTTCCACAATACACTTACCCAACAGACATCCAATCCCCTCTCTCACATTTGATCTTGTTCATTCATTTGTGTCCTTGTAGGAAGGGAGGGATGTGGATGGATGAATGAATTTGGAGGTGTGGGGTGGGTGTTGGGCCTGGGGACTGTGCCTTTGGGCTGTTGGGGTTTGCCAATTCTCTTCCCCCAGCAGCCCTGCACCTGCTCCATGGGAGGAAATTGGGTAAGTAGCTACAAAAAAAGGGTTCCAAAAAGGGTTCCTAAAGGGTTCTTTGGCTGTCCCCATAGGAGAACCCTTTTTGGTTCAAGGAATAAACATTTTTGGTTCCAGGTATTACCCATTTTAGAACAAAAAAAACATCTGTAGAAAGAGTTCTACATACAGTGCATTTGGAAATACTTGTGGACTTTTTCCACATTTTGTTACGTTACAGCCTTGTTCTAAAATGGATTAAATAAATATTTTCCCTCATCAATCTACTCACAATAGCCCATAATGACGAAGTGAAAACACCTTTTTATATTTTTTGTAAATGTATAAAAAATTTGAAACAATACCTTATTTACATAAGTATTCAGACCCTTTGCTATGAGACAAAACAATTTGCTCAGGTGCATTCTATTCCCATTGATCATCCTTGAGATGTTTCTACAACTTGATTCGAGTCCACTTGTGCTAAATACAATTGATTGGACATGATTTGGAAAAGCTCACACCTGTCTATTTAAGGTCCCAGAGTTGACAGTGCATGTCAGAGCAAAAACCAAGCCATGAGGTCGAAGGAATTGTCCGTAGAGCTCTGCGACAGGATTATGTCGAGGCACAGATCTGGGGAAGGGTACCAAAATATTTCTGCAGTATCGAAGGTCCCCAAGAACACAGTGGCCTCCATCATTCTTAAATGAAAGAAGTTTGGAACCACCAAGACTCTTCCTAGAGCTGGCCGACCGGGCCAAACTGAGCAATCGGGAGAGAAGGGCCTTGATCAGGGAGCTGACCAAGAACATGATGGTCACTCTGACAGAGCTCTAGAGTTCCTCTGTGGAGATTGGAGAACCTTCCAGAATGAAAACCATCTCTGCAGCACTATACCAATCAGGCCTTTATGGTAGAGTGGCCAGCCAGAAGGCACATGACAGCCCGCTATGAGTTTGCCAAAAAATACTCTCAGACCATGAAAAACAATATTATCTGGTCTGATGAAACCAAGATTGAACTCTTTGGCCTGAATGGCAAGAATCACATCTGGAGGAAGCCTGGCCTCCCTATGGTGAAGCATGGTGGTGGCAGCATCGTGCTGTGGGGATGTTTTTCAGTGGCATTGACTGGGAGACTAGTCAGGATCGAGGCAGGATCGAGATCCTTGATGAAAACCTGCTCCAGAGCGCTCAGGACCTCAGACTTGGGCAAAGTTTTACCTTCCAACAGGACAATGACCCGAAGCACACAGCCAAGACAACGCAGGATTGGCTTCGGGACAAGTCTGCTTGAGTGGCCCAGCCAGAGCCCGGAATTGAACCCGATCTAACATCTCTGGAGAGACCTGGAAATAGCTGTGCAGCAATGCTCCCCATCCAACCTGACAGAGCTTGAGAGGATCTGCAGAGAAGAATGGGTGAAACTCCCTAAATACAGGTGTGCCAAACTTGTAGCGTAATACCCAAGAATACTCAATGCTGTAATCGCTGGCAAAGGTGCTTCAACAAAATACTGAGAAAAGGGTCTCAATACTTACGTAAATATGATAATTATTTTTTATTTTTTTTAATTAGCAGAAATGTCCCTTTTTTTTGCTTTGTCATTATGGGGTATTGTGTGTAGATTGATGAGGAAAAATAACTATTTAATTCATTTTTAAATAAGGCTGTAACCTAACAAAATGTGGAAAAAGTCAGGGTTCTGAATACTTTCCGAAAGCACTGTAAAACCCAAAAGGGTTCTACCTGGAACCAAAAGGCAGTAGTGTAAAGTACTTAAGTAAAAATACTTCAAAGTACTACTTAAGTAGTTTTTAGGGGTATCTGTACTTTACTTTACTATTTATATTTTTAACAACTTTTACTTCACTACATTCCTAAAGAAAATGATGTACTTTTTACTCCATACATTTCCCTGACACCCAAAAGTACTAGTTTTATTTTGAATGCTTAGCAGGACAGGAAAATGGTCTAATTCACACACTTATCAAGAGAACATCCCTGGTCATCCCTACTGCATCTGATCTGGCAGACTCAATAAACACATGCTTCATTTGTAAATTATGTCTGAGTGTTGGAGCGTGCCCCTGGCAATCCGTAAATAAAAAAAAAACAAGAAAATAGTGCTTAATATAAATAAATTGAAATTATTTATACTTTTACTTCCACTTTTGATGCTTAAGTATACTGCTCAAAAAAATAAAGGGAACACTTAAACAACACATCCTAGATCTGAATGAAAGAAATAATCTTATTAAATACTTTTTTCTTTACATAGTTGAATGTGCTGACAACAAAATCACACAAAAATAATCAATGGAAGTCTGGATTTCGAGTCACACTCGAAATTAAAGTGGAAAGCCACACTACAGGCTGATCCAACTTTGATGTAATGTCCTTAAAACAAGTCAAAATGAGGCTCAGTAGTGTGTATGGCCTCCACGTGCCTGGATGACCTCCCTACAACGCCTGGGCATGCTCCTGATGAGGCGGCGGATGGTCTCCTGAGGGATCTCCTCCCAGACCTGGACTAAAGCATCCGCCAACTCCTGGACAGTCTGTGGTGCAACGTGGCGTTGGTGGATGGAGCGAGACATGATGTCCCAGATGTGCTCAATTGGATTCAGGTCTGGGGAACGGGCGGGCCAGTCCATAGCATCAATGCCTTCCTCTTGCAGGAACTGCTGACACACTCCAGCCACATGAGGTCTAGCATTGTCTTGCATTAGGAGGAACCCAGGGCCAACCGCACCAGCATATGGTCTCACAAGGGGTCTGAGGATCTCATCTCGGTACCTAATGGCAGTCAGGCTACCTCTGGCGAGCACATGGAGGGCTGTGCGGCCCCCCAAAGAAATGCCACCCCACACCATGACTGACCCACCGCCAAACCGGTCATGCTGGAGGATGTTGCAGGCAGCAGAATGTTCTCTCCAGACTCTGTCACGTCTGTCACATGCTCATTGTGAACTTGCTTTCATCTGTGAAGAGCACAGGGCGCCAGTGGCGAATTTGCAAATCTTGGTGTTCTCTGGCAAATGCCAAACGTCCTGCACGGTGTTGGGCTGTAAGCACAACCCCCACCTGTGGACGTCGGGCCCTCATACCACCCTCATGGAGTCTGTTTCTGACCGTTTGAGCAGACACATGCACATTTGTGGCCTGCTGGAGGTCATTTTGCAGGGCCCTGGCAGTGCTTCTCCTGCTCCTCCTTGCACAAAGGCGGAGGTAGCGGTCCTGCTGCTGGGTTGTTGCCTTCCTACGGCCTCCTCCACATCTCCTGATGTACTGGCCTGTCTCCTGGTAGCGCCTCCATGCTCTGGACACTACGCTGACAGACACAGGAAACCTTCTTGCCACAGCTCGCATTGATGTGCCATCCTGGATGAGCTGCACTACCTGAGCCACTTGTGTGGGTTGTAGACTCCGTCTCATGCTACCCCTAGAGTGAAAGCACCGCCAGCATTCAAAAGTGACCAAAACATCAGCCAGGAAGCATAGGAACTGAGAAGTGGTCTGTGGTCTCCACCTGCAGAACCACTCCTTTATTGGGGGTGTCTTGCTAATTGCCTATAATTTCCACCTGTTGTCTATTCCATTTGCACAACAGCATGTGAAATTTATTGTCAATCAGTTTTGCTTCCTAAGTGGACAGTTTGATTTAACAGAAGTGTGATTGACATGGAGTTACATTGTGTTTTTTAAGTGTTCCCTTTATTTTTTTGAGCAGTGTATATTTTAGCAATTATACTTACTTTTGATACTTAAGTATATTTAAAACCAAGATTTTTATTCAAGTAGGATTGTACTAGGCGACTTTCACTTTTACTTGAGTCATTTTCTATTAAGGTATCTTTACTTTTACTCAAGTATGACAATTGCATACCTTTTCCACCACTTCCAAAAGGGTTTTCCTGGAACTGAAAAGGGTTTTTCAAAGGGTTCCCCTATGCTTATGGGGACAACCGATGAACCCTTTAAGGTTCTAGATAGCATATTTTTTTCTAAGAGTGTAGACAATACTTGACTGAGGCCTCTCTGGCCCTGGAGCCCTACCCCAGCCCCCACACAACGTATTTCCCAATTATGTGTAGGTCAGCAGTGTTATTATAGTGATTGTAGACCCATTTCACCAGTATTCTCAAAAGGTCTTGTCCTCAGCGTCGTAATTTTGGTGTAGGGTAGGGTGGGATGGGGTGAGGGCTGTGTGTAACAATTGAAGGGGCAACATTCTGCAGTTCTACTCTCAGTTTGCTTCCATTATGCTAGTGGTTACTATAAAAATATCACATTTTTCTGTTAAGAGCTGGCTAAGAATTACTCCTCTATGCCTCCTTTTGCATATCTTTACCCTTTTCATGGGGAACATTCTACATGCCTTCAGAGTAAATCTATTTTCACTCCACCAATCTGCATCTCAACATTACTTTAAGTAATGTGGCAGCAAACAGCAGTGAGTGGAGCAGATGCCCCCAGACTCATTTCTCTATGAGTTTCATTTCCCACTTAATGAGCTGTGGACCAGGGGCGTCTGTACACACACACACACACAGACACAAACACACACACCGACACCGACACACACACACACACACACACACACACACACACACACACACACACACACACACACACACACACACACACACACACACACACACACACACACACACACACATACAGATTCATCTCTAGAGCTGCCTCTGCTCTGGCACTGGTTCCATTCGCTCTGCTCCATTTGAAATGAACATATTCTGCATACGTCATTTGTATTGCTTTCATATGCTTTCATAGAGCTGTTGTTTCTGCATGTGTACTGTACTGTACTGTATGTGTATGGCATGTGTGATAAAGAGAGATAGAGAGAAACGCTACAGCACAGTTTGTGCCACACAGTATTTTTGAAAAATGAATGAAAGGTTGCTATTTTCTCTTAAGGTGGGGCTGTTTTTGCTTTGTGTGCACATCGTGTAGCAGAGATGTGAGAGATCAAATCAGGTTCATAGTCATTCATCAATACATAATCTCTTTGGAAACACCGCTCATGAATTGGGCTTGGGTCCAAACGGTGAATAGAAAAGCTTTTACCTCAATTGAAATAGGCAGCTTTTAATTTGACAAATTATCATGCATTATGATCAGAAAATCATTGCCAGCATTAGTCAAATTAAGTTTCCTCAATTAATTTACATAAAAACAGTTACAAACCACAGCACAGCATCCTACGCTACATAGTTGACTTGACAGTATACTGTGGACCTGCCGGTGGGGAAGTATGAATACATGTTTCTGTTGGTCTTCAATCATCTACATGCTGCTCATCTTTTCTTCAGGGATGAATGGTCCCCATTCAATGACAGGTTCGTAGTGGCATTGTATGCTCAGTAGCATGATTGGCATTTAAATGATGTGAATGATGTCAATTTATATAAGCAACATTAATATTATTACATTTTCAGTCCTGGGGCATCTTACAGTGTGCTGTTTGTGTTCATGTATAGTAGATATGTCTGTCATAGATGAAGGTACAGATGTAGGATCTTAATTTGAGCTAATTATAATCCTGCAGCAACAGGAAATGTGAATTATTATGTGGATTATCATTTATGGGTGTTTTTGTAGGAGTTGATACATTTTTCAAAAGGGAACATTTTGTCTGAAATTTCAAAGTGGAAATTACAAACTTCAGAAGCCTTTTTAAAACTCAAATGCATTACAAGTTTTACATTTCCTGCATTGCAGGAAAGTTCTCCTTCAACAGGGTGATCAAAATAAGATCCTACATCTGTATAGGCCTAATGGCTAAAGCAATGATAGTATGTTTAGTTAGTGGCTATACGAGTAAGCGAGACAAGAGGGTCTGCATAATCAAAGGAACACAGTCGGCAGCTATTTCTGATTTGCTTGCTAAAGCTACAAAAAAACAACATCGATATTATTATTATTTTTTTTTTTTCACATTCACGCTTACACTAATAAAGCATAATACGCTAAGCATTTCTCCTCCTTCTCTTTGTAAGTCCCATTTAACAACAGCATGCAACTTCCCAATTATGAATGTATTTTGAGATATGGAAAGAGGTGTCTTGGGGTGCTGAAGGCAGTAGCACTGCTTGATTGAGAACATTAAAGAAGCAAATGGAGAACTGGTACAACGTTAAAAGATATATAAATAGATTATAGATATATGGAACCTTGAGGATGTCATTATACTAACCAATGGAATAAGTGTGTTCTCAACCATTACATGTTGCCAACTAAAATCCCATTAAGACAGTGTTGCGTAAAACCAACATTAATCTTTTGAATTGCTTTTATTTGGCCTAAACCTAATCAAGCTAATGAAGTATGCCCTCTAATCGACACTTGTGATTGTCCTGATTAGATGCCTATCTTCCATCATGATCATTTACATAATTTCCCCATTACCATCTCCCGCAGCAGAATTAGACTCAGAATCCTGCCTCAGTCTTCATTCAGTCTATAGGTGGAGCCTCATGTGTCCCAAAAGGCACCCTATTTCCTTTATTGTGCGCTACTTTTGTCCAGGGCCCATAGGGCTATAATATGGTGCGCTATAAATGGAATATGGTGCTATTTTGGATTTAGCCATTGACTGATTGTTGCAAATGTGAGCAGAGCCAACACCAGACAAATACTCTTGCACAACACTGAGCCTGTGGTCTGCCCTGGCTACATTCACCTTCCAGGCTACACTGAGATTAACATTGAGCCTGTGGTCTACCCTGGCTACATTCACCTTCCAGGCTACACTGAGATTAACATTGAGCCTGTGGTCTACCCTGGCTACATTCACCTTCCTGACTACACTGAGATTAACACTGAGATATGGATTATTGGAAGTGCTAGTGGCAGAGTGTACTGTGTATTTCTTTAAAACGGCACAGTGTGTTTCACTGACTGAAATACCCTCGTTATCCTATCATAATTTCCGGCATTGCTGGTGTGCGTTGTGCCTTTAGTCTTTTGTTCTATTTTTGGGCCAGCATTATGAGATAACAAAGCAGTTAGAAACAAGGTTACATTATCCCTGTGCTTCTGGTCCAATTTGAGCCCAGTCCCTTTGTGTTTGTGCTATTTTTGATAGGTTTGGTTTTCGAGAGGATATTTGGTGTTAGCAGCCTGTCACGGTTGTCGTAAGAACGGGACCAAGGCGCAGCGTGGGTAGAGTTCCACATCTTTATTCCAAAGTGAAACTTCGCAAAACAAAATATATCAATAAACGAACAACGAAACGTGACTACGTGGTACACATGCACAAACACAAAACAATATCCCACAAACACAGGTGGGAAAAATAGCTACTTAAATATGATCCCCAATTAGAGGCAACAATTACCAGCTGCCTCTAATTGGGAACCATACCAAAACACCAACATAGAAATGTTAAACTAGAACACCCCCTCGTCACGCCCTGACCTACTACACCATAGAGAAACAAGGGCTCTCTATGGTCAGGGCGTGACACAGCCTCCATCCTTGATACACTTCAAAGTAATTTGCAACATCATACACTCATACACTCATAGATAGTTTGCATCATTGATACCCACACACCCGTGGAGCTGGGAAGCAGGAATCAATAATACATAGCTGTATAATGTATTAGATGTTAGGTAGATACGACTGAAGATGACAGTGTGTACAGTCACACTCTTCAATTGTGCCAGGTGAGATCACCAGTTCTGGTTGTGTCTTGGCTGATATTCTGACAGTCATGATAATGTGTCATCATTGACTCTTGTGGGTTTTCATACCCACCATCCCCAGAGCCTCCTTGCGAAATATCTATATTTTATAGTTGTCAATGTACATTAAACATAATCAGACCGCACATCATCATGGTACTTTTTGAGAGCCTTATTCAAATATTGCTTTGATTCAGTTTGTACACTATTAACTGTTTCAGAATCCATTAATATTTACAAAGGCTGGAGAGGAGAGGGTGCTTTCCTTAAACAAAATGCACACCCAAGTGCTGCGGGTCTGAATTAATAAGATAGCTGAGCTAATGATTCATTTAGCTAAACTACAAAAAATGTAAGTAACTGAAACTCTTAAGGATGAATGGCATAATCTACTGTATCTCCAGACATCACAGAGGTGGGTGATGATGTACAGTCAGGAGATGAATCGTAACGAGATCAATCAGCCACAACATTATGGGGTTGAGCTGAAGGGAGAGGGAGCAGAGAGAGCGAGAGAGAGAGAGAGAGAGAGAGAGAGAGAGAGAGAGAGAGAGAGAGAGAGATAACTGCAAGGAAACACAGAGGACCTTTAGGATGAATAAGCTCATATTCGAGTAAAAGGATAACGAAGCATCATTATAATGTTGACTTGTGCTTTGAATGGCGATAAGCTCATTATGAGCGCGTGAGAACATTTAGGTGTATGTTTCTCATGGTATCCCTCCACCCAGCTATGAAGGATCATTAACTTTCTCTGTTCTTCCTTGCTTCCCCTCCACCCTATCCAGAAAGGCCATCATGTGTAATACCTCATTCTGACACCTAATACCTAATTCTGACACCTAATTCTGACACCCAACCCAGCATGTCGAACAGAACTGTGCATAACTGGAGTCACTCAGGTGAATTGTTGTACTAGTGGCTATCCATGCCAGACTGGAGGTTCGAAGTGGGTCTGTGTGTCCCTGATACACTCCTTCTCTCTGGACAGCCAGGCCCTAGGCCCCAAGCTGCCATCCATATGGGTGCCAGTTTCAGCCATGTGGAGTGTGGCTGCTTCCCCCTGCCAAGGTGGGCCGTCACACCCCAGTGAAACCAGGGCCCAGTTAAGTTGGAGGTCTGCCTTCGTCTAGCCGCCCAGGGCCCTAAATCAGGGAGATGGAATGGGCTTCCTCCTTTCCTCCATGCTCACCTGCACACCAAAACCAGTGGAGCGGCAAAGCCTTCAGCACACTGCCGGATCCTCCCGGGACCAATAAAGGAAGGAGAAACTGACGTTTTTCACATGCCCCCCAGAGTTTGAAGTGATATCCACTTGACCCAGTTTCCACGTCTAAGTCTCCTGTCTAGGGAGGAAATCCACTAAGTTAAGAGCTGAAGGCTTCTCCTTGAATTTTATGAGTTTTTTTTACAACTAAACCAGTTATCCCCCTTCTCTAATGTGGATGGATAACATTTTCTCCCTCTCTCTTTTTGGATGAAAGCTGAGGCTATCCTCCCCTTTTGTGATTGTTATTTTTTTCTGCGTGGTCTGAGTGGATGGTCTAGAGGTCCTGCAAGTGGTGGTCAGATGTTTGGTGCCAGGCAGACGAGGAGCAGAGGACGAGGGGCCACTGACCCCTGACCCTCACCCTGTTGGCCCCTGACTCTGGTCCTGGCAGCTGCTGTCACTGGGACAAGTGAAACAAGTGCCTCAAGTCCCCACTGGCTCTCTAGAAGAGATAACCCTTCTGTCTAACACTCCTTCCAGCCGAGCCAACTGTCTCTGTTTGTTGAAGAGGAGATAAAGGACACTGTCTTTCCAAAGGACACCAGGCGATAACATAGTACAGTACACTGCTTATTCTCTCAATTGTGACTGGCCAAGTTGAACGCAGGCGAGACAGCACAACATCTTATTCAAAACAGAACGGAATGGGGGAGAAGAAGAAAAGCACTCCCATTGTCTCCCAGAGGTGTCCATGTCTATTCATATAGAGCACTGGTTCCTGGTAAATGTATGTGAAATGGAACTGTGTCTCAGAAAATCAGCAGGTTGTTTATCTCTGTTGGTTTTTCCTCTCCACACGCTGCTCATGTCACAATGCTTTTCTCTGCCACCAGTGTAGCAACCATCTGCAGGTGTGAGGCAAATGGAGCGTGTCTCCTTGAACAGGTTACTCCGCCACACACACATAGTCAATCAATAAAATTCAATCAAATGTATTTATAAAGCCCTTTTTACATCAGCCGATGTCACAAAGTGCTATACAGAATCCAAGTCTAAAACCCCAAACAGCAAGCAATGCAGATGTAGAAGCACATATTCCCAGTCCCAGCCATGCCTCCTCCTCCTCCTCCTCAGGCAGCCCTCAGGAGGGGGGTCCTGCAGCCAGCCAACAGAAAGGGTTACTGGACCCTGCAGAGAACCAGAGACTAATGACTAGAGACCTTTACAAAAGGTATTCCAGAGTTCATCCTATGCGAATGGTGTTATGACACTGGCAATCTGGCATTTTCAGGTCAATCTTCTAAAGGTCACTTATAAGATGGAGAAAAGGCATCTTATGATGATTGCCATGTGTCCTATTATATTAAATGAACTGCCATCCGAAAGCAGGTTTTTTTTCCCTTGCTATGTGGATAGTACAGATGGACGCTATGAATTATGCTGTGTAAGTGAAATGGAAGATTGACTTTATCCTTTTGTGTTGATATACTGTACATGTCAAGCTGAACATGATTTGCTTTGTGAAGCAAGCCTAAAGAATAAGCCCCGATAGTTTTTCCCTCTCTTGTCGAGGTGAATTTGATTGTCACAGGTATGCATACAGTGGCTTTTCTTCTTTCCAATTTTCAGCTGTTAGACCACAAACATTGGCTTTGGCACCTGTTGTTGGTTGGACACTGTTGTCATGCTCTGTCATCTGCTCTGTTACCTGCAATTCTCTCTACAATCAGCGCTCTCTGGCAAGAAGGAGAACACTACCATTTGGCTTTCGATCGCTACTTGACTTTGTGTATGACCTACTTTATCGCCAATACAGTGGTATAGCTTGCTGTTTGCACTTTTGGGACTATTCCATTGATTCCGGTTGTACCTGGCAAATTAAATTAAGCAGCTCAAGTGTTTTGACATTTACAGAAGTATGTATTTAACCCAGATCTGCTATAAACTAGAAGAGATAGGAACGGTTTTGCTAGCAGATCTTGTTGTGATGTTCATGTTCTAGGGTCGCTTAACCATAAAGAACTCGGTCTGTGCACCTGATTATATATGACAGGAGGCAGCAGGCCCAGACTGAGTCCGGCTACATCAGTAATGACAGCACCAGGGAAGCATTGCTTAAAGAAATACCCACCGGACTTCCCATTTAACCTGCAGCAGCAATACCGTTCTCCCTTCCCCTCTCCCTCTAGCCCTCTCTCTCTCTCTCTCTCTCTCTCTCACTCTGCTGGTTTCTTCTGCTGTTTGCTTGATTGCGCTGCCTACTGTCTAAAATGAATTCGTTATTTGTCTCTGTGGAGTTTCTCCACTCATTTTAATGGTCCATTTGCTCCCCATATCCCCCGAATGCCTGAATCACCAGTCCAAGGAGATGTGACTTTAGACTTCAAAGACAGTCTGTGGAGTAGCTAAGATTTTTATGAGGTGTTTTCCCCATTATTGTGTGCTGTGTCATCATTCCAGTTGACAAGTTATCTGTGAAAAATGATTATACTTCTATTTGTTCCCCTGTTTTTTATCATCTATTTTTGTAGCTATTAGTACAAATTGTGGGGCTGTAGTGCCGAAATGTCTCAGAGACCATAACAGGGCCTCCCTCTCTCTCTTTTGGCCATATGGGTTGTTAGGGAGAAGTGGTGCGTGCATCATTCGATAGAACTGAACAATCTAATTTGTGTGCACAGAAGGTGTTGTCTGCTACTCCTCCATGTGGTGGCTAGTCATATCTGAGACATGCACACACGCGCCCCACACATGGCATAGCTCATCTGTGTCTTACTGTGTGTGATGACGGCAGTCTTTGATATCATGGAGCAATCTGTCCCGCGCTCGCCACACCCTCCTCTGGGAGGACACAGATGCCATGCGTCACTCGGGTTACAGTAGCAGCAGAGGAGTATGAGAAACAGACTTTTAACTGAAGAATGACGGCCAGGTTCTTACACCAGCCCACACCCTCTCCTCCTTCTGTACACTTATCCCCTCCTCCTTCTGCACACTGATCCCCTCCTCCTTCTGCACACTGATCCCCTCCTCCTTCTGCACACTGATCCCTTCCTCCTTCTGTACACTGATCCCCTCCTCCTTCTGCACACTGATCCCCTCCTCCTTCTGCACACTGATCCCCTCCTCCTTCTGCACACTGATCCCCTCCTCCTTCTGCACACTGATCCCCTCCTCCTTCTGCACACTTCCCCTGCTCATTGTCTCGCTTACTCATTTTGCTCTTCTCTCCTTTAATCCATCTCTCTCATACTCTATCACTCCTTATTTCTCTGATCTCATTCTTGTCAACCTCACTCTTTTCTTCTCTCTCCCTTTCTCTTTTTCTCCCATCACCCCCCTTCTCTCTCTCTTGCTCTCGCTCTCTCTTCCTTTTACTTTTTCTCCCGCCACCCCCCTTCTCTCTCTCCCCCCCTCTCTCTCTAACTGTAGTGTGTGAGTCACCTCAGTAAAGAGGCATGTAGATGAGAAGTTTTGGTGTATTTTTTTCCTGTGAGTGGAAGTGACTCGCTCCACTGCTGTTTGATTAGCAGCTGCCAATGATTTTCTCCTCTCCTCCTTTGTTTGGATCCTGCGTTAACTCTGCTTATTATGGATATAAAGGGAGGTTATGTGTCACACATAATGTGGCCCTGTCTCGCCAACATGTCATTCAGAAAGGGCATATGATTCATTGCCAAAGTAATTTCTTGTTAGAAGTTCGCATTCAACTTATTTCCTGAATGGGTTACCAGTACATTGATTACAGGTCTTGTATAGCCATGGCCGCATGAACCATTACTTTAATTCTCACTCCAATGTATACAAGAGTTTAACACACAACCCCAGTGTGATGAAATATCTATCTTATCATTGTGCTACATTTAGAAAATTGCTTTCATAAATCTCCCTCCGTGTTCAGCAAGGAAATCAAATTGTAGGGAAATTATCTGATTCAGACATTCCACACCCTTTCTGGTCCTCATATTGAAATATAGTACTTTATTGTGTAGATGTTGTGCCTGTGTAATTGGATTTTTTGAATAAAGGGACTCTTGTATAGTGTGGCAATAGATTTTATAATTTTGATATGAATACAAGAGGCGTTCAGTTACAGCATATTTGTTTTTATAATAGTACAGTGAGGGAAAAAAGTATTTGATCCTTTGCTGATTTTGTACGTTTGCCCACTGACAAAGAAATGATCCGTCTATAATTTTAATGGTAGGTTTATTTGAACAGTGAGAGACAGAATAACAATAAAAATATCCAGAAAAACGCATGTCAAAAATGTATTTTAATGAGGGAAATAAGTATTTGACCCCCTCTCAATCAGAAAGATTTCTGGCTCCCAGGTAATGAGCTGAGATTAGGAGCAAACGTACAAATCAGCAGGGGATCAAATACTTTTTTCCCTCACTGTATTATTTAAATATCAGCACCAAGCTAAAGGCTAGAGCTGCCGCTTTCAAGGAGCGGGACACTATTCCTGACACTCATAAGAAATCCTGCTAATCCCTCAGATGAACCATCAAACAGAAAAAATGTCAATACAGGACTAAGATTGAATCTTACTACACCGCTCTGACGCGTGTCTGATGTGGCAGGGCTTGCAAACTATTATGGACTATGAAGGGAAACTCAGCCGCGAGCTGCCCAGTAACACAAGCCTACCAGACTTGCTAAATGCCTTTTATGCTCACTTTGAGGCAAGCAACACTGAAGCATGCATGAGAGCACCAGATGTTCCGGACGACTGTGATCATGCTCTCCGTAGCCGATGTGAACAAGACCTTTAAACAGGTAAACATTCCCAAAGCCGCGGGGCAAGACGGATTACTAGGCCGTGTACTCAAAGCATGCGCAGACCAACTGGCAAGTGTCTTCACTGACATTTTCAACCTGACCGAGTCTATAATACCTACATGTTTCAAACAGAACACCATGGTCTCTGTGCCCAAGAAAGCAAAGGTAACCTGCCTAAATGATTACCGCCCCATAGCACTCACGTCGGTCACCATGAAGTGCTTTGAAAGGCTGGTCATCGCTCACATCAACACCATCATGCCGGAAACCCTAGACCCACTCCAATTCCCATACCACCCAAACAGATCCATAGATAACACAATCTCAATCGCACTCCACACTGCCCTTTCACACCTGGACAAAAGGAACACCTATGTGAGAATGCTGTTCATTGGCTACAGCTCAGCGTTCAACACCATAGTGCCCACAAAGCTCATCACTAAGGTAAGGACCCTGGGAGTAAACACCTCCCTCTGCAACTGGATCGTGGACTTCCTGAAAGGCCACCCGCAGCTGGTAAGGGTAGGCAACAACACATCTGCCACACTGATCCTCAACACTGGGGCCCCTCAGGGCTGTTTGCTTAGTCCCCTTCTGTACTCCCTGTTCACCCATGACTGCGTGTCCAAGCACGACTCCAACACCATCATAAAGTTTGCTGACGACACAACAGTGGTAGGCCTGATCATCGACAATGATGAGACAGCCTATATGAAGGAGGTCAGAGACCTGGCAGAGTGGTGCCAGGAGAACAACTTCTCCCTCAACATGAGCAAGACAAATGAGCTGATCGTGGACTACAGGAAAGCAGGGCCGAACAGGCCCCCATTAACATCGACAGGGCTGTAGTGGAGCGGGTCGAGAGTTTCAAGTTCAATGGTGTCCACATCACCAACGAATCGTCATGGTCCAAACACACCAAGACAGTTGTGAAGAGGACACAACAACACATTTCCCCCTCAGGAGACTGAACATTTTTGGCGTGGGTACCCAGATCATCAAACAAAAATTCTACACCTGCACCATTGACAGCATCCTGACCAGTTGCATCACTGCCTGGTGTGGCAACTGCTCGATATCTGACCCAGTACATCACTGGGGCCAAGCTTCATGACATCCAGGACCTATATACTAGGCGGTGTCAGAGGAAGGCCCAAATCATTCTCAAAGACTCCAGTCACCCAAAGACTCCAGTCATCTCAAAGACTCCAGTCAGACTATTCTCTCTGCTATCGCACAGCAAGCGGTACCGGAGCGCCAAGTCTAGGTCCAAAAGGCTCTTTAACAGCTTCTTCCCCCAAGCCATAAGACTGCTGAACAATTAATCAAATGGCCACCCAGACTATTTACATTAACTCCCCCCACTGCTGCTACTCGCTGTTTATTATCTATGCATAGTCACTTCACCCCTACCTACATGCACAAATTACTTTGACTAACCTGTACTCCTGCACATTGACTCAGTACTGGTACCCCCTGTATATAGCCTCGTTATCGTAATGTAATCTCATCCGCATGCTCACACCCCCATCCCTAGCGCCTGCATTATTGTTTGCCACTTAGCCTTAAATTGTACCACTTTATTTTTCTTGGTCGCCCATGCTGTTCAATATTTCAATAATAAGTCATTCGATTTTTCCATTGTGTTAATGAAGGCGGATTGATTGATTTCCATGTTTTTAGTCACCGTTTTTTCAAGATGAGTGATGAGAAGAGAATCATCCAGTGCGGTTACAGCAACATTTGAATACACTATTCCTTTAGGTATTGAATTTTGAGAGTAATGATTGAAAATGTTCAACTGGAAATGATTGTAAAGAATGAAGAATCATTTGACTAAACTTACATGTGCTTTACATAAAGGGTTAAACCGTGAACCATAGATCCGTACGACATATCTTCTCACAGTCACTTCCTAAAGCATAGCGACAGTGGTTGAAAAGTCCAGGCTTATTGAACAGGTTTTCGGATGGAAGTAAAAGCAGGCAGGCGAGCCCCAAACTGTCACAGAGAAAACCACGACATCAAGCTCAACCTGTTCAAAAGAATCAAGTAGCAGCCTCGATGCCAGAGGATTCTGCCTGGGAATAGCAATGATTTCCCCACCCTGGATAACAAATGGAGGGAACACACCACCCTGATGCGTTACATACAGTACCAGTCAAAGGTTTTGACACACCTACTCATTCCAAGGTTTTTCTTTACTTTTACTATGTTCTACATTGTAGAATAATAGTGAAGACATCAAAACTATAAAATAACACATATGGAATCATATAGTAACCAAAAAAGTGTTAAACAAATGAAAATATATTTTATATTTGAGATTCTTCAAAGTAGCCACCCATTGCCTTGATGACAGCTTTGCACACTCTTGGCATTCTCTCAACCAGCTTCATGAGGTAGTCACCTGGAATGCATTTTTATTAACAGGTGTGCCTTTTTAACCTGTTAGGGCTAGGGGGCAGTATTGACACGGCTGGATAAAAAACGTACCCGATTTAATCTGGTTACTACTCCTGCCCAGTAACTAGAATATGCATATAATTATTGGCTTTGGATAGAAAACACCCTAAAGTTTCTAAAACTGTTTGAATGGTGTCTGTGAGTATAACAGAACTCATATGGCAGGCAAAAACCTGAGAAGATTTCATGCAGGAAGTGGCCTGTCTGACAAGGTGTCGTTCTTCTTGCCTCTGTTTATTGAAGACTGAGGATCTCTGCTATAACGTGACACTTCCTACGGCTCCCATAGGCTCTCAGAAGGCGGCAAAAAGCTGAATCGTGGCTTTGCAGGCTCTGGCTGAAAAAAAGTAGCGTGTTTGGGTAGTGGCTGGTTACAGTACTGTGAGACTCAGGCGCGTGCCCGCGTCGACCGAATGCTTTGTTTTCTTTCCTCTGTTTACCTAAACGCAGATTCCCGGTCGGAATATTATCGCTTTTTTACGAGAAAAATGGCATAAAAATGGATTTTAAACAGCGGTTGACATGCTTCGAAGTACGGTAATGGAATATTTAGAATTTTTTTGTCACGAATTGCGCCATGCTCGTGACCCTTATTTACACTTCGGATAGTGTCTTGAACGCACGAACAAAATGCCGCTATTTGGATATAACGATGGATTATTTTGGACCAAACCAACATTTGTTATTGAAGTAGCAGTCCTGGGAGTGCATTCTGACGAAGAACATCAAAGGTAATCAAACTTTTGTAATAGTAAATCTGACTTTGGTCAGGGCTAAACTTGGTGGGTGTCTAAATAGCTAGCCGTGATGGCTGGGCTATCTACTGAGAATATTGCAAAATGTGCTTTCACCGAAAAGCTATTTTAAAATCGGACACCTCGATTGCACAAAGGAGTTCTGTATCTATAATTCTTAAAATAATTGTTATGTTTTTTGTGAACGTTTATCGTGAGTAATTTAGTAAATTCACCGGAGGTTTGCGGGGGGGTATGCTAGTTCTGAACGTCACATGCTAATGTAAAAAGCTGTTTTTTGATATAAATATGAACTTGATTGAACAAAACATGCATGTATTGTATAACATAATGTCCTAGGTGTGTCATCTGATGAAGATCATCAAAGGTTAGTGCTGCATTTAGCTGTCTTCTGGGTTTTTGTGACATTATATGCTAGCTTGAAAAATGGGTGTCTGATTATTTCTGGCTGGGTACTCTGCTGACATAATCTAATGTTTTGCTTTCGTTGTAAAGCCTTTTTGAAATGTGTGGTTAGATTAACCTGTTATGGCTAGGGGGCAGTATTTTCACGGCTGGATAAAAAACGTACCCGATTTAATCTGGTTACCACTCCTGCCCAGTAACTAGAATACGCATATAATTATTGGCTTTGGATAGAAAACACTCCAAAGTTTCTAAAACTGTTTGAATGGTGTCTGCGAGTATAACAGAACTGAAATGGCAGGTCAAAACCTGAGAGATTCCTTTACAGGAAGTGGCCTTTCTGACCATTTCTTGAACTTCTTTGCCATCTCTATCTTTTACAAAGGATCTCTGCTCTAACGTGACACTTCCTACGTCTTCCATGAGCGCTCAGAGCCCGGGAAAAACCTGAATGTCGTCATCCCAGCCCCAGGCTGAAACACATTATCGCCTTTCTCAAGTGGCCGATCAAGGGACTGTGGGCTTAGGCGCGTGCCCTGGCCGCCCCCGTCTTTGTGATTTTTCCTCTGTTTGCCGAAAAGGAGATTCCTGGTCAGAATATTATCGCTTTTTTACGAGATAAATTGCATAAAAATTGATTTTAAACAGCGGTTGACATGCTTCGAAGTACGGTAATGGAATATTTAGAAATTTTTTGTCACGAATGGCGACATGCGCGCAACCCTGATTTACCATTTCGGATAGTTTCTGGAACGCACGAACAAAACGCCGCTATTCGGGTTATAACGATGGATTCTTTGGGACCAAACCAACATTTGTTATTGAAGTAGCAGTCCTGGGAGTGCATTCTGACGAAGACAACAAAAGGTAATAACATTTTTGTTATAGTAAATCTGATTTTGGTGAAGGCTAAACTTGCAGGGTGTCTAAATAGCTAGCCTGTGATG